>NC_036452.1:4983266-5296950 GCF_002775205.1 Xiphophorus maculatus | reverse complement strand
AATAAAAATGAAATGATTCATCAATAAAATGATTGCTTTCCTTTCCTTCATCCCTTTACTTTCATTTGACACTTTTATTTCACTCTCCTGGGCTCTCTCCCACTCTTTGACCGAAGGCTATGATTACAGTCAGTGATGGAGTTCAGGGGTCTTTGTCTCGTGGAGTCTATATGATGTGATTCTCATAAGATATTACTAGTAAATAATTCATACTCTTACGTGCACAATAGTAGCACAAAACTGCCTTCATCCATTGGACTGCACACATTGTCCTGAAGTTACACACACATACACTCACTTGTCCACACAATAAAACAGCAGCAGAACACAAACACTTTCAGTAAAGGATAATTCTGCAATATTTTTCAGACTTCAAACAACAAAGTACCAAAACATAAACATACGCTTTACAGTTTTGGCCATTTTGTCTCAACCTGAAGAGAAAAGTGCATGAAAACATGTCAAGTTTCCAAGCAGAGATGAGTTTATATGCGGTCTCTAATGTATGCGCACTCAGAAACGAGAATGCAAGGTTCATTTCCTTCACATTAGATGTACGGCTCATTTGCATACAGAGCCAATTTAGCTTTTGTGACCCACAGAGCCAAACAAATATATATTCCATATGTCTAGAGTGTGCTGAGTCCATTCAGCATATCTTTGATGTATGATATTGGCTGCATTAAAACGGATCGCGTATACTAATAGAAACCTACTTGATAAAGTTGGAGAATTTAACAGCCACATTGTTTTACAACCTTTGACATACAATAGGTGTGGATGTGCTTAAGGGGACAGTTGGTAATAATTTCCAGACTTCTAAAGGTGTCTCATTGGTCTTTTCCATCAGAAATATAAACAGTATAGGAATGTCTAGTTGTAAGCTGTTCAGGATAATGTATGGATATGGATGGATCTTGTGTGATGTGACAGCTGATGTTAAAAACATTTGAATATTCAACAAGGATAATTAGAGAAACTCTAGTAAAGATAAATTCAAGATAGAAGGGTTTTCTAACTTTATTTCCAACGTAACGGGGAAAACAGAAATGGCTTTCCTGATTGTTTATTTGTGTTTCAAAGAGTTTTGAATTTAGAGTTTGTTTATCCGGGAAATTAAAAAAAGAAAACAACCTTGTTAGTGATCCGTCTCGCTCACCTTGTCAGCCTTACTTTGATGTGTTTTAGGACAAATAAACCCAAGGTGACAGTAATGTGCTTACTGTTTCCACAGGAAGCACAATCAAGTCTGACAAAAAATAAAATAAATGAACCCAGAGATGCAACAAAAACAAGTCTGGAGTGAAAAATAGATATGAGGATAAATATAAACTGCACCTCAAGGCAGATGTGACCAGATGTTAAAAATCTAATAGTCTCATTGAGGTTGTCCATATGACATGAAGGTAGCAGGTTACAGATT
The DNA here is from genome assembly GCF_002775205.1 of Xiphophorus maculatus. Taxonomy (NCBI): domain Eukaryota; kingdom Metazoa; phylum Chordata; class Actinopteri; order Cyprinodontiformes; family Poeciliidae; genus Xiphophorus; species Xiphophorus maculatus. The sequence continues at coordinate 5,295,527 of NC_036452.1, read as the reverse complement.
TGCTAAAAATCAAAGTGCAGCTTTTTAATGACACCCTGTGTCTCATCGGCTGTTATGCCTTCAGGCGCTGCTGGGAAAAACACAAATTAAAAGTGAATGCTGCAACAAAAGTGGTAAATGTGAAAAAATTGATATAATTTCTTATATTTTAGTTAGAAAATCAAAATATATAATCTGCATTCTTGAGTTTCTTACTAATTATAGCCAAAACAATAAGAGTGATGGCTAGATTGTGGGGGGTTTTTCAACATGTGAGGTTTCTATGTAGATTTGTCAAACCTTTTGGTTTTCTTCTGCTCCGCATACCCAGATGTGGTAAGACTCACAAATTTGAAATGCAAAACCTCAAGCTTAAGGAACCACTTCTATTCTGAAGCAATCAAAATAGCCATTTTGCCCATTCCCCAAATCCTACCTCAATTTAGCATTAAACACACAAAGTAGGAGGATGGAAAGAATTCAGGAATGAGTCATGATGAAAGAACAGATTGTGAGGAGGAAAAACGTTAAGTTCTAGGATGATAATACAGTAAACAACAGTTTATGGGGGGCTATTTTACAGTGAGAAAACCATCTGGAATCTGCTCCTGATTGCTGCTGATGAGATTCAGCTGGGACCACACCTGCCAGCCGCACCCTGCAGATGAGGAAGGTATGAGAGCGATACAGACACACCCATTAACCAGCTGAACACAACTCAACAGACACAATAGAAAGAGTGTTTACTGCTGTTTATTGCCTTATAAAAGCCACATGATCGTGTCAATCACAATCTCTTGTTGAATATTCTTTTCAAAATTGGCATCTGTAAACAAGCTGCCTGTTGGTTTGCACATTACTTGACAACAATGTGAGCAGATGACTTTCGTGAGATCACAAAAGGTATACCTCAAAGTTCAAACTTAGGGCACATTTTATGCACAACTCACATTTTTGACCTCTTTGTAAACTGGTGAAAGGGCTTCTATCATTTTTATGCAGATGATTCTGTAATTAATTGTTTACATTAAATTGCAAAGATTTGAATCTCTTCAACCTGCTTTAGATGCAGAGCTGATTCTGTGCGGTGCACCTAAAAATGTCACCACTTTATTTTGGTTGTTTTGTAATTTTAAAAAATTTCCCATATACAGTTTATTACATTTTTTAATAGCAAAATGAACAAATCATATTTAGTTTGTATTTTAGCATGCTAGTCTCACTGCATTTAGTGCTTTCCTGAGGTTGAGACGGGAGCAGTAGAGGCGAAGTGGAACATTTGTTCGGGGGATGTTTCTTCCGGGTTGGGTTTGGGCGGACTTCCTGTTTGCCTCAGACGCAATCTGGATCCTAAAGACAGGGCAGTGGTCACCATTGCTGAATCCTGTTTTACTGTTCTCCTGGTCAGTACGTAGTTAAAAAACACAACAAAACTACACTGTAAGACGTTAACCTCTTATTTGATTATTAAATAGCGCCTTGTTACGGTTTCTGTGCAACTTTCTGCTAATAGTTGTACGTTTTAGCAGTTGAGGTTTAGATTGGCAGGATGTCAACCCACGCTGGGAAAGTCTAGCGGGGTAATGTGCTTTAAAACACCATGATATCTTACTCCAGGTTTTAGGGGTTTTGCTTAGCTACTGTTTGTATATTATTCAGTGCATGTTGCTTGGTGATACATAAAGTGGCTTAGAGCTTTAGAGTAAAGCGGGTCTAGCCGAAACTGAAGGTAGAGAAACTATTCTTTGTTCATGAAGTGTGGGAATTCAGAGGTTGAAGTTGGAATAATGCCATGTCATATTCTGTATAGTTTTGTAAGTCTTGTAATTGTATTTTTGATCAATATTAAGTTAAAATCAGTGTAAATTCTGATATTCAGACCAATTATTATGTTGCTAAATGCAGTAAAGCTTTCAAAGAGTTGATGTATCCTGTTTGATACACTATACATTGGTTGTCTTCATCTAGGTGAAGGATGGTACTGAGCTGAAGTCAATACTTGTGAGAAAAGGAAACAAGGTTTATGACAAAAGGTAACGTAAAGCATTAATATTGTACAAATTGTATTGTAAAGTACCTGGGATAAATGCTACGTTCCAGATGTAGTTGGAAAATTCTGACTTCCCTGTCAGAAATTTCTAGCGGAACGCCCTCTAAGCTTAATAATGTTTATGGTTGCATAAACATTATTAAGCTGTTCATTTTACAAAACATAAATGTGAGAGTGTGTCTAAAATCAATGTTACATGTAGCATTTGTATCTGCCTGAACCACATTGCGAACTGTATGCTAAAACTTTCACACCTTCCTTGAATGCAATTTATTAATTTTCTATAATGTACACTAGATCAATATTATACCTGAAGGATCAAATATCTAAATGCTTAATATTTTAAACATGCCTTAGATTGTTGAATCTAGACATGAATTTTGTAACCACCAACAAGGTCTTGGGATAATTCTGACTGAATGTTTGACCACTGTTGTTGGTTTAGCTAATTTGATTTGCTTGAGCTAATTGCAGTTATTTTTTTGTTGTTTTTTTTAAGCCTAGCGGTCATGTGCTTTTAAGCGCTTAATGTTAGCTTGTGTTATTTCACGCTTTCACGCTTAGAACCCTGCAATAGCTGTCATGCATAGTGGTATCAGCATTGTTTTACTGCCAGTAGTGCTGGTATATTGTAAACTAAGAATTACCTCCAAATTATTGCCAAAGCTTGGACATGAATGATTTTGCATGTAAATATATATGAGCTTAAATGTATACATTTGTGGATTAAAGAAAAATTTTAATAAATTCAAACTTGGGCCACAGATTCCCTTCATTATCAAAAATTAATAAGGTTGTGTTCTGTTTTGGTTGCACTGAAAAGATAAAAATTAAAATAAAAAAGCCAAGAAATATTGTGATATTTAGGGGTGGGCCGTTTGGCGAACATCAAAATGCCACAATTTATCCTTTGTGGCTAAAACAGTCCACTAGAGTTCCACTGACATTTGGGGAGAATATTATTAATCAAAGGAAGGATTTGGGAAGCTTTAGTTTTCATGAACAAACATTTGAACACCATAGATTCAGTGAGCATTTTTAAGATATTTTTGGAGCTTGTGTACCTAGTTTTACAGTTAAGAGAAGTGACTTCAAAGCGTCTCAGGTCAGCATTGCAGCGGGAACTTCACCCCCACAAGCAAGCGGCAACGGCCCAGCTAGCTGTAGCAAAGGAATTGCATGATGAAACAATGGAGAGTAATTACATTTGTTCTCATTTAGCAATAAATGAGCAGGTCAATGAACACCAGAGGATGGTAAATAGACACTTTCAAGTAGTGAGGTTGGTTGCAAAATTCATAAAAAGTGAACCTTAATTTGATTTTTGAACTATTTCACCAAAAACCAGTGAGATCATACACTTCTGATTTTTAGCAGTGGTTACCTTTTGGTGTAGTATTTAATTCTCCCAAACTGCACAGAGAATTAACCATTTTATTTACGTGTTAACAGTGTTGAAAGATGAAACCCACGCATAATGTTAAGAAAATGTAAATATTTTTAGTATCAAACTAGTCATGAGGTTTAGTGTCTTATAGAAATGATTTGTTATCATTCAAATTGGAACTACTGCTCCTTTAGCCAACAGTCTGATTCTCCTAAAGTACTCCTCTTTATTACTCAAAAGTAATCGTGTAGCAATACATTGATTACAGTAATATTTTAAAGCCACTGTACATAATGGAAGAGTGGCAAGAGCTATACTGAGTAAATTTTATTGGAGTTAAGAGATTAGGTAAGCATTAATGTCTTTCACTAAATATTTGATATGACAAGTAATACATAGGGTAGAGAACATGCAGCTGGACGGTGGTTACACATATACATTTATGTATGTATGAAGGTCGTCCTCTGATTAGTTATTGATCTGAACTGACTCTACGCTCTAATGTTTCCTCAATTATTTACCTGCAGACTGGCTGCATCTGTGGTCGTGCGGTGTGTGTAAAGCAGAACTATACATTGCAATGCTCCATGTAGACCATGTAATCACCCAGCAGAGATGGCAAAGAGATGAAATGGGAAAATAGCAATATAGCCTTTTGCGCCTGACCTCTCAGACCTCTTTAGAAAGGATTTTTTTTTGTTGTTTTTAAGAAAACAGATACTTTACTGTAGATTGACGTATGAGTAAAAGCCAAAAGGCCGATTAGCTCAGTGCAGAATTTCTGTATCTTTGAATGGCTAAGTCAAATAAGCAAAATGTACTAGATGGTTTATTTTTCTCAAAGTTAATGGATAGATCAAGGCCTTTGGGGCAGATGGCTGGAACATCATTATTAAAACATTCAGCTAACACTTATTTGCAAGTGCAGCTCAATAAATTTGAATATCTTTGACAATTTTGGTAATTTCATTCAAAAAGTTAAACTCATGTATTACATGTATGCATAGATTACATACCAGCCTGAGTGACAGAGCATTGAGAAAACTATTTTTAATACAGAAATCAAATGTTCTGTCATGACCTTTAGAATCATGAGGAAGATTTGCTGTCTTGAAAGCAGTTCAACACCAGATGACAGCCATCTGCTTGGAAATAATCATTGTTTATTTTTTATCAAGTCCAAACTCAACACAGCTGGGCACCAGCAAATTTCAGACCAGTTAAATTTTTAAAGTTAAAGTTTTATGAAGATGCCGATTTCCTCTCCCAGAAGGAGCTGGCAGCTATCCATGCTGCCAAAAACACAGACAACCTATTCAACGACCATGATACTTCTGTCTGACTTGCCAGCAAACTCTCTAAGCCCTATAGACAATCTATGGAGAATTGTCAAAACAAAGTAGGAAGAGAACCAGTAGACTGAGCAATGCAGAAAAGCAATAGGTTGCTACTGAAAACAACCTGGGTCTCCTTCACACCTCAGCAGACCCACAGACTGATCACCTCCAAGCCACTTTGGATTGATGCTCATGAATCATGAAAGACTGCCGTTTCCTGATATTTCTGTTTTGAAACAACTTTTTAATTGATGTGTTGAGAAACTGGATTTTAATTTACCTAGATTATCTTTTAGTTCTAGCTCATGTTTTGAATCAGTATTTGGTTGTGGACATCATTTATGTTTGTGCCTTTGGGGCTCAGTGTTATGTAGTCCATGTAAATTAAAAGGTATCTGAAAATACCTTTTAATTTACAGTACACACGCCTTTGTGCTTACACACAGAAAAATTAAATTACTCTATTATGAGCCTAATTACATGTATAATGTAAAATTTAGCTGTCGGCCATTATTAGAAAGATTAAAATCTATGTTCAATCTTTGTGTGCAATAAATAGAGAGATGAACTAACATTCACAATCACAAAAAGATTGTGAGGGAATAATGCAAATTGTGTGAATAGAACCCCAAACAAAATAAATCCATCACAATCTGAATTCTTCACAGCCACTATCCTTTGCTGTCTATTTGGTTTGCACTAGCTAAGTTGCCTGCACACACCAGGCCCTTATCAGTAACACTTGTGGGCATACCTTCATGATAGTGATTGCCTTGGAGAGAAAAGCTGCATAACAAGGCTAATTAATTCATCAGAAAGCCACAGAGAATGCATTTTTGGCAGATAATCTGAGGGTATGCACGCATTTTGGAAATATTTACATTGGAACTGTGCACCTGCTCTGTGCTTTGTGATGGGGTGCCTGCATCTCCCTCACAGCCAGCATAAATTATCTTTACATTCAGACTGGATGGCAGGTGTTTGTAGGACCCAGTGACTACTGATTGTTTGGACAAAGTTGTAGGAATATTTATGTGTCCTGAGGGACTTGCTAGACTATAATTTTTAACTAGTTGTCTACATCTTCAGGAAAGCAAGTATTGACACACTATTCCACTTTAATGTTATGATTTACATGTGGTTATTTTGTTTTCAATTGTTTGATTTCAGCTATAACGGTGTTTTAAAACTTTAGTTATTAAAAAGCATTAATTATCATAAGCTCTTATTTAGCCTAATTTATGCTGTGATAAAACGGTGTGTTAAAGTTGCAGTGCTTTGGCTCAGTATCTGTTTACAGTCATGGGAAAAAGAACAGAAATTCAACAGCTTGTAGAACCACCATTAGCTGCAGTAACTTGAACATACGATCTTTATCATTTTGGAAGACTCTGACATTGTTGGGGGAAAAATCTGGTGTATTCTACATTGAAGTTATTCTATTCACTGCTCAGTTATGGCCCTACATTGTTTTAATCGCTTTGTGGTCTGAACTTTGACTTGGACATCACAACACATTGATCTTTTTATTTTAAAGCCATTCTCTTGTGCATCTGTTTCCGTGTTGGGATTATTGTCCCTTTATCCGACACAATTTGGGTAAAATTTTAATGGTTGGACAGATAGACTTACATTTGACTCTTGAGTGCATTAATGTACAAAGACGTTCATTGACAAAAATACCAAATCATCCTTCTTCTGCCACCATGTTTGGAATCTCTTTGTGCTGATCATTGTTGCTACATTTACCTTGAAGAAGAAATCTGATTACTGAATAAGCCTTAATATGGAGCACTTTATTTCAAAAGTAAGTAATTTAAATTACAAAGTAACAATAATGTCCACAATGACTCTCCTGTTATTTCAAGCTTACCTTAAGACTGTTTCTTGAAGAAAGTACCTGGTTTCACTAATACTAAAACAAAGACTGTATTTTTTGATTTAGCCTTATATGAATACTTTAAAACACTTACTGGTTTTGCAAGAAAGTCTAGCTGTTATTGTTTGGGTCATAGAGGATGTCCTGCATTAGTCACACCTCTCTGCTTTGCACTAGCTGGTGTAGCTTTATCTGTAGATTTGTCTGCTCTAGAATCGGATCTTTCTCAGTTTCCCCCACACTGAGCCTAATAATCACTCTCAGATTTATAGGCACTAATTAATCATTATTTTCGATCATTGCTGATGTCTGTCCTCCTTAGCATTATGGTAACACACATCTGCATGTTCTAAGGTAGTGGTTCTCAAACTTTTTTCAGTGATGTACCCCCTTAAAAATATATTTTTAGTCAAGTACCCCCTGACACGGGCAAAACATTTTTGGAATTAAAAAGAGATACAGTGCTGTAAAATCACTGTCTGATTTATTAAAGCCAAACAACTTATATCAGTGAACCTGACAAATACATCCATATTGCAAACATTGCATGGTTAAACAAAAAAGAAAAACAGAAGACGGTGACCACCAGGAAGGTATAAAGCCAGTCAAACCGTTTTATTTTAAAGGATATTGAAACTAAATACTGAATATAAAATTCAGTGCATGAACACACATTTATATTTTATCGAACTTTTTACAAAATAAATTTTCCCAAGACTTATGAGGAGCCTACTGATTTTTTTAAAGATATTTTGAAAAGCTTCACGTACCTCCACGTACCCCCAGGGGTACACGTACCCCCATTTGAGAACCACTGTTCTAAGGCAACAAACTGTGATAATGCATGTTTTATACCAACTGTCAAACTAGTGATGATCTTTTAATCAAATAAATTAAATTAACTGAACGTTGGCTCTTCTTTCCCTGTAAATTCCAGCAGAAGCAGCAAAGGTGAACTTAAACTGCCATCACACTGTGTACTTTCTTATCATGTGTGCTGGCGTATTTAAAAAATGCATGTAATGCAATTTTTTTGATATGTACATAACATCTATGGTGCTGCAATAACCAATATGTATTAAAGTTTTCCATTGAAAATCACATTAAACTATAAGGCAGAAACACGATAGTCTGATGAGGTATTACATTCTTCCATCAGTTTGGAAGAATGTAAACTGGGAATGGGAAATGGGCAATTTCGCATTTGTCAGTAGAGCATATTAGGGATATTAGGTGATTTTTTTTTTCTTCAACACCAACACATTCCACTATCAAAACCAAGAAAAACCACAGTCCTTGATTTTTAAAGTTTTAGTTGCAACTTTTGTAGCTCCACCCTGCTTAGAGTGAGTGTGGTTATATGATTGCAATCAGTAATGTTAAGTTTCTCTATTAATCAGTAACAGAGAAAGGATAATTGCTTTTTTTGAATTGCACAATAAAGGGTCCAGTTTTCTGAATAACCTTCAACACACTGTTTTATCCTCTGCTCTCTTTCCTTCATAAAACATTTTTCCTTAATATGCTTTCCACTGAAAATGATTGATTCTTAATGCTTTTATTTTTAGTCATTTTGTTGGTAAAATGACTAAAACTAGAGACATGGTGCGGTTTTCAACAAAGACTGATATCAAGTGTTTGTAATGATTACAGCTTCATTCTACTGTGTTCTGTCAAACAATGTAGTTTATTCTTCTAAGATTCCCCTGTAAACATTGTCATTGCATGATTGCACCAAATTTGTTATTGATCTGCTTTGAAGGATAGTTTTTCACAAACAGGGGTGTTCACATTTGGAGATGAGCAAGAATTGTCGAGGTAATAGGTTATCACTAGGACTTTGCAAAATGTTTTTAGATCATTAAAACCTGCTAAGTGGTGACTACATTCAAACTTTAGAGAAGTATGTATTGTAAAATCGTTTACCAGAAGATAAACATCTTTTTCTACAATAACATATTATCTCTCTTACACCTTCACAAGTGGAGCCATACCTAGTAAAGTGAAAACTAGATACAGTATTTGCACGTAGTGAATAATAAGATAATTATACGTTTTAGGATCACCCATATACTTTTTTGTTCTAGTTCTTAAAAATGAATAGAACATCCATGAAAGGTCATATCCGATATGTAACATTTATTTTCCATCCTTAGTTTGACTGTTTATCTCTGACAGCGTCTTTTATTTATTTATGTACAAAATTAATTTTAAAAAATGGATCAAAACCTGTCTGGAACATAATAGAGTGTTGGAGATGAGACTGCTAGCACCATATTTGTCTTATGTTACTAATGTCCACTAATGATAACATTAGTTAACATTTTGCTACTTCAAAAGTGTGAATAACACTAATGCTCAGCCATTTCAACAGCTTATGAAGTAGCATGGTTTTAAATACATTAACTGAGGATATAAACTGAATAAAGTCCTAAAATTACACAAAATGTATAGCTGAAAAAAAATACTTTTATAGGATAAAAGACTGTATTACTAATTGGCAGTTCTAACCACAAATTGTTTATTTTAGGTGTTTCTAGATGTGTATTTACCACAAGCGCTAATTTCGCTGCTGTTACAAAAAATAAGATTTTCAACAACAACAGAACAGGACCTGTCTCAAGTCGAAACAGCGCTTGAGCATATGATTCTGTCAAGAGACAAAGTTTATGACATAATTAGTGGGTATAAAAAACTCATTGGCAATGGCCTCTAGTTTACTGACTTCATTTGGTTTGTGTGCTAAAACCATCTATTTTAAAATCCCACCAGAAGTTTCTCAATAGAGTTTGTGCCAGTCATCTGTGGCCCCTATGGTCACATTTGGATCTTTTAGGACATCTTCTAAATCAGTGCTTGGGTGGACTTTAAGGTCTGCTTTGGGTTTTTGTTCAGTTTGAAGGTCTGGTGAATCACAGAAGACATGGCATCGCATGATGCTTGTCGTATGAACACTGAATATTTACAGTGTCAGAAAAGAAACATCACAGCGTAACCAACTAAGTGGAGATGAATTCCCTTCTGTATTGGTGTATGACTTGGAGGTCAGGCATAAAGGCCTTCAGTGTTAAGAATGTGCCTGACTGTGGAACTGAAAACAAACTCTTGCCGCAGGTTTTTTTTTTTTTTTGTCAGTTGAGGGTTTTTGACCATCTCCTCCCTGTAGAATTTGGTGGCAACTGCTAATAGCATCCTCTTCCACTGTTCTTTTAAATTTACAGTAGTAAACTTTTACTTTGATTGTATCCCTTGGATCTTTGTTACATTTCTGTATCCAATGATTTGTTGAGCTGATGATGATGATGGTATTTCCGGTGTCTAAATACACCAGTGTAGATTCTTGGTTATCAAAAAGGCAATTTGATTTCTTTCCTGGTTTAATGAACAACTAAAAAAAAACCTCTTGATTGAATTGATCATATGTGCCTGAGATCTTGTTGGTCTCACGGTTTGTGTATCACAAAGCAGTGATACATGTAGTGTCACAATTTGTGAACATCTTTCTTGAATTTTTGAATCATAGAGAAGTATGTTTTGGCAGGGAAATTCCACTACAGTTATATGCAAGAGTTCCATTGACCAATAAACGCAGATCTTTCAGTGTAAGACTGATTCCACCTTGTTGATTGGTTCAAAAGTAGAAAAATGAGAAGGCATAGCAAAGCCAAAATGTAATGGTTAGATGACTGAGCCAGAGTTTCTCACAAGGAACAACTCCAAGGACCCAACTGTAGTGAACTAATGACAGGGTCAAGGGTTTCTAAAGATCATTACGGAACGTAATTGAGTTTCAATCCAACAGACAAGCTACTGTAGTTCAGATTACTGAAGGTCTGAAAGCAGTTTCAGCAGTATTCCGATTTATTGTCAGATTATAATAAATCATGTTGTTGTGTTTGTTTACCATCCATATGGACCTTACTTTTGACATGTAACAGTTGTCTAAGACATGTTGATGACCATATATCCCCATGGAAACTGTACTCCATAGTGGCAGTGGCCTCTTTCAAGACAGTACATCCTGCCATAAAACAACATTATGGTTGAGGTGTGCATTTGGCCTCCAGATTTCCAAGAACTGGCCCTCTATTGGCCATCTATTGAATGTGCTGGATAAACAAGACAGATCCATGGAGAACCTCACAATTTACAGAATAGCAAGTGTTTTTGGCAGGAAACAATATGCTGTGCCTCATGTGCATCTTTAGTTTCTGGTTTTCTGTGCATATTTACATGTAAATTGTCTCAATGCCACTTGCATGACAGTTCCCATTGACAATTCAATCTAAAGGATCAATAGCATGAAATTAACAGATATATGGATTTTTGTCCTGGTTGTGAAATGAACTTTATTTTAAGTTTTCTAATTCTCCAACAAACCAATGGAATTGAGATCAAGAGGAGAGTTGAAAAAACATTTTGCAGAAAAGAGTGGTAAATACAGATAGATTAAGAAAGATTGATTTTATGAGGTGGGCAGGACGGATGGAGGGGATCTAGATGGTTTGGAGGGGAAAAAACGAGTGAAAAAGAGGGTCAAGCATAAAGACATGGCTGACGGATAAAAACAGATTGATTTTTTTTTTTGTGGTTTTCAGGATCAGTGAACTGAAACGTCCAATGGCTATTTTCAGTTTATTGCATCAATTTGTTGGTCCATAATCCCTCCACACATTCATCCATTTGTCCATCGCTTCTTTTCTTTGTCTTACATTTTACATATTTCTCATATTTCTGTAATGAATTTAAATGCCAAGTGTCTACGGTTTGTCTATGCTGGTCTGTGACTTGCATCAAACAAGGAGTCTTCAGAGCTTTCTGACATATGTGAAATAAAAAAAATGGTTTTGCATGCAAGAAGTTTGATGAAACGTTGTATTCTTAAATTAGCAGAAATTCTTTGCAAATGAGTGTTTCATATTAATAATACTCTTTAGCTTAGTGAGACAATTCCATTATGAGAGGAATAAAACATTACTGACTATTTAGGAGCTTGTTTATTCATAACGGCAAGTTCTGGCACATGTCTTTTTAAGTGGATTCTTGTTTAGTAGAGAGTCAGTGACAGGCAAAGAATGGCAGCTAAAAACAAGCTCAAATATGGATAACATGAATTAAATAAGATGGAAAAGTATGTTTTCTTGTTTTTTTTCATGTACTTAACCTTGAGTTATAAAGACGGTAATGAGATACAGAAGTATTGTGATAATAAAATGCTAAAATTTCAAGCAGAGCAGCAATGGCAGCTCTTTTTTTCTTCTACAAACTCCTTTGGTTTAAATTCCTAGTTATCTTGTACATTTTTGGCCTGTAGCTGAATTACTTTCAGAAAACACAGGAAAAAAAGTGAGGACTTACAAATAATGCACAGAAAGGCCTCAATCAAGGGCAGCAAATTCTTAAAAATGGATTTGTCCAGATTTCTCATTCACACAAATGAAACCGTTTGAATTATGCATTTCATCTTTTTTAAGCTCTGCAACATTCCTGTCTCTGATTATCTTTCCTGCATGTTTATATTTGTATCCCTTCTGTCAAATGTCAGATATGAGAATATGACTTCATATATAATCACTGACAGGCTGGCAGATCAACAGCAACCTCATATGAACACTTAAGAAACACAAACAGCTGAATAAATATGGGAAATCAGACAGGCACTCAGAAAGCTGAGGAAATCATTTGGTTTCAGGCTGTTCTTCTTAATATGGGACAAGCGTCGTTTGCCTAGTTTCTTTAGATTATGATTTAGTATTATTAAAATGCATTAGATGACATCAAATTAATTTAAAAACAAATATCCTGAGAGAATTCATCATGTCAGAATTCTCTCAGAATATTTGTTGAGAATATGCTAGGTTTCCCTATGAACACTGCCAGAAGGTGGTTTTTGTTTACAGAAGGCCATAATGCCAAATAGTGCTCTACTAGGCGATAAAGAGGCTTGTCTTGTAGAGGTAGAATAATTAAATGCTGCAGTAGACATTAAAAGTGGAAGTTTATGTAGATTTAAATCACTTCTTGTAGAAGTTCAGTATATATGAATAATCTGGCTTCTTGCTTTTTATTCTTTTTGTTCCACATATCTAAAATATATTTTTCAAAAAGTGCAGCTTGAGAGCAGAAAACAAAGTACCTAGACACAATATTACTTGACATGCTTTTGCCTGACATTTTGTAAAGTAGCCAATCCAAGAGCACCATTCATTTTCTTTTGCACCTATTGATTGTACGTCCAGAGATAAGGAAGACTGTGAATGGTACCTTCTGTGGCAGTGCTAAGACAAATATATACATATTAAGGCATATTTTGTGTCTGAGCTGTTAAAATTGGTAATTAGAAGCATTTTGGTGGTTTCAAGAATTTAGCTATTTGCAGATGGCATTACATCAGCTGATCCAAAATCCCACAACCAGGGGTCCAGTGGTTAGTTCCCCGTGTTGGAGGTGGACAATCCTGCGTGCAACTATATATTCTTCGAACATATTGTGAGCTGGTCAAAATGCAATGCATAACATATGCAGGCAGTGTAAGGACAAACTTGCCAAAAGTTACAGAATGTTTGTGGCAATTAACTTATCCTGTGTTTTCAAATACGTTTTCTGTAAATATGGGCTGATTATGAAAAGCACATAGTTGCATAACGTTCATTGAAGAAAAATTCATATTTTCTTTGCTGAAGTGCATTACCAGTTACACTGTAATGATCCGTGGCAAGATGTGAAATAAATCGCTAATAATTAATGCTTTCCAGTTTATACTCCTGGTATCTTGTGGTGTGTTTCAAAGCTTTATAACTATTTTTGTTTCCCACAGAGAAAACAAAATTAAAACATTAATGTTATTGCACTTTCATTGCTAAACAGCTGCTAGATTGATGCGATGACGCATCACTTTTAAAGCTTCTCATTGATCTTCCATCAAGTCATCGGCTGATGCATTAATGCATCTCCTCTCTCTTTTCTTCTCACCTCATTATCAGTTGTATCACCAATGATAAATATGTGCATCCACGTGTGCATCCCCACATCCACGTCTTCCTCCGTGTTTCTGTGTGTCTGTAATTATCAGTGTGATAATCAGGGCTGCATTTAAATGAGAATTAAAAAGATTGGCGCCAGAGAGGATCTGACCTCTCAATGAACTTCTATACACACACAAATAGAAATGGCTACAAAAAGTCACACATTCGTAAACACATTTACTTTGATTAATAGACATATTTCTAGCTTTTTTTTAACAGTTTTTTTCATGATAAGGCATCACACACTTGTTCATGGTTGTTTTTTTCCCCTTGTTTTGACTGTGGTTTACTGTTAAAACACAGTAAAGCATTTGCATCAGCAAATGAAGATGAAAAGTAATGCAAACTTAGAAGTAATTACTGATTTAAACTTTACTAGTTGAACATCCTAATGAACACTGTTAAAGTTTAACAACAGCAGCTGTTGGGAGCTAAATGAGAAAATCAAAAGCTTTGTCAACTTTCATTATCAGACACTTGCCACATTCAAGTTGAAAAATCTAGACCCATTACTGTAACTGTAAATGCAGTTTATGGGGACCAGACATGTGACTTCATACATTGAGCCTTAAATGAGCTGAGGCACAGTCCATAGAGAATGTAGTTCAGCAGATCTGCATTAGCCTAAGCAACGGTTTGTGTGAATAAATTTATTGTTCATTACTTTGGGGGGATTTTTGTGCCTTGGGGATGAGCTGTATTCTCACATATTGCAGATGAATCCTTGTGCAGGTGTAGTGAATTTCATAAGGGACTTACCAGATAGTATTGAAAAAAGAGCAAAAATATAAAGGCAAACAGAATAACTCTGAGGTCCAAGCAAAGATCTTCATACATTTTTTAATCTGACCTGTGTCCTTGCATGAATATTACTCAGCAGATATGCCAAAAAAAAAAAGAAAAACATCAGCACAGATCATAAAATGGTAAATCAGTTTGCCTAACTAAAACATACCATAGCATGTGACTTCGCTAAAGTTAGTAGCATTAAGACCCAGTGGGAGTCATTGATTGAATGGAGGTCAGGGCAACCCCTTCAGTACACCACCACCCCACGTTACCAACATGCAACAAGAAAGACAAACTTCACTTAGAAAAATGTCATTCTATGCAGAAGGAAACTTTGTATTATGTATCAGAACTGGATAAATATTGATCTTGTGTTTTATTAAATTTATTTAAGCCTTAGTCTTTCACAATATCTGAAAGAGAAGTACAAATGCACGTAAAATTCATATAAAAGCAGAAAACCTCTCTCTTTCTGCATCCGATTTGGAATTCAAATCGGGTGCTGATACCAAATTTCACCGATATTACTCAGCCACGGCCTGGGGTCATATTTGCTTTACGTTGCACACATTATGTAAAACATGATCTTAGTGAATTATCATCCGCTCCATGTAACATTGCTGCATATTACTCAATAAGGAAAGTAAGTATTGACTTAAAACTTACATCATCAACTTTTTGCATTATTGGTCATCTGTATATAATTTTATTATTGGCTTTAAAAGAAAGGAGTAAACAAATAACTTGGTGGAGTGAAAAAAATGACTAATAATTAATCATATGGACTAACTTTTTAAAAATTTCTTTAAATATTTATTCATCTTTGGTTTTATTTCATTTTCTTCAGTCGATTTCTTTCATAGAACTCTATGTCCTTCTCAGGAAACGGAACATATTATTGATATGATTTTTAATTGTTTTACAAATTTACATTGCTAATCTTAATGAACAGTTTCTCTATTTTGCTTAGTTTTTGTTGCATAAATAATTGCATGGTTGAACATTTAATGTGCTGTTGATCATTGAGGCTTTGTTTACTGTGTTTTCATGCACTATTGATCAGAGATAGATTCAGAAAACTAAAAAGCACCACTGGAGAAGGAAAGTAACAGATTTTAGACACCATTTTGTATTTCTTCTCCAAGGTGATAATGTCAACACATGAATAAATTCTACAGACTTAATGGGTAGATGTCCATTCATCACCATGGGTGAAATGTCCATGCTATATTGATTTTTCAAACATTTTGTGAGCTTGATGGCGCTGAAAGATGGTTTTGAAAACATGAAATTGAGTTGAGGATTCAATAGTTCCTCATAATTACAAAACAGATTATAGAAAGGCAGTATATGCTTTTTCCAGACAGCGCCATTTTATAACACAGTCAAGTAACTACATTACCTTCAGTTGTTATGAAAATGTTGTATATATCAAAAGCAACTCAAAAGAAATGTGATGTTACCTCATAGCCCTATCTGGCGCTTTGAAATTGACCTCTGTCTCTTTAATAACCTCCTGCCCTTTTCCAACTCTCCCCTTTCAGCAGATCATCACAACTATCCTCCATGCTGTTTACAATCGTTAAGAGCTTAGCAGTTCCACCAGGTGTTTGCTAACTGCTGCTGCCACTAGTCTAGAGGAGTGGCACCTCTCCACCTCTCTTTTGGTGGAGAGGTGGAGCTGTGGGTAAATGGGTGGAGCATTGTAAGAAGAGGCGTTTGGCACTCCCAAATGGTTTCCACGAGAGATTCAAGGCATGAATGAGTCAAAGCAGGACTGGGTGGGGTTTTGAAGAGGGAATAATGTTATAAGGAAAATGTCAATTCTTCATAACATACAATAATATATTATTTATTTATAATATTTTGTAAACTTTCTTTTAATAAGATGTAATTTATTTTCCAGGGTATATCCTTAAATTGGTACACAAACAATTTTTATTGCTCAGCACACATTGCTGTGTTATGTTATTTACCTAGACAATCTTGATCTAAGTTTTTTTTTTTACATTTATTTCTAAAATACATATTCTTACAGTAGAAGTTTTGTTGTAAAACTGTCTTTTTTTTCAGCCATTTCAGTGAGTTAAGAACACACTGCTGACTCAAACTGTCATTTTAACACCAGTGTCAGTAACTGCTTTTTTAAATGTAATTAAGCTTTCTTTTTCAGAGTGTGGCAAGTAAACACTCACAGAGACAGTCAGATTTTAGTGTCCATTTATATTGGTAAAGCACCATCTGTGTATCTAACTGCTCATTTTTGTGTCAACACCATTAGTAGAAATAGAAAACAATATATAGTCATAAATATAATCCATTTATCTGTTTCAGGTATATCCGTAATGGGGTCCTCCAAAAGGACATTCCTATAACGGTATAACAGAAATGATGGGCAGACTTCAAACGGGAAAGCAATTCATTCAAGTAGAGCCTGTTAGTATAAATATAGCAAAGAGAGAATCGAGATCAGAGGGTTCATTCATTTGCATCAATATTATACTGTTGGTCTTTTTATTTATGTGCCCATAGTTTTAGTCTAAACCAAGCGACTATAGAATGGATTGTTGTATTCAGGTGCACCTTTTCGATATCATAGTTTTCACTACAACCGTCTGTCAATCACCAGGAACAAATTATATAGCAATTAAATGTTCTAATAAACAGCCAAAGCAAGACAACAGTGTGTTAATTATAATCTGCTAATTAATGTTTATTTATAAAAATTCTGACATTGGTTAATTACAACCTCACAGAGCACATGCATTATTGGATTACATGGATTTAAATGTTTTCTGTTGTGAGACTAATAATGTAAACAAAACAATAAACCATCTGTTAATGTACAAGTCATTGAACTCTCACTTAGAACTAAAATAACTCTCAGATGGCATAGGAGGTACAGGTTGAGTCCTCTGTGTATCAAATGAGACTTCAGATTTTTTGAAATGGGATTCTTTGGCATTGCTATCAACAGTCGGGTTCTCATCTGCACCAGACAACCATTGATTATCTCATTTTATAGAAACGAAAATAAGTTCATAATTGAATGTCAACCTACAAGCTAGTCAGTGTAGCTAGTTTTAAAGCTAATTTGCCATAAAATAACGGGTTTTATTTGAACAGTTTCCTAAAGATGTCTGCATTGTTACTGTTGTTCAAAACCCAGATTTATATAAAAAAAAACAACTAAATTCTTGCTTGAAATGTGAAACGTTACTCATTATGTTCGTGTTTTGAAAATTAGGTCAGGAATAACCTGTAAGAGAATTTGTGAGTAGATGTGCCCAAAATGTTCCAGTAGATTATAAAGCCCAATTCCTTCACAGATTCAAGGTTTCGTCTTGACAGCATTGCTACTTAGATCCCAGCTCCATTTTAATTCAACAAGTCAAAGATGATCCCTGAGCTAATATGGTTTAGGAAAACCAGCACTTGAGGGGATTAGGAAGACGGATGAGAAACGAAGTAATAAGACTAGAGTATAAGGAACAGGGAAAGAAGGACGAGTCGGGCGCAGGGTCACATGAAGAGCGAGGCAAAGGAGTGAAGGAGAAAGATGAAGAGAAACAAGCATAGGGACAAAGACAGAAGGATTATTATCAGCACTCTAATCTTGCCTTCCCAAAGGTATCTGACATTTACTGAATAGTAGGCCACTCCTAATGCACAACTGTGCTGAGTATTAGGGGACCCCATAGGATCAAATCAAATAGTAAACATACTAGGACAGTTGGTGAGAAAGACAGTTTGCAGAAGGAAAAAACTGAAAAAAGCAGGCAACCTTAGATACAACTACAGTCATAAATTAGTGAAAGAGAGACAAGAACAGAAGGACAAAGAATATCTACAACCCACACAGGACTGTGGTCACAAACAAAAACACAGAACTTTCCCTCCTGTGCCATTTGAATATTTCCTGTCCTGCCATAGTTCTGAAGAAAACCACCTTTTTGAATTATTTTTGGATAGAGTCAGAAGCTATAAAGCTGGTAATATATTCCCAAACTAGAGAGACAGAGTTTCATGGAGTGAATAAGAACCTTCGCTGCTGGAGTTCAGCTTTCCACCTGTGTGTAATTTAGAACACAAACTGCTTGAAATTCAGCGACTAAATTGCCAAAAGTATTCACTTGTCAGACTTTCCACACACATAAATTTGAGCAACTTTCCATTCCTAATCTGGTAAATGGTATATTCTTAATCTATAGCATTTGTTGTAATGTTGGTTCACCTTTCTGCAGTTGTAACAGCTTCAACTCTTCTGGTAGGTTTAAGATTCTTTAGGATTGTTTTGGTTTTTTGCCCATTCTTCCAGATGTGCATTCTTGAGATCAGAGACACTAATGTTGGACATAAAAGCATACATGACAGTCTCCATGCCTAAAGCATAAGAAAACCTTACGCCTCAGGTTTTCTGTCAGGTTCAGACTCTTCACAGATACCTGTCAAGTTCTTCTGTACCAAACTTGTTCACCCAAACTTTGCTTGTACTCAGAGATAACTACAGCTTTGAGAAACTTTCTAGAGTTTGATTAAATATTCTCAAAGTGTGAAGTGTAACTTGAAGAGGCACCACACACTGACCTCATGCTTCCCTCCAGTGACGGAATCTACATCTTCGTAAAGTTTAGGTTTAAACACGTATTTGGAGTAATGACCATGAAGGTGATATACAATGCAGACACAGTAAAGGGCCGTATGAAGCAATGTGACCTTTCTTTGCATCAAAGCCTTAGGCATACGTGGACCCACTTTCCAGAAGCCCAACATTTTGCAATTAAAATACTTTTTTATTCTTTTATTCTGATGTATTTTAATCTTATTAACTGAATTTGGGGTTTAAATTTGCCACATGCCATATTTATTAAACAGAAATAAATGTTTAAAACTTTCAGTAACGAATCCATATCCCATCTATTGAATTTGAATTACTGAAATAAATTCTTGTTTCAATGATATTCAAATTTATGGAGTTGCACCTGTACCTAGTATCTGATGCTCATGGCCATCTTATTAAGATTCATTCAGAGTACAATTGTCAAGCAGCAACAGAAGACAAAATTATGTTTATGGAGGCTTATTCATTTTAACAAGATGAATTAAGGCTTTATGGTAAGCATCGTAATAGCAAAGTCCTTTAACAAAAGAGGAGCGGAGAGTTGCAATGAGCTTTTTAGTTCAGTCTCATAATGTTAATGTTACTCTGTTTGTTGCTTCGTCCTAGGGGAGAAGTGACTCATAGAACTTGTCATTCCTGACTTTGCCTAGCATGGAAGATAAGATGGTGGTCAAAACAAAGGCTGTGATCCTCCAGGTGAGCATGAGCAGTTAAGCAGCACAGACAGGTTTCCACAGTTATTCCCAAGGTAAGGATTTGGATTAGCTGAGAGTAAGTTACTCAAACTTTCCAGAACAACAAGACTAACTCTTTGGTCTTCAGGGTACTGCTAGGATGAATAAAATAAAAGTAATGAATTGACACTGAGGAAAGAGGAAAGTAGGGCACAGAAACTGTGCACCTGTTAAAGAACATTCTTTAACATGCTAGAAATGGTAGGGGACCACTGAGATCCTGAAAGTGCGCACCTTTTTCTACAAAAATCTCAAAGGTTAAAAGGGGGATGTTATGTAAAATCAACTTTTTTGAGTTTTATGTAATGTTAATCATTCTTCAAAAACATACTTAGTGTTGCTTTGATACTTTCATATATGTTTCAGAAACCAGAAATGCTTTCCACACAATTCATCGCCCCACAAAGCGCTCCTTCCCCACACAGTTCCTCCAGACTAGTGGCAGCAGCAATTAGCAAACATCTGGTAGAACTGCACATGTGCTAATCATGTGAACTACCTCTCAGTACAGTGCTCCTAAGAACAGTTGTAAACTGCATTATGGAGAAATTGCCGTACTGAAGGCAAAGTGTCGGAAAGAGAAGGAGCTTCTTAAAGAGACAGAGGCCAGTTTCAAGGCATCAAATACAAAATCAATTTTTTTTATTTTTGATAAATACAGCATTTTCATAACTCCTTGTAAGATAACTTGATTGTGCTATAAAATGGCACTATGTGCTAAGAAAATATTAACATTTTGATGTTAAAATTTGCTAATTTACTTACTGTCAACGTGCCAGGGAAAACATACATCCCTCCATTGTCTGTGCTCACTTATCGTTGCAGGATTGTAGTGGGCTGTAATAGATGCTGATAATAATTGTCGATGCATTTGATTAAACAAAATAATTGACTTATTTTGCAACTGACTGGGCCGGCTTGATTTCTGTTGCAGGAAGAGATTGCATTAGTTTCTCTGGGCTGTGATGAGATTTCCAGGTTTTTGTTTGATCAAAAAACACACATCCACACACTAAAATTTGGTTTAAGAAAAGGGTAATGATTTTTCGTGATGGAGTGAGTGAAGTTTGTCACTCCATAAGAATTTTTCATCTCGGAACATTACACTAAGATTGCATCATTGCCTGTATTTCCTGTTTAAGAGAGTCTCTTGTGTGTCTTTGCATGTGTGTGCGTGTGTGTGTGTAAGAAAAAAAAAATAGGAGAAAGATTTCACTGGTCTGCACATGTGTGCCTGCAGAATGGCAATGAAAGTTTTGAGATTTTGTCCTCAACTCGATGATGCCTGGAAGATGTCAAAAGCCATGATGTTATGATGATGACATACTGTTTTCAGAAAATAAAATAAAACTGAAAAATTTAATCTCTTTGAAGCCAGACATGACCATATTCTCTTGATCCAAGGAGCATCCACAGGGACTATGGTTGACATCTCATAACTTATAAACAAGACCTCTGAAAAGTTTTCTTTTACATTCTGCTGGCCTCTGCTGTAGGAAACAGCGGAATCTTTTACTAAAGAAAAAATTATTCAAGTATCAGATTAAAACCTTTTCAATCAGCAGGATTAACAGACAGCTTTGAAGTTATGACTTTGCTCCTGGTATGACCAGACATACAGTACAGACCAAAAGTTTGGACACACCTTCTAATTCAATGGGTTTTCTTTATTTTCATGACTATTTATAAGGTAAGAAATCCACTTATTACCTGACAGGGCAGGTTGACCTAGGAAGTGAAAACCATTTCAGGTGACTACCTCTTGAAGCTCATCAAGAAAATGCAGAGTGTGTGCAAAGCAGTAATCACAGCAAAAGGTTGCTACTTTGAAGAAACTAGAATATAGTTAGATATAGAAAATATAAGGGGTATTTTCAGTTGTTTTACATTTTTTTGTTTAGTGCATATTTCCACATGTGTTATTCATAGTTTTGATGCCTTCAGTGTGAATCTACAATGTCAATAGTCATGAAAATAAAGGAAACTCATTGAATTAAAAGGTGTGTCCAAACTTTTGGTCTGTACTGTATATTGAGCTGCTGTTTGGCTAAGTATTATGAAAATGATCTGAGTCATCCCTTTCTCACTTTAATTTTGCAATGACTGATGAGAACAAAAGTCAAAAAACACCAAAGGTTCACAGAAAAACTCAAAAGCTACTTATTAAAATCACTTAACAAAAAGATTACAATAAAGTACACAAATGACTATTAAAAATGTTAAAGTTCAACTGCTTATTAAATAGCTGTAGTAAATCAGCAAAATAGATGCATTCATGTATCCTGACGTGCTGAAGACGACTAACTGATTTTCAAACTGAGAATCAGAAAGACGGAGAAATGTTCAAGTGACTTGAACATACTGTAGTTGCTGGTTTAAAATGGACTGGTCAACGGTTTTCAAAAACTGGGATTGGTTGACAGAAAATGGTCCAAAAAAGAAATCCATGATGACTAGATCTCAAATTAATTGCAGTAGAAAGGGAGCTGAGCCGACACATCTGTAGCAACTGGCAATAATGTCAATATCAATCAAAATCTGAGAAGAATGTTTATAACACCAAACTGAAGCTATGCTGCAAATAGTTTGGGCAGTTTAAAGCGTAAAAGAGCAACCGATGTATTTGTTAGAAGGTTGCTGATTTTTATATATTTCTCCAGTTTAATATGATTTATTAAATGTAGCTTTATAAAACACTGGGCTTTTGATAAAGTTTTAATCATTTTTATAGTGACTTTTCAAAACTGCTAAAGCTTATAATCATTTATTCATGTTTAAGATATTTTTTCAGAATAATCACCTGCAAGCAAAATGTTTGATATTGGTTCCCAAAATCAACCTTTTTGAAAAGCTCGCTCTCCATGTAGCATTTTCACATTGACTTTGTTTCGTTCTGAGTTACTGCTCCATGTAGAAGTTTCACAACAAGCTAAATGCCTTACTTCATACACTAGCTGTCTACAGCTCTTTAATGTGTTGCAATGAAATTAATTCCAACAACCCAACAGTTGTTGGAAAGTGTTTACTCAGGATCTGTTGCAGCGACCAGCTGGATGACATTATTTTCCATCGACCCACCTTGTATATGATACACATATACTGAAAAGGAGAAAAATTTTAACATTAAAATGAATCCAGCATCCTCATTCACTTTTTCTGCTTGCAGGTTCTGTTAATACCTTGGTAAGCAACTCAAGTTCTACTTATGTATCCCAGTACATGCAGACTGTATCTCTTTACTGCCTCCT
This sequence comes from Xiphophorus maculatus, assembly GCF_002775205.1. Classification (NCBI taxonomy): domain Eukaryota; kingdom Metazoa; phylum Chordata; class Actinopteri; order Cyprinodontiformes; family Poeciliidae; genus Xiphophorus; species Xiphophorus maculatus. The sequence continues at coordinate 5,272,478 of NC_036452.1, read as the reverse complement.
GGGTGAATGTTTGTAGCACTCTCAACGGGTCGAACAGAGGAAATTCAGGGTTATTGAGGCAGAATCTCATTTCCCTCAATCCAGCCACATGACAGAACAGATGTAGTTGAGAGATTTATGGCGTTGAGCTTGCGCTGCTTCATTAGGAGGAGCTGAACGTCTGATGATAGACTGGCCTCTGTTGTATCTTTTACTGTCCGTGCAGCTGTTTGGTGCTCCGGTTGGGTCGGGTAAAATCTGAACGGCTGCCATCTGACTTCTCAGGGTGGGTTACAGGCAAAGAGGACCAGACCAGAAAGGTCCAACCAGCATCTTTTGTATCTCTGCCAGGAAACTGCAAGGGCCATTAAGCATGATATCACAGCCAGACAGCTTCCAAGTTGTTTATTATCACCACCCCGGCTCTGCATGACAGATGCAATAGTGAGCACTCGCACTATAGCGGGATCGCTCCAGCACTGCATGTTGCATGAAAGCTATAATACAATATCCATTCCTTATCAATCTCTTGAAACCTGCTGGGAGCCCTGGGCAAGAATCCACCCTTTGTAACTCACTGGAGCTCCTTAATCTCACCGCACTGTCTACAAGACTTCCTCTTGACGTGTGTCCAAACGCTCCCTGCTGCTGGAACAGTTGCTCCCTAAACCAAAACATTCAGAATCACTGCATGGTGAGCGGAACAATACTTTCGTACAGAAATGTGATTGAATCAACCATGACTTCCTTTTTTTTTTTAAGATAAACAGTTTATCTAAAACTTAAGTTTGGCCTCTGTAAGTTTTATTTACTTAATTAGGCATAATTTTGTGTTCTGAAAAAAAATGTTTGCACCCTTTTAAATTACGTCGGTTTTTTGTCAGAGTTAAAGGTTTCAAATATCAGATGATAACCTAAAAGGCAGTTCTCACTAAGTGATTTCATTAAGAGGGGAAAAAGTGTCTAAACCATTCTGGGACCTTGTGAAAAAGTAATTACACCTTTAAAATACCAACTGGTTGTGCAACCCTAGGTAACGGCCTCTATAAAGCATTTAAAACAACTGATGTGTTTTTTAAGTCCTTTGTATCTTTTACATTTTCTACATCGTGGAGGAATTTTGACCTGGTCTTTGCAGATATTTCTTTCTTTTTTTTAATTCAGACACTGGAGATTTTTTATCTACTCATAAATCTACAATTTAGGCACATCAGTGCTGTGGTTTTTAACTCTTGAGATCTTATGAATCCTTTTGGCCATTTCTTGATTCTGCAGGTCTGGTAACAGTCAGGACTTTATTTAGTCTGTCAAATTGAACCAAAAATTGTCAATCACCTTTAAGTCATAACCTAACAAATAAGGTGTTATTTTTTCCACAAAGGGCCAAGTTGATTTGGAAAGATTCTTAACCTTGATTTAAAAAAATAATAATAATAATTTAAAAATCACTAATTTTTAAAGTGAAAATCAGCATGTTATGTTGTTTTCACTGATTGTCTTAGTTTTTTGCTAGACCAAAGTGTGACAAAAAATATATGTATTAAAGGTGAACGCACTGTTAATTTATTTTTAATATAAATTATGGTTTCCTTAAACCACACTGAAAATTTTACTTGGATCTGTATTATTATTCTTTTAAAATATTGTTTTGCAGTGGCCACCAACAAAACACACATCAGAAAAACACAACATCCCTAATCCACAGGCTGGGTGTGCCACTGTTTAAAAAGCACAGGTGTTGCTTTTGTTCAGACTATTTGACTTTTCTCAGAGTTTGACAACAGAAACACGGTCTACTGAATCTCTGTAAAAGAAGCAAAACATTTGCTTGAGAGAAACAGTTTTTTCTTCTATGCAGCTGTAAGAACGTGTTTCAGGCTTACTCAGTAACGGCTGAGCAAAGTAATTGAGGCTAGTGTGCATTTGACATTACTTTTTACCTGCTTTGTTCCTTTTCAAGGTTGTGAGGACTGGAGCTTATCCCAGCTGTCACTGTAATTATTTTCTCACAAAGACTCGCATCCTTCTCAGCTGTCAGGCTGCCGCATTCACTGACGACTCAGTGGTGAAATCAGTTGCAATGTCTACATAGTCAAATCGGCACCTGTAATTGGAGTGCTCTCATACATTAATCATGTTGTAATGGCCAAAGCTCGTCCTTCTATCTGCTTGCAGTGCTGCACAGAGTTTACTGGAAAACTGCAAAGGATTTCTTGACGGGGGGGGGAAAAATAGTTTTAGGAATCTTGTAAGACATGAAAAACATTTTAAACAGTGGCACACCCAGCAAGATCCCTTATATTAATTGTTAAAGAAACTTGTATATTATGACTCATTTATATACACTGACTATATAAAAATGCATATAACATTTTCTTCCTTATAGCTTGACATGAATAAGAGACCCAGAGAACGAAATACAAAAATTCCATGTGAAATGCAAACCCTATCCTAAATTTACACCAATTTTACTGTCGAAACTTAAAAACAAATTGCAATTTACCAAAATACATTAGAGGTTCGGGACTAGGTCTGTATTTTATTTTTTAAGATCATGCTTTACTCACGGACGGCATCTCAGTGGCACTACAGTCACAGCTGATACAAGCTACAGCTGCATCAATCATTCAGTATACATACTGTATTTGTGCACCAGGTTATTTATCTCCTCTCTCTGCTCGCCTCACACCGCTGTTGATTAATTTTGATGTAATTTCTTGCTCCAGATGGATCATCAAAGAGCACTTTTTCACTGGAAGGAGCTGTAATCTTCAGGGTAGCTGGATTTAAACCCCTGTATTTTACTCTGACAAAACTCTCCTCAGGTTTTTTATTAAAAGTCACTCCCTTTTTGCTGATGGTAGCAGAGTAATCCGTGCAGATATAAAAGCTCCTGCCATTGCATTACGCTCATATGGCTTTACACAACCTATTCAATTGTAAACGCAATGGAACTTGATAATTATCTGCTTTGGGAGACTCAGCCGTAGAAACAGGTTTTTATCTGGCAGGTTTTAGTTCTGTGGTGACTAACGCCAATCTCAAGAAATGTTTAATAAAAACTGTTACCTCTCCATAGTAACCACAGAAGCCCTATGACTTTACACTTCTATATTATGGAAAAGTGCCATTTTTTACAAGTAAAGCCAACATTTCTTTGACTCTTGAGGCCATCTTTGAAATCCACTCACCTTTCACAGCCTGCAGTGACATCATTTGATTATCTTTAGTGTTCCTAGCCTCGATCTTTGGGGGACGTTTCACATGTGTCCCTGCTCCAACGCACCTTATTCAAAAATAATAAATTAAACATTAAAAATGTATCCTTGGTTCTGCAGAAGCCTTTTAATCCACTGTCAATCTGAATGAGTGTTAAAAGCCTGGACACCTTTAAAACACGCAGGGCAGTGGCTTTCAACTTTTAGCTTTAGCAACTCTGAGGTTAAACACCTGATTGGTTCTGTTTTTCCTCATGTCTTTATTAACCAATGCACAGTTTTTTGGAAGAAGAAATGTTTGACATGCATCACTCTTTATTTTATCGCCTTATTTATGTTTTCTAAGATTATAATCAAACACTGGTCAATGGGAATGTGTGGTTTAAAACTCAGATTATAAAACCTGTTTATCTTTCAAGTTAATTAACATGTTTCTTCATATTAAGGAAGAAGTTTAAAACTGTTTCTTATTGACATTGCAAAAAAAAAAAGATTATTCCTAATCAGTGTGACAAATTTAAGCAATTGCACTTTCTCTGCCTACAATCAGACAAGTCTTTGTAGTTAGTCATAATTAGATGCAGATTAAACCCAAATTGCTTTAGCTTTGTTTGAGTCAGAAAAATATTGCAGCTGCTGCAGCCCAGGATCAGGAGAACAAGAGAGAATGTTGCTAGTTTGAATCCCAACTTCCACAAATCCCATGTGACATCTGTGGCCAGAAATAAACCATAGATTTAATTTCAGAGGGGACTCCATTTCAAGAATAAGAGATTTTTTGTCAGTGCCTCAGTTTCTGTAAATACTTAATATTCTCTGGTAATTAGACTTGAACTTTTTATTAACTAAAGCTGATGTCTAACTCCTAATGGGGCAGTTTTACCCATTAAGAATGGCTCCTCAAATCTTAAACTAAGATTAAATAGATATCAACTTCACAGTTGAAGTGATTTTACCAGTTCTTTTTTTGTGAGTAGCATCAGGCAGTTATTTCTGAAAGTAGATTCCTTCATTTTCCATAAATATGTAATTGGCTCAAGTGGACTTAGATTAATCAAAAAATAGCTTTACTTTCTTGTTGCAAATGTTTGTTTTGTGTCATTCCATCACCTAAAAATATAATTATCATCTTTCCACGTTACAATAAAACAGAGTGATTTATGTGTGACATATTTTTTAAAGCTTGCTTTGTTTATTTCAAAGGTAAAGTTGGTCTTGTTGCTATGAAAATGTTTCACTACAGGGGATTGCTGTTTAGGTGGTAAAGGGTGCTTCCGCTTGTGCTAAGGTTAACTGATGTTGTTTTCAAACAGTAACTATATTACTGAAATAGTTCCCAATTTCTGCTGCTTTCTGGACTTGAGGTATAAAATATGCAAGAAATACAAACAATAGGTAGTGTAAAGTAGGTCTGTCACAACAAGCAATAAATCAATTAATCACTTGATAAATTAAAACAAGCTATTTCAATTTGTATGATTATACAGTATTATATGACTGTATGATTTACAATTTTTCTCTTTCTACCAAAAACTATATGACGAACGTCTTCACTCCGATGCTTTGGTCTCAACTAACCCCCTTTTTTTTAAGGACAGTATCGTTTACAGAGATTTTCAAATTCATTTTATTTGTTCTTTTCTTTATTTTGAATATTTAAAATGTCTTCCAGTTCCAGTTGTTAAATATTCATTAGAATTTAAAATTGATTGATCTTTGAGAACTTGTTCTTGTCATTACCATTATTTTACTTGAAAATGATCTTAAAACAACAATATTATTGGTCATTGTGATATGGAGCAGAGATTTGCTCATAATTCCAATGATTTACTCTTACGAGAAAACACCAAAATAAACACATAAGCCCTCATGTGGCGCAGAATCTCATCTTTTTTGCTACTCTCTATTTGTTTCCAATCCTTTCTGTTCCAGAGGTTTGAATGGCAGCTCATATAATAGGAAAGAAAACCCTACCTCTCACTTTCCTCATGCAAGCCCTTCAACAGCTGAGAAATTGAACAACTGCTACTTCTGACAGGAACTCAATTAAATCCTGAGGCCACTATAAAGAAGAATGGAGCTATGTGTTTGTATGTATGTTTGTGATATAAAGAGGAGAGGGCCCTACTTCCTTGTCTCTTTCTATATGCATAGTCGGAGACAACAAGGAACAATTTGAGGATTAAAAAGAAACACAGACTATGTGAAACCCAACAAGAAGCCAGCACGAATAAGATGAGAGAAAGAAACAGTAAACTGGAGACAAGACGTTAAGAGAAGCTGCCCCTGTGGCACTGGGTGATAAGGACATTATGTAGATTGAAACGCTTCATGCAGGATGAAATCAGCATAAAATAGTCCAGCAATTTTCTTTTTAAACTCGTGTTGTATCTTGCCGTGAAATTATATAGAGATTCCACATTTAGAGGTATCTGAATGACGACCTGCGTTGCGATGTGAAGATACAGAGGAGCAGTTCAGATTTGTCCACATCGTGAATTAAAACAAAGGTCAACAGTAGAAAGTGGGAATATATGATAGGAATATATGACAGGCAGACAGATGATCAGGGTTGTTCTTGTATGGACCTCTTTTCACTAACATTTTGAATATTTAACAAAAAGTAATAGATCTCCAGAGGCATACAAGGTATTTCCTCAATACTTTCAGCATGTAACAAGGTAAAAAAATCTTATAAAACAGATAGTGGTATTTTATGACAAAAGGCATTATTCAAATACTTTAAAATCCTCCCGTTCTTAGCAGAACAGTTTTGCACTGTAATGTTTTATGATATGTGTTATTGCTGTCTATAAATACTGTCAAAAACTGTGAATAGACCCTAAAATATCTGTGCATAACAACATGAGATGGACGATGTGCTGATACACTAAAACCCGCCCGTTCAGAGTAGCTTTTGAACCCTAATAAATGGAACATCGACCAACATATATGATGTGTATTGATGAATTTGCTGATGGCACTAGACAAAATGCAATGTGTGCGATTGGTTTCTCAATTGGTGACTGTATGTTCTTCTGACTTTTTATTTTTGTTTTTATAATGTAAAGCCCTTTGAACTGCCTTGTTGCTAAAATGTGGTGTAGAAATAAACTTGATTGATTAATGTATTAGCATCCGTGCTCCAATCAGCACATTATGAATGAAAATGAACCCTTTTAATCACCTTCGAATTCACTTAAAAGAACTTATGAGTAATAGGTGCGTCGCAAAGACTAAGGTTAATAACCAGAATACCTGAGACAGCAGCACAAACCAGTTAAAATACATCTCAACTGTTTAACACCATTTTGTTAGATTTGAGGATTGATTGGGGGTTGTTTCTCTTCACATCTTCCGGTGTTTCTCTTCCTGCACTGTTTGCTTCTGATCTGCTATTTCCACTCTTCACAGTCTGAGAGATTGCCAATATGGACTAAATTTAAATACTTGTTCATCTCTAGAGGAACTGTTGATACTTTAAAACGAACATCCTTCTAAGTTAAAGATTATGCCCGTCTTGCGATTTTTGCATCCAGGGACTCTCACTGAGCACAGCATAGGAATATCAGTGAAGCTTTCCAATTCAGAGAGAATGAATCTGATGTTAGATGATATTTGTCCAACAAATTGCCAGCTTTGTCCTTTGTTTGCTTTCTTAGACAAACTGTTGAGGATCTGAAAAGAAGCCAATCCTGGCAAAATGTCTGCTGAACTATCAATACTTGTTTTTCTGTCTTGGTCCTAAAGTTTTGACAGAAAATGCCAAATACAAATGTGGCTCAAAGGCCTTGTATATAAACGTGTTTTTATATTCCCTATATTGATGTATTTAAAATCATATTTTGGCAAAAGTTTAGACATAACAAAATGAAAACCTGTCACATCTATAAAGTGTTGAGTTTGATGTATTCCCATTTCATACAGTCCATATGGTTTGGTATTAAGGTGGTTCAGGCATCTCATAGTTCAAAGTGGAAGATGATGGATGGATGGATGGATGGATGGATGGATGGATGGATATTGGCATGAAAGGTGTCAAGAGTTCAAAATGTCATGTGTGCCCTAAAGTAGTCAATTAATTTAACAATTGAATTGAACAGAAAACAGGTCAGACTGTTTTTGCATAACATTTATGTAAATTTTGTTGTTGCGGAGCAGATGTGCGATATACAGTATGTGGCATCTCTAACATGCAATATTCATGCCACTGAGGTTTTTGACGCCCATAAAGCTTCCTAGCAGACTTGCTTTGCTGGAGATCATGGAAGCTACAGTGTCAGATAAGTAGGAAGGTGATGATGAATTTCTTCTTAATGTGGCATACAGCATTGAAATACGAGGGAGACCAGCAAAAGTGTGATGGTGTGTAAGAAGGCTGGTAAAGTACAGGAGCATGTTAAACATTTGCACCATAAAGGATGACATGACTCATATTTTTCATATAACTAATTATGGTTTTTGCCACTAATTTTTCTGTCCCACTGCAGTCTGAATTCCATACAATAAGAAACATTAGGTGTAGAGATTTTAATCAAATACAACAATGGCAAAGATTAAAGTTAGGTTCCTAAAAACGATGGATCAAAAAGAAACTATTCACATTCAATAGCAGTTTTAATAGTATACCCCATATATTTATATATTTAGTTTCAATTCCAGACAGCAGATTTTGCCTGACATTTAGGTAAAAGCATGGACAAAAATGAACATAAAAGTAAAATTCTACATTGTGTGTAGTAGCTCATTCCAATATATATAAAAAAGTACAGTATATACAAAGGCTTATGACAGAAACTCATTACCTTGAGAAGGAGAATGTCTTGAGAATAAAATGAATTATAAATGAAGCATAAAGAAAGCGAAAGAAGCCACAAGGCCCTCAAGTCCAAAGGAAAAAATGGACAGTAATGACACAGGGAAGAAGAGAACATTTGCAATGATTTAGAGTCTCTGCTCCGTGTGAAGCTCAGCTATTTCTGAGACCTGAATCTCATAATCCCCTCCCTGCAAACAAAGCATTTACTAATTCATTTCCTGAGAGCATCTCAGCAGCCTTAAAGCCAAAATGGAGCAATAAATAGCCTAATAACATGCAGAGGGCTCTTTTCACAGCTGGGTTGGCCCTGTAGCACCTAACGGTCCAAACTGACACTGCTCTCTAAGAAAATGCAAATTGTGGCAAAAAATATTTCTAAATGGTTTTTATATAAAGAGGACAACAGGATTTTGGAAAATAAATTGTGTAATAGCATTTATTCTACATTAGACATATCAATATACAGGCATAATTTCTGCTCAGTGGAATTTAGTTTTGCATAATCAAAATGTATTTAGAAATATTTTTGCATGTATTCTGCCAAATGGTAATCACTAAATAAGAGAAGCATGAGGATTTTATAAAATTTTCAGAAAATTCGGCCAGCTTCAATGAATTGATTACACTTTAATCAATGAAATATCAGTAATAAAAACACATTTAACACAATTAAACACTAAAATTATGTGTGTAAACTTTTGAGTACAAAGGTTTACACACATCTGGTCAGTATGAGGCATAACTGTCTTTTAAAATGCATGACTTTGGTCAAAACGTCTGGGTTTCATTCCAAGGGTTCATTATATTATCAATCAACCTAATATTTACTCTTTTATCACTTACTCACAATCAAATCTAACAAGTATGGGCTTGTTAGATTGGTTCAGGCTTGGTTCTGACAGAGCAAGGCTCCTTGCCCGTTCAGAAGGAAACTAGGTTTCTAAAAGTTTATCTGGGTGAACTAGAACTTAGTTTTTTTTTTTTTTTAAAAAAGACAATAGATTTTGAAGATTTGGGAATAGGAATACTATAATTGATTGTTTTGGTTAGACTCTTAGCATTTTGAAGGGCCTTTGAGAGCTGTTACATTTATGTGAAGATTCACATCTAAAGTGTTTGTGTTCTCTATAACCTTTTTAGATTCACGGGGATATTACATAATGTCCAATGATTTCTCAAAAAAGCAAATATTCATAACATTTCTCTCTCTTTGCTCTCTGTGCCCTTCTCAGAAGGTTCCTTGAGTTCTGGCTCTGGCAGCAGGTCTTTGAGTCCATGATGCTCAATGGAAGCTGTGTGTATGTTGTGAGGCACCAATATAAAAGAAAGACCTTCCTGGTTGTTATGTAAACACACAAAAAAAACCATACAAAACTAGAGATGAGACGGGGGGGAATCTATTTTGAGTGGAAAAGAAAATGTTCAGGAAACTAGTTATCATTTGATGGTCATCATCTAAAAGAAACAGAAAAAAGGCTCGCAGGCCACTGAGGCAGCTGTGCTTTCAGATAATCCAGCAGTGAAAACACAGATGGGGCCACCAGCCAATTTTGGAAATAAATATAACTTTTTTTTCCTATACAGAAAAACTCAATCGAGAGGCTTAAAATGATAAAATGTGTGTAAATCATGAGTTTTCTGTTTCTAATAAATCAGTTAAAGGAAGACTTGTGATTTGAACCACGCTCTTTCAACATTCCTTTTTAAAAACTACAAATTATCAAGCAACATTGGCACTGAGTTTATAATGACAGCTCATCAATGATTTGTTTAATTCCTCTCTCCAATACCGGGCCTGTGTCACTTCAGAGCCGCCAAATATTAAAGACCTAAAACTACAAAGCTTTGCACCTGAACGCCTCACGCTGTGAACACGTATTTTTAAGACCCCAGGCCTGGAGTGATGAGATTCACATTATGGTGTTTCAAAGTCTCACAAAAAGACACTTCACACAACTGTGATTAAATACACACAAGAACACCCCGACAGCAAAATGGTCATACTGCGCAAAAAAGAAAATACTTGGATGAACGTGCGGCTGCTGTTAATTATTAAATAAATGGAGTGATTTAAATATAGTCATGATTGGTGCTGAAGTCGTTTTATGTTTGGGGTTTTATATATATATATATATATATATATATATATATATGCAATAAGAGAGAGGATGGAAGTGATATTATGGTCGTGCCTCTCATTATCTGTATGGAAAGATCTGACTGAACATTCATCTGACCGACTGGGCTGCAGTCGGTTTATTTTTACAAGTCTTTCACGGGAACTGAAAAGCTTTCTGCTTGTTCAGAAAGCAGCTATGTATTGGTCTATTAATCTTTCTCTCGCTCACTCACAAAAAAATGCTAGTCACGCTAAATGATTTTAATCTTTTATGAGTCTCTAGCACTAATACAAACTGCACACCAATACTCATTTAATAATTAAAGCCTTGAATTGATTTTTGCATTACAATGCTTGTGTTGAGGGACATTAGTCTGTGCTGCTGATGATAATAACATAGCTGATTCCTTCCAATAAAAGCAACTTCACTTCGGCAGCAAATAGAAATGGAGGGAGAGACGAGGATAAAGGGGGGGATTGTAGCAGGAAGCAATATGATAGAAAAGATCAACATTCAGAGCCTTTAGGTGGTGTTTTTATTCAAATAAAAATCTATTTTAAAAAGAGATACTGGGTTTAATGGAATAATAGTTATTACAGTTTTATGCAAGTCTAGCTTGACACCTACATCTCATTTTCTTAACCTTAGGTTTTAAAGATTTTGTAAATTGTTTCTTCCACTACAGCAGTTTCGATATTTTCAGAAATAGCAGTTTGTATGGATTTTCTTGGGCTTTGTGACGTGCAGACCATCAGTCAACTTGTGTCCTTTTTGACATGAACACAATTTCCTCGTGCCACCAACACCGTTTGTAATGGGAGGCATGGCGTGATCAGAGTCATGTGCAGCTATGATCAGTTTTTTCTACGATTTTTTTTTTCCCCCTGCAAGTTATCGTATTTCTCTTAACCATTTTACATACTTTAAAGCAAAACATCTAAAGGCAGCGCTTGGCATCACAGCAAAAATCAGAAATCAAACCCTAATTGCTGATTAGATGACTGGAGAGAATTGAATGCACTGGATCTTATTTAGGCACATTGAAATAAACAGAACTCAAATATAATTTCCCACCAAATTTTTTTACAAATTTTTTTTTTTAAACAAAATTTTAAATTACCCATCTTTTTGTTCCTCTTCAGAATTACACATTTTCTTTCTTGGTCTGTCACCTGAAAGTAAGACTGAAGTTACAGATTTTTTTATTTATTAAGTTTTTTCAGTTAACCTCTCCAGTGAGGCCTTCCCACTGAGTTATCAGAAACGTCTCAGTCCAGATGTTACCTGTAATATTCATCACATGAAAAACATTAGCATGGGAGGCACTGCTAGAATTTTATATGTACACCACAACGCTGCTGGAAACCTAAAAAGATGGAAATCTGGAGAAGGAAAGAGTCCATCCCCAGTGAACCGATGATCCAACACATGTGGTATCTCTGAAGTTGACAGCCGGGTCCTACAGGGAGGCTGCTACCCTAAAAAGGCTACATTAAAGGGATTCCCAAGGAAACAGCACATCATTTATCATTCCTGCCTTTATTTATGAAGGGATGTTCGAATGTATTTGATGTCTTGGAATTGAAAAATATATATTTTACTAAAAGAAAACAGACCAACTGAGCTACAGGAAGAAATTTTCAGATTTTAAAAGAAAGAAATGATGAGGTAGTCTGCAAAGTAGTAGATTTCTTCAGTGGATTTTTTTTTTTTGCAACATGCTGAAGTGTTTTTAATCTGCAGGGTTGTTGTTTACCAGAGATGCAAAGAGCAGAAACATTCAGTGGACTGATTTGCTGAAAATTACAGCACTCTTTACAGCAGGGGTCTCTGAATCCCATTCTCAAGAGCTTCTGTCCCACAACACACCGGCTCTGTTCAGTCCGCCTCAGTCGAACTCTAGTTCGTTCGCCTACAAAGTCTGCTTGATTTGGGGAAGTTTGAATCGAGCTCTGTTGCTGTAACTGATTTCTTGAAGCTCCCATTTCCTGTGGGACAAAAGACATGATTGTCCACTTTCTGCCTTGCTGTTTAGCTTGTAGACCAAATGCAACGTGAAGTCTGGAGGACCAGACTCACCTTCTGTTTCTCCCTTGTTGACAGAAAGAGTGTTTGAAAGTAGAGCACAAAATATAACATCTGAAAAGTTAATCCAAAACTTTGAAATGTCAACCAGTTGTGTGCATAAATACACATGGAGGTTTCAGAAGTTCTGTGATATAGTATTATTGATTAATTGTTTGCTTACTGATAGTGGAAAGATTTTCCTGTTGGAAAACTTAACAAATCTTAGAAGGAAGGAATATGTTACTTTTCTCCACTTGAGCTTTTTGATTGACCTGCATTCGGGTTCTTGAAGATCTTAACACCAATCTGCCCGTTCTGAGACAGTAGAAACTAAAATGCTGTGCCTAAAGTTCAGGACAGAAATTTTAGTGGCCTTTTAAAACTTTTAGACAAAGAATTTGACATATATAATGTATATGAGCAATTTTCGTATTTTTTGTATGCATGTGAGAGAAAAATTGTATGCGTGTGATATTTTAATAGTGTATATGCGCAATTTTAGTATTTTGTGAGTATGTATAAGTCTTTAGTAGTGTGTGAGGGAAAAAACATAGTTTTTGTCCTAAACAGCCCCTCATAGATAAGCCTGACATGTCTCTGAATGGCTCCTGTTAAATCTGTCCACTGCTGGTGGTCATCTCTTTGTCTGGGTGTCTTTTGTGAAGATGGATGCTAATTATGCCACCTGTATTTGGTGGGGGAGCAAGAGCCACAAGAGGAAACAGCAAGAGCAAACAGTGAGAAGGAAAATATGATTTTTTTTTTAAATCTCTGGTTATGATATGAAAGAGATAAAAAATAAAATGTATTTCTGATTTCTCTTAACACTCTTTTTTTGTAGTAGTGTCTTAGAACCTTCAGTCTCTCTCTCTCCACTTTTATCCCTCCTCTACTCTTCAATCTCTGTCCTGATTATTCTACACTTAAGGTATTTTCTGTGAACCTTTTCAAACTCTCTGCCTGATCATTTTGAATGCACACTCATAAGCAATATGTTGAAGTATTGCACACAGCCACTACACACATACACGCATCCACGGTGCGTATGCTCAGAGCTAGACACTCATGCAGCCGTCCAGTCATTTGTAAAAAATTGCCCAGTGGAATTTCCTTTGTTGCCTCTGCAGGTTTGATCACAAATCAATAAAGCATCCCCACAGCTGCCATTTTAAGTTGTGTGTGGGGTCTGTGTGTGTAATTGTTATCTGGCTAGATTTTTGTTATATAGTACTTCAGTAGGTCTTATTTATTCCTCATCCTTTTGATTTTGTTCCCTTTAAGCTGTCCTGAAAGGATGTTTGTAATACTTAAATTTTTCGTGTAATTCTGTAGTTTAGAAATTCTTGTCATATTTATACCATTACTGAAAAATTGTGTCGCTTTGCTGCTGTTTATCTACTTTATAATTCAATATACATTTAATCCAGTGTCATAAATGTTGTATAGTATATTCTATGGAATTGGCATTGTCACATAAAACTGACCTTTTTTTTAGCTTTAATATAATCATGTTATAATGTTAATTACTCATTAAAATATACATGTAGTGTTTCCTGGATTCTTTCATGCTTTGTTTGAGAAACCCTTTAATCTCCCATGGCAACCATTCAGCTTTGCAAAATTCCTAAGTTGCAGAGTAAAATTTACAACTTACGTTAATATAGTTACCTGGTCATGCTATAAAATGGCACTTTGTGCCTGGAAAACAGGTAACACTGCCCCTTTAAGATAAGATCCAATGTTAGAGGATCTGTGTTAAAAGTCCAGAGGGACACAGTTTAATGTATAATCTGACTGGTTCAACGCAAAATCAAAGTGCCTTTTAACTATTTCAACATAAATACGTGTCCTTTAAACTTTTACATACTGAAGCACTCTCCAAATTAGGTGTTTTGGAATTTCCTCTGATCAGCGGCACACACTGCTCCCGAAACCTCTGACTAAGTTCAGGCTGACACTGAGCTCCAAAATGCCTATAAACGCCTTAATTTCCCCAGAGAGTTTGATATTTTCCTACAATGGTGCACTTACTGAAGCTTACAAGAAAACCAGAATAACTATGGCGCCGAAGTGCACTTTTTGTGTGCACAGTGTTTAACAAAAAGAAGGCATGGGAGCTGACGGGATCCATGTCGAGAACAGATTCGTTAGTTCCAAAGGCTGCGGTGGAGGATGTCTCTGCCGTCTTTCAGTGCAGCTTTTGGAAAAACTCTTAATGGATGGTGGTTCTGTCAGCACCTCTTCCCCTTGTCTGAAACTTGATTGCACTCTCAGGCAGCCGCAACACCAGCTACACTTCTGAACTCAGTAGACTCTTGGCTCCATTTGATGTTGGCAGGATGTCCTGAGCTCAGCCCGCTACTTGATCATCAGCACTAAAAATGATTGATGATGCCTATAACCCATGGGATTAAGCCTCTTTGACCCATCTCAGACTGTTATATTTGGGAAAATGGCCTTGTCTTTTACTGCACTTAAAAAAATAAAATCTGACAGGCACTTATCTTTATGTGCTGCATATGACTGATATTGGGTAACTTCTGCAAAAGTTACCGTAAGTCTACAGGAATGTGAGGATATAAATCTTGCTCATTATCTTGTCCTATTTGTGACAGTATTCATATTATATATAAATATATAATATATTAATAGATAGAGCAGTCTCTATGCTCACTCAGGGGTCACCTAAAGTTGCTAGTCCGAACATCTACATTGCCCTAAATTGAAGTAAATGAAATACCATGGACTAAAAAATGTGAAATCATGGCAGTTTCAAGTTTTTCTTACTATTTATGAGTCATCTATACAAAGTGCAGCAAAAAACTGAAGATGAGAGACACAAAGCTTTTCACAAAGTATTCCTGGCCCAGTGCTTCTGGGTTTTTTCTGTCTCTCTTCTTTTCCGTTAACCCACAGTTGCTCATGGCAGATGGCCACTAATACAATTTCTTTCTGTTCAAAGACAATTGTTTCTTTCCATTGTCACCATATTCTTGCTGTAAAGTTTAATGGCATTTGAACGGCTCCCTCTTTAATTTCATTGATAATTTCATTTATGGACAAATGCAAAGAACCACCACAGCTCAGAGCTCAGTAAGTGTTAGAATCCTTGGACATTTGGGTCTGGGTTTTGGTTTTTATTCCTTATTGTTGCTTAACATGTTTTGCCATATTCAATTCAGTATCCTTTATTCATTATTGTTTCAATGGTCTCACTGTTTGTTTTTCAGTTTCTGTATTTACCCTCTAAGTCTGAGACTCTGATCTGAGACGAGGTCCTGCCCCAATTGGAGGAATTAAAGTATCTTGGGGTCGTGTTCATGGAGGAGGGAACGACGGGACGGGAGATCGATAGACAGATTGGAACCCATCTGTAGCGACTAGGAGAGAGCTGAGCCGAAAGGAAAATGATGAATGGATTTACTTTTGTGTTTTGATCCTTATACGGTTAGATTTAGCTCCCTTAGATCAGTGGTATTACTTTCTGCGGAGTCTCTGTTCAGTCCCTAGTTTTAATTATTCATTTTAAATCACTACCTGTTGGCCTCTACTACCGGCTGCACCCTGTTGATAATCAACCACCTCCTCCTCTTTATTTAAGCCTCTCAGTTTTCTGATGGATTCTCCGTCGAGTATTGTTGTCTCGCTGCATTATATATGTTCTTGCTTTTTCATTGAGAGAAATCTCGTTTTGCCAGCTGACCTCTACACTTGAGTATTCTTCAAGCCCCACTAGACATGACAGAAACTCTTTGTATAACAGCATTCTTTTACCTATTTACCATTTATTTGAAAGATAGACAAGGTACACCCACTGAACAAATTGCTACATAGACCTGTATAATTTCTTGCTAACACAAATAGTGAATCAGCCAATCACATTTCAGAAGCTCATTGCATTTAAGCATCTAGATGTGATTAAGAGGACTTGCTGAAATCTAAACCTAACATCAGAATGGGGAAGGAAGAGCATTGGTATTGACGTAAGTGCCTTGTTAAATCTGCTGCGACGTGTGATGCTATTATGTCATTGTGGACCAAAATCTCAGAGGACGGTTCAAACACCTTGTTAAATCTTTGCCACAAAGAATAAAGGCAGTCCTGAAGTGAAAAAAAGGTCTTGGTACGAGTTAGGTGACTCTAATAAAGTGACTGGTGGGAGTTTATATATAAAGGTCAAGCAATGGGTGCTTGTTAAAGTGACTGCAGCAGTTCACACTTCTGCCATGTGATAAGTAATATGTGAGGGTTACTGTGTCTGACATACTGTATGTATTCTGCTGATGTACGTTTGGAGTGACACTGACAACTGCTGCACATCTGAATCGGTTTTATGGAAAGGTTTAAGGGGAAAAATAAAAAAAAATATTACATCTTTCACTGATCAGCTTTGTTTGAATTTGCTTAAAGTAACTGATCTGTGTTGATTGTCAGTTTAGCTTTAATCTTGTAAAGTTGATAAGTTAGTGAGCAGAGAAATTTGATGTTTTGTGTTGTTGGAAAATTGCTTCCTATCAGACCTTGAACTGTTTTTGTTGTCTTTCATTTAGCTGGAGTTGATTCATTTCTGTCTATGATGATAAGCTCAAGACCAACCCCCAAAAAACTAAAGAGGATCAGACAGGCACCGAAAATTCATGGATGAAGGAATGATACTGTAGCTGCGTTATGAAACACTTTTACACTAATCATTCATTCACATGTTCCACTCAATGAAATCACAGGTTAGTCAAGTTATGTTTATGTTTTTATTGCCACGTAATTACATGTTTCATGGTGATAATTCACATGCAATGTAAATAAAATGATAAGAATCTCTAATTTGCTATGACGCCTTTGGGCGATGTTTTGACAAGTTTCTTTTCAGCAACATGTAATTTGTGCTTAGGTGTAAAAACTAACAGATGCATACAAAGCACCTCGCCTGCAGAGGTGTTGCAGAATCTGCTGCCAGCAGGATCTGGCATAAATTAGCTCCCAGGTTCTTTTACTGCTTCCTCGGGGGGAAAAGCGCTGCATGAATCCTTTCCATAATGACAAGAAAATTAGGGTTGAAAATGCACCTTTTTTGCGTGTGAGTGTTAGCATGTAGCTCTGCAGGTGACATCTCAGAAGAAAGGGGAAAATAAAATGAAAGATGATAGAGAAGGAGCTTTTTCTGGTGGAGAGAACAGCAACTGCAGACACACTTTGTGTGCATCGCTGCTTCATCCACAGCAATATGGACTTTCACACTCAAACCTCTTTTACCCCATAGTGGGAAAATCATTATTTTCATCTTCTATTCAATCGTCAAATTAGTTTTTTGACAGTTCACTTATGTTGTCACTTTTGTCCCTCATGTTCGCCCATCAGCTGCAAGACCCAGAGTCACCTCATCACCCTGTCGTTGACTTTTCTTATCCTTATGAATAAAATAGACCTCACTCAGGGAGTTCTTTTGTGACCTTGGCCCATCATCAGGGGCTCACATCAATCTGCACAATCAAATATGTTTTTCATTTTCTTCATTTCCTTTGTAGAATTTTACTTCAGCTCACAGAAGTAATGGGAAACGGAAATCAACCTGCTGAAAATTGAAAACTGTCCTCTTGGGACCAATGGATATCATATACTGTATGTCTGAACTGTGCTGGTTGCCATATCCTTCATAGATTCGTTGTGTTAGAAAATCAAGCTGAGTCCTAATCTGCTATCGTTCACTTACCTGAAAACAAACCTCTTACAATGATGCCAATCCTCTATATTTTAAATAATATCCCACAAATCTTTGGAGTTTTATGTTCTGCAACAACACATTCAATATTTGCTTACTGTATATATGAAAGAAACATGTCTTTTTAAAATATTTATTCAAAAAGAATGGTTTGGAAAAGAAACTGATTGATTGTGAAACATTAGAACTAATAGAACTAATCTCATAGCTTAAATATAATATTTTAGTTTGTGAGCAAAACGTCTGAAAATGTTCATTCACCTGTTGAACTTTGTGAATTTGGTCACATCACAACAAAGTTTATGGATTTCGCTAGAATGTTAAGGGATCAACTAATGCTGTTCATTTGAATGTACGTTTTACTTTGGTGTTTAAAAAATTACAAATAAAAACTGGATCCTCAGTTCCAGTTTGGTGTCTTTTGCAGCCTCTGACAGCGTTTCTTCCCAGATTGCCTTTAGCTCCATCAGTCTCACCATCAACACTGGTATACCCTAATGAACCCACGAGTAAAACACTCTTCAATTTTGTTTTAAATGAGAGCAACTGCTGCATTCATTGTGTTGTTTTGCTCTCCCAGCCTTTTTTTTTTACTATCCCCCCTTTGTATCCAGATTGTTGTTAGTTTACAGTATTATCACCTGACAGACAACACCCAGGGGTTGTAATTAACGTGGCTGCCTTCAGGTTTTTCAGTATTCAGAGGAGACGGATGCTGTGTTGTTTTGGGAGAAATTTTTGTCACTTCTCTGCGAGGCAAATGCATTGCTGCTGGTTGTTCTGAAGGCCTGACGTCTCTGACCTAACTTGCTTTCCTCTTGTGGAAACGACTGACTGAAGATCTTATGCAGAGGCATCACGAGACAGGATGAAATTATGGCCTGAGATGCTGGGAAACATTTAGAAAAATCTGCTTCTTTGCTTCTCACAAACGGGCTTCAATTTTGTTCTCTGTACCACCTCTGATAGACACTGCAGCAGAACCAGAATAGCCCATGAAAACCACAGTTTTTAAGATGCTTTTATCCATGAAATAAATGTAAAAAGAAAAAAAAAGAGAGAGAAAAAGAAAACATTGATATTTATCCCTTCAAATTCTAAATGTTTTTGTTGATTATCCTTCTAGAATTTTTCTTGCTTTTGCTTTCTGGTCCAAATGTCCCCGACTTTTTTCTGCACCGTTTGTGTTGCACACAACCAATGGACAAACAGAGCCGCTTCATCGAAACGGCTTCCCCTCAGCTTACACTTATTGCATCCCTCCATGCACCGTCACTACATATGTTTGCTCTTGCTGCAACCGAACAAATCACAATGCATTATACATGACTTTGTGACAATCACACAATATAGGAAAAATAATAATTTCCCCCAAGAACTATGTATTTGCATCATGACTTTGTTTGCACTGCCTCAAGCAGTGACCTGAATCTTGTTTGTTTTTATATTTTTTCCTATATTGTATATGTGGTATTGTTTCACCAAATATGCAGCTTGCGTTGGTTGTAAACAAACTTTAATTTAACATTGACCAAACTTTTTTTTCTTATGGCGAGTTTTATAATGAGGACCAGTCATTTTGTTTAGAAAGTAATTTCAATGTTTGACAAATACAAGAACAACGTGAAAACCACAGATGGTCTTCAGCAGCACTTATATTTACGTAAACAACACAGCACACTTGTTTTAATAGCGTGCCATTAGGTTATGAGTGTGTTTCCTGTTTGTGCTGAAATGATGCGTATGATGAAGATTCAGGTTGTCTTAATCGAGCCGCTCTAGATCCCAGAGGAGTTGAAAAGGAGGCTTCATGGATACAGAGCAGGCCCAAAGAGAGAAAAGGAGGACGTTCCATCCATCTCTTCACTCAATCATAACGGGAAAGGATTTAATGATTCCAACATCCCTCTGATTGACTTTCTATACTTGGTAACATTGGAGCCAAAATGAAGACTACTACACACCTAACAGAGGCTACTTCCGTGTAACAACAGGCTACTGACCTGATTTAAGAAAGGCCAGCATCAGTAACTGACCAGCCAGTACTGGTAACAAACTTGTTTAACAATATTATTGTGCTTTTATGTTTTATGTTTGATATTTAAATTTGTTGTGATGTTGGATTTCAGTAAATTCCGTCAAACTAGAAGTACATTTGGTGACCAGCCACGATGTGTTTTTCAATAGCCTTTGTAATGCTAAAGCTAGTCTCCTTCTCATTTATCAATGTCTGCCTCTCATTAATCTAATTAGTATAACGCTTTAGATATATCTTGTAACAAGGAAGTGGTGCACAGTAATCTTAATTTTGGCCCTAACACTTCTCGAGCAAAAGCAAATGATGTGGATTCACGGATAAGTTACTCTGAAAGATCATCCCTGCTGCCCAGATATTTAGCTGTTAGCATGTCATGAATGTTATAAGACTGTTAGTTACTTCAGTCTTCAATCAGAGGCTTCTTTTGATTCAGTGCAAGACTGACTGCTACCAGAGATCCTTCCTGCCACAACATCGTCATCCATGACTCTTTGTACATGCTTGGATGATATGAGTTATAACAACATTTAGTTTCCCTTTGGGATAAGTACGTATTATTGATTTGAATTTAAAGTCATGCCATAGAATTTTAAAGGGTTTGAAGTCTACACTTTGACTTAGACATTGCAGAACCTTCTTTTTTAGCAGTTCAGAGTTGAACTTCCTGGTGTGCTTTGGGTCATTGTCCTGCTGTGTGGCAGAATTCATGGTTTTATCAAATTATTCTGATCTTAAAGCAGCAAAACAGCCCCAGACCATCACTCTACCACCACCAGCTTTTTTGACTCTTGGAATAATTTTTGTAGATCAGTCATTCTTACAAAGATTGACCTCTGAAATATGTTTTTCCTTTGGTAGATAATGGCTCTTTCTATGGGTTGACATTGAAATAGGTCCTTAAAAGTAGCTTTGCAACCCTTTTCGGACTGATAGATATGTGGGATTTTGTATATCAACTTTTTGTAATTTTCCTTAGATTGGAGGATGATGTGTTGCTACTTCACCTTGTCAGATAATTTTGTTGATCAAAGTTAACAGAATATCATATTTTCACAGAGTTTCAGGTCAGTTTTTCTCTTCCTCTAACAAGGTAAGTATTTTATGATTTGTGAAAAATAAATAACGAAATAAATCCTTCTGGGGGCAAAGACGTTTTCATAGTGGTGTGTGTAAAATGTTTATTTTGATGTTTTATTTGGTCAATTTCACCAACTCATGGGCATCTAGGTGTTTCATTTCTTTACTGATACATAAAAACCTTGACAGAAATGAAAGAGGGAATATATATACCCAAGAGCAAAAAACTGCCAGGTTGTATTTTGCTGCAGGGTAAACTGTGTTGCTTCCACTTAATGCATTAGGAAGAACTGGACGTGAGAGGTAATACTAAATTTAGGAAAAAATATATTTAAAAAAAAATAAATGGCCTTTAAGGAGAGACAGTTGTGAATAATTTTGTTACATTCAGGCTCCTGCTGTTTAAAAAAATAATTAGTGTTTTTGTTTCTCTGAGTCAGTGTAGGGACACAAAAGGAAAAGCTCAATTTAATATGTAATCTCTTATATTGATGTCAGTAAGTGGTGGGAGACTGGTTTTTAGTGGGGGACTCTTCACACCCTCAGGCACAACTTTAATGGAACAGGGAAATTTCACTCAAACAGAATTTATTTTATATTTATTTCTTCATGAATTATTTTAAATAAGGTTTTGTATTTTTGCCAACAGGTTCGCGAAGGATTCAGCCTAAATAAAAGTTATTTTCATTATTTATTGAGAAGTAAAATCTTAATGTTCTTGTTCTTGTTTGTCTTCTAAATGACTGAATTTAAAGTTAGGAAAAGTGTCAGAATGAGTTAAGTAGTGTATGGATAAGGCTCAGTCTTTCTGAAAGTAATACATCAGAATAAAGCCATATTGATTAATTAACATATGCATGTGACAGAGGCTTTCTTTTCTTCATATAACATTTTACCTCTTCAGGTTTTACTTTTCCAGGCCAGAACATTATTGAAATCAACTCCCATGCTTCTCCAGATTGCATATAAATTGCACATGAATGTCATTCATTGAAAACAAACCATGCTTTTTTGAGTCAATGTACATATCATCTCATTATCGCAGACTGCAAATAATTTAATAAATTATACGCAAACAGCTTCCATGATCAAACAGCTTTCACCGATTATATTAGAATTTTATGAAAATAATGAACGAGGAGAAGCCAGGTATTTAATCTTTCTGAATGTTCCAGTTTGAAATCAGCATTGAGCTACTTCTACTTTAATCCAAAAACTTTCTCTAATCTTTACAGAAGACGGCATTTGAATAAGAAAAAAAAAAATCTTTTTTGTGTGTTAGTTCTGCAATTTCATCCTGACGAGATCTGGTGTCTGCGCTCTTAGGGTGACATAAATCCAGCTTAAATCCAGTAGAATCGTCTCTTGATGGGTAATTCTGTTATGCTTTACTTTTTTCAAGGAGGAGGAATGTCGACTGGAGTCCATGTGGAAGGCAAGATCGACAATAGAGGCTGGTGAAGAAATCTAAGACGGCAGGAAGTGAGAAGAAGGTGCCAGGTGAGGCTGAGGAGGAGCACTCTGAGCTGCTGATGAATGAAGAAAATGAGTGCGATAGAAGGAGGCTGAAGGAAGAAACCCCTACTTGTCAAAATGTGAGTAGGATGATGTCTCATAAAGATATGAATAGAACAGCAAAGTACATTATTTAACACAATCTCTAGGAGTAAAAGAGAGCCCAAGAAAAGGAAATGAAGTGCAGTGATACCAATTTTCCAGAACCGGACTGATGAACAGGACTTTAAATGAATACAGTATGAAGTGGATTGGCCGCGGCATGGGGCGACGGAAAAGAATAGTGGAAGGAAGGTTTAGAAAAGGAGATGAATAGTGAACAGAAGCAGCAAAGAGGGAAAACCGAGGACACATTAAGTTTGATTTTTGCTTTTAAAGTCCTGAAAAGGATAAAGAAGATGTCATATTTCGTCCTTGAAGATTTTAAGGGGACGGCAGAGAAAAATGTGTGGTGCTTCACTACAATACACTGTATAGACAGGTTGCGTACAATCTCTGTTTCATATTTTTCTATTTCCAAATTTTCTGTTTTACGTTATGACAACCCTGACATAAATGACTCAAAGTTCTCTTCCAATACTCACTGATTAGTGTTTTCAGTGAACATAAGGCAACCATAGAAAAATAGGAAAGGACATAAATGAAAAGTTGCTCAATTCATTATAAATTACTTTTAACATCAGCTATTTATGCTTTTCATAACAATGTACTACAAAACTCACACAAAGAATTAAATTCTGTGCAATTTAAAAATATAATTCTTTATCTTCATTAGATTATGTAGTTGCATATCTAAAGGGATAATCGTTAGAGTTGTCATATTACCTTTCTCAAGAAAACGCTAACTGAAGCTGGAAAGAGAACAAAACGTTATACACCTCGCTCTTAAATAGATTGAATAAAGTGCTATAACCTCTGATTTCTAAGTGAAAGCTGGCATAATAGAGAAAACCCTGAAGTAAAGGAGGAGCAAAAGCCGAAACTGAGATGATTTACAGGGTAATTATCTCAAGGAGGCAAGACTCAAAAAAAATCTACAGCTGGTAAAATAAGTCCTGAAATATGGAGGTGCATGTGGTTCAATCACTGATAAATGATTTTTCATGGTGTGGAACCCTATTAGTCGTCTCATTTAAAGAGAATAAAGTAAATGTTTTATTTTTTACCCTCCACATTTAAAACTGTCACAGATAAATTCTAACATGCTCCGTCTGATGGGTTTAAGTAATAACTGCTGTAATGTGGTCTGCTGCTTTCTAATGTTTTCACCCTTCTTCTGAATTTATTTAATTTAGTTTACATACACTGTAAACTAAATGGTGGAAACTATTCCTATTCAACAATGTATAGAAATGTGCAGTAAATGTGCAAAATGTTAATTAAAATCTCCTCTAAGTAAAGTTAGACCTGGCTCACTGTTTACTAAAAATATTGACTTGCAAAAACACATTTTCCTTCTTGCTGCAAGGAATTCATTCGGTTATTCCATGCCAATCCCTCTGTGTCCTCCAAAAACAAAAACTGAAAATAAATAAATAAATAAACCATCCAAGCATGCCTGTCCGTCTGTAGTGCTGGCAGATCCATTTATGTGCAGAAACAGCCTGTGGATGCAAGTGGTCAGATTATGGGTTCTGTCGCTGTTTGATTTCCCAACATGTGTTTTGTCTGTTCATAACTTGACAGTTTGCTTCACTTTGGTGTGTTTCATACCTGCTTGAAAGTACCTGACCAACATTCTAATTTATTGAATATGACTGTATTAGTTGTGCGTTACACTGTTGTTTTTTTTAAATCACAGTCCTCAATAATTGTAAATTTATTCTGTTATTCAGAACCTAAAATGCCTACAGCCGTCTGTAGGCATTTGAATCTTGCTGTATTTTAGTCAGTTTAGTTGACTGTAGTTTGATTTTATTGATACAGCCTTTTTACACTTATAAAAAATGAATTAAATAAAAAAAACTATATATACTATACTATACAACTCAACCTGGCTTACCACAAAAAGTTACATCTTATGTTCCTCCATTTTAATCACATTTCAATTCCCAGGTAAAATGTTGATCACTTTAGATACATTTTTAGTTTTTATATTTTTTTTTTTGTTATGTTTTCATTAAGCATTTAGCTTAACGAAGTTTAGTTTGCAGATTTTGTTTTTTGGTTAAAAAAAAAAAACAACTTCATGTTACTTTTGTGTTAGTCTACCATGATAATTCCCAATAAAATACAACAAAGTTTGTGGTTATAATGTGAGAAAAAAAAAGTTAAAATGATTCAGGGCAATTATTCAATTTCTGAGACACCTTCAAACCTTTTATGTGATATCACATAAACAGTTTGAGAATACCAATGATTTCTGTACAGTGAGAAGAATTTTAATGACCCTCAGAGGAATCTTCCCTACACCGGTTACAGATGTAACTTATCAACTGTTCACATAGAAAGGGCAGATTGTTGGCATTGATTTCTTGCCTCCCCCTGAAAGAACCATTTTAATATTGACAGCTCTCTGACCTTCTCAACAACATTGCACACAATTTGTGCTTGTACTTGATAAATTACTGATACATGTAGATCAATATAGAGACACATTGCATAGTGTTACTTTACTGACACATTTATACTAATATTGATCTAATCAGTTCAATATGAGTAAAGCATTCAATCAAATATGTAACTATATCTATTTCCCATTTTAGTGATTGATATTTGAATTAAGACTTCCTTCCAGTGAAACTCCAAATCCAGTAAAAATTAATGGGGAAATATGAAATTTGTCCAAGGAAGGATGTTTGATATAGCTGTAGTAATCATTGTTGACAGGTGGGACTGCCTCACCTGTCACTGTAACAAGTAAAATAGGTACTAACAATGATAAGAGAAAATCAATATATCCACATGACAATTCTGTCATTTGTTTTAATGTAACTACCGTGCCACACTAATAGGGGGCGATGCTGAGCCGCATAGACACAATGTGCAACAGGTGCTCTTCTTCTATACATTGGAATGACTGAAAATAATCAGAAACCTGCAAAAAAAATAAAAATAAAATGCAGTCAGAATGTGACTGTCCTCCTTGAAGCAGCTTGGCTTAAAAATGAAAGGAAAATGAGAGACAAGAAGGACAGGTTTTACAAAAATATGACAGATATTTATAAAGGTTCCTACACAATTTTAACAAAAAAGAAAGCTAAAAAATAATTAAATTAAACAAAGAAAAATGTAAACAAATTCCAAAAAATATAATTTGACCTTATATCAAATACTCTTGTTGTTCTTGCTGTTGTATTGTCAAACAGAAGATAATTGATTAAAGCAGAATTCAGACTCTCCAAATAATGTCGAAAATGGAAACTTAAGTTTTTATTTTGGATCTTGGGTTTGTGCTGCTGGCTGTGGATGAGTCAGGGCCTCACCAGACATGGACCTCACCACACACCACGGGCAGAATGCCAGTCTGGAAATCTGAAATGTTAATTGACGTGGAGAAAAAATTGATTTACGGATCAATTCTGGCTATTAAATGTTAATATATCTTGCCATATCGGAGGTAGTGCCCTATCAGCATGTTTTTTTGTTTTTTTTCCCCCCTTTCTGTCTTTGGTTTTGTACATTGTGGCTTTTTTTCTCGCTATAAGTGAATGCATCCTGGCTCTCTTCCAGGTGAAACAACAACCTCATTTTCAGGTAGACCAGAGTTTGCTTGTTTGGTTTGCTGCAGAGTTCAGATGAGTTTTCTTCAAGTGAAGGAAACAGTTTGAGGAAAAAACTCGTGCACATCATAAACATCATAAGTCTAAATTGCTGCGGTGCAAAAGTTCTCCAAAGGTAGATGGTCAGTTAACAGTTTTTAAGATTAAAGATCATTATATCATATGTAGTTATTTTTGCAGCCTACTCAATTTTGCTTTTCCTTCTCATTATCGAAATTGATTTTTTCCCTCTGGATTGGGACAACATTCAAATACTATAAATGCTGCTGACCTGTGAAAATGCTTAAAATACGCCACTTCTAAATTATTTGTATGTTACAAAAGAGGGATTTAGAGCCACTGGCACTTCCACATTTTTGTATGAATGGATTGATGAATGGCTTAATGGCTTGAAATGTAACTGAAAAGGCAATTTATTTTAGTAACTCAATTCACTAAGTGAAGCACATTATATAAAGTGATTAAATATGATTTAACAGGCTGCAATTTTCAAGCCTTTATTCCTGATAGTTATGATGATTTTTCACTTACAGCTAATATAATCATATTAAACCAATAAAACCCATTTTAATAAATAAATATGGGTTTGATGAAAAGTATGTACTTGATACATACACACATATATACAAATCCATTCAATAAAGTATAATATTTCCGAAAAACTCATTTATTTCAGCCACTTGATAACTAAGACAGATGGATGTTTAAGAAGCCTTTATTTCTTTTAATAATCATGATTTTCTACTTACGTGTAATGAAAATTTGACATTTAAAATTAGAATGTTGATTCAGACCATTAAACACTTCTTTAATAAAGAAATATGGACTTAATAAAAAATGCTTAATACCTGTTTAAAGGCTGTTATTTAAGATGTAGTTTTAATTTGACAAACGGGCCTCATCTGAACACATTCTGATTTATTGACTATGTCTGTATTTTAAAAGGAACAAGTTGTCATCAACTTGAATAGGTTGATGACAACTTCTCTAGCAGTGCAGACAGCAGTAAATCCAAAAGAACAAACGTGCTCACGATGCTCTACTAGATGAGGGGCTCAACTTGGGGTTGCTGTAAAGGGGCACTTCCTGCTGATTGTGACCAAATAATCAGGAAGTTTTTGAAATGACTTGTTTTCCAGACACCAAGTAATGTTAACTCATTGCCAGAAAATGACTATGTGTTTTCTTTAAGCTCTTGGGTTGTTTCTAAAAGCAGTAGAGAACCAAATATAAGTTAAAAAAAAATTGCATAAAGTGAATAGATCTTTTTTACTGGAGGCCATTATGTATTTCTCATAGAGGAAAACTGACTGGGTGTAATTTTGGCTTTGGGGATATGTTTCCTTTTGGTGGTGGTTTGTCCTTTTAGCACAAACTACTGCTACTAATGCCACAGCTAAACAACACACAAGTAGAGAATCACTATCTGTATCTATAATGCATTAAACTGCAGACTGGCAATTGCAGCTCAGATCAAAATACTCAGGTATCTGCAGCCTTTCAGTACCATTTTAACAGTTAAACTTTACTTCAGTCCTCAAGTAGTTAATTGATAAAAGTCACGTCAGGACAGACGTACACACCTGAAAAACAAATTCCTACTGGGAGGGTGCAGAGCAGGAAAATATAAAAGTGCCTGGAGAAAGAGCTCAAGGCTGGTATGTGGTATTCAGTTTGTCTGTTGTTAAAAACTCTTAATAGCTTTCTCATCACTTTTCGCTTTAATCAGTAAAACTTCGCAGAGCCTTCTGGTGAGAAGGCAACAATGAAAACTCTGCTCCTAAAAGTATTGTATAACCTCCATGCTATCACTTTATCATTGCCTTCCTGTGACTTTGTGAACGTTAGAACCTGCTACGGTTGAACTTGTGCCCCACACTAACACAAATGAAAGTGTTTTTGCCGCGGTGGTTTTTGTTGTCTTCTGTTCTTCTGACTCCTTATTGAAAGGTCTCTTCTTGTCTTTGCAGATGTCAAAATGTCCACTTTCAACGCTTATATGCATCTTTGTTTTGTGCTGTTTTATTGTACAAGGGGAACAGACCTGTCCTCTGCACCATCACACTCATCGCTCTATCATACTGTCTGGTTTGCTCTACAGCAAAAAATAAATACACCTCTTTCCTCTCTTTATTTTCTCTTTTAGCCCTTCCGCATCTCTCTCTCTTCCTTTTACGCTGT
The DNA here is from genome assembly GCF_002775205.1 of Xiphophorus maculatus. Classification (NCBI taxonomy): domain Eukaryota; kingdom Metazoa; phylum Chordata; class Actinopteri; order Cyprinodontiformes; family Poeciliidae; genus Xiphophorus; species Xiphophorus maculatus. The sequence goes on along the minus strand of NC_036452.1, from coordinate 5,244,026 downwards.
ATTTCACAGGTGTCAGAAAGGCATTTGTGTGCTCTGAATGTGGAGTGGAGGTGATGTTTGGTTGTTTTGAAGCAGGCCTGTCTGTCAGCAGTCTGAATACAGACGGAGACCTATTGATTTCTGCTTTATGAAGCTCATCTGTATGCCACTTACATTCAGAGAAAAGCGCATACACATCTGTTAGCTGATACTCACAGTCTTTTCCAAAATTACAGTACTGCTTATATGGATAAGGATATGAGGTACATCATAATGTGATGTTAAATTATTTTTGTTAAAAAGAAAAGATAGGGAGTCACTGTGTTTGTTTGGATTAGATAAAACTTCTCAACAATTTGTGTTGTTCTGAAGTCCTTGCATAACAAAAACTTCACATTGTTGTAATAATTACTTTTGCAACAAGTTCCATTTTTGGCTCTAAATGGGAGCAGCAAGTATGATTGAACTTTTACATCTTTGAACTTCATGAGCATCACATTACAAAACAGCTCCACAAATGACTCACTTCTCCCTCAGAAAGGTTCAGGTATAATCATGATAAAAAGCGTAGTTATGGTGTTCTCAAGAAAAACAGCTCTCATTCGACACTGCCTGCATCTCCAGCTTTTTGCTGCCCTCTGTGAGAGGGTGTGAAATCATTCTTAGCACAGGAGCTTACATCTTTTGCATACATGAAAATGAACAGTAATAAGATTTTTCTCCAACTCACCACTTGGGTACTGGCATTTACAAGCATTGGACTTCTGCCAGAGTTGTTTAGTTTTGAGGTTTGTTCCCACCGGAGTGTCAAGCCAACACCTAGTGAGAGAGGGTCCAGTTTCAGTGCATTTGTCTGCCACATAAATTAGATTAAATAAATTAAATTAACCTACTGAATACTTACTGCTCATAGCTTACGGTCTTAGCATTTCATAAATATGAAAGATAATAGGGCATAAAACTTAAAAATTTTCTTTCAGTTAAACACTGTATTAGTTTTTGTTTAGATAATCATTCTGTCTAGTTATGCAGGTTTAGCTTTACATCACATAGTTCACCAGGAAAATCTCTGTTAAAGTCGTGGATATGAAACGAAGTTCTGTTGCGAGGCTCTGGAGTGAAGTGTCACATTGTTAGCGTCAATTAAATAAACTGTACAATATATTCAAGTGTAGTCTATTAGTAGGTGACAAAAATTACAAAAGATTTCATTGTTATTAATACACAGTATATTGGCAAAAATAGAGCTCCAGTGAGCTCTACAGCAGTCGAGACATGTGTCCTCTGTTTCATGCCTCTCTACACATCCAGTGGAGGATTCTACACTTGGTAGATACAAGGAGATCAGCACTGGGTCGACTTTAAGCGTAGTGTTTGGTGTGTAGAGAATGATGGTGGCGGGTTATATTTCACCAGTAGGGTCAGTTGGTTCCAATAAAAAGAACTCTGAATGCTTCAGTTTAGTTTCAGGAACAGTTTGGGAGCGACCTCTTCCGTCTCCAACAGGATCGCACACCAGAGCACAAAGCAAGGTCCATGAACCTGAGCTTCCTGTGGATGAAATTAACTTGACTGTATCAAGTCCTGACTTCAACCCAAAATAACACACAATGATTTAAACTACAAGCCAGACCTTCTCGTCCAACATCAGTGTTTGACCTTACAAATGTACTTCTGAAAGAATGGTCAAAAGTTTAAGTACACTCTTATACTTTGTGAAAAGTCTACGCAGCTCATCTGGATTTATTGAAAAACATTCATTTCACAAATACAGTCCTGTCATACCTTTAAAGTGTATGTTGCTTATGATGCTCTGTTAGTTTGAATAGTGCATGTGTGTTTGGATCAAAGTTGTCGCAGTTTTCAGCTGCAGCTAGGCCGGGACCATCACTTGTGCCGTGATGTTGCTAAATCTTTGTAATTTTTTATCCATTTTTAAAGATCAACTGAATGTCTGGGAATTGAATTCCACTTCTCTGTGTGTGACTCCAAGTGGTCAGGTATTGAGCAAAGTTTAACTGACTTGAACTATTGCTGTACTTATGTGTAAACTTTCATAATACAAGTGTTTTGTATTAATTTTGGGAGGTTCATACGAGAATACATTAAGGCTTTAAAAGCATAGAATTAATTTTAGCTGTCTGTTGGGGTTTTTTTAGAAATCAAAATACTGAAGATGATCATATTGGGGGGAAAAGAGGTATGTCTAAGTGTTGCACCTTCTTCCATGATTTGTGATGAAACTGGAATGAAACTGTGTCCCAAACAGAGCCAAACTGTTTTCTTAACTTGCACAGAGTTATCTCTTTGACCCTTAGGCATCTGTTGGTGCTGTCAGTCTAAGATTTATTTCCTTTAAAGTCTTATCTTTTCAGCTTTGACACTTCTAAAAAATACTTTGCTAAACTATTCTGGAGACATTGGGGGCAGACAGTTTAATTTATGACCTCATTTTTTTTCATAAACACACTTGTCAAGCTGATCTTTCCAAAGAACTTTGTGACATAAATATTAACAAAGTTTGAAGAGTAAGATAAAACGAGAAAGTAGTCAACAAAAACGTGCAGGTATGAAAAGAGTTTTGCTGACTGGTTCCAAATGCATAATTCTGTTGACTAAGATTTGATTTTTGGATATTGTTTCAAGTTTTTATATAAAAGGCATTGCAAATATTAGCTTTGGGTAAAGAAACTGAAAACACATTTTATTAAACTTCTACAGAGTTACACAGATGCTGTGTGTAGTTCCTCCCTGGCAGGATGTCAAAATTGTAAACAAAGGTAGACTTAAAGCACAAGATTACTACAGCTGCTTGAATAATAGGACAGACTGATGAGTCTTGGAAGGCAGAAACCTCAGTGGCCACAATCCAAGGCATTATTTGTTTTCCCACTTTGAATACAAGTGAGTAGGATGGAAAGTTGCATAGTTGCTTTGGAAGACAAAGCCTTGAAATGCTGGTAGATTATTCTCCATGGTTACAAATGATGAATGTGTTCACTATCAACGTTTTATGAAGTTAAAAATAATAGTGAATTGTAGGAGCAAGAATAATGCATTCAAACTGACTGCCAAAAATATTATGCCTCATAAATATATAAGGAATATCTATGTTTGTTAGAAAGTGTATAGTTGTATAACATGAAATTATTAAATGTCACAAGTTGGGTCTGCTGTAATCTTTTAAAGTTTGAGATTTTTATGACAACAGATACACACCATGGAAGATACCACCAGAAAACGTGGTTTATAAAATATTCATCCTCCTTGGGTTTTTCCAAATGTTTGACACATATAACAAATCCTATGTGTGGTGGAAAAATGCCCAACACCCTCAAACTGCTTCATCGCATAAAATTGCAATTCAATACTGGGAGCTTTTCTGAGACAATCTGAACAACTTTGAGGGATATGAAAACTTTTTCAATGCACTATTTAGTTTCTACAGAACCCTTGACATTCGACACCTTAAATTTAAATCAGAGCCTTCTGTTATCTGACTCACCTTCCTCAGAAACACACTCTGTACCTTGCATTGTTTCTTCACTGTGTCATTCCTGCATGCCAAGGGTGGTGTTATTTTGTAGATAGAGGTCCAGGAAGGCACAGCTGAAAGGGATTCATGTTCCGATACATCGATTAATGCATTCTGTGCAGCTCCTGGCCTGCAGCATGCGTTCCACAGTTGCTGGCTCTGTTGCCATGAAGAAAAGATCCTGGGTTTCAGTCCCAGCTGAAGCTCAGCTGTGTGGAGTAGATTCAAGGCTTTCTGGGGTGTGCTCTGACTTAATCCGACCTCAAATAAACACACGTTAGGATAAATTGGCAATTCTAAATTACCCATGAGTGTGAGAGTGTGTTTGTGATTGATTGTTTGTCTTTTGTGACCTGACAACATGGTGTACACCACCTCGGGAATTAGACCCCAATACCCGCCCTTCCCCAATAGATTAAGCAGATAAATAAATAGATTAATTGAAAATTCAAAGTGTTTTCTCTTTTTTGTCTTTCTGTAAGTTCTGTTTTTGTTTTTTTCTTGTGAAATTATTTTTATTCAAAAACCCAATTGTTTTTTTTGGGAAGGATTCAAATTAAAGTTGGCTAGTTTGCAAATAAAAATCAGCAATTTAAATTGTGCCGGAAACACAAAAATAATCGTAATACTTCTGTTTAAATCCTACAGCAGCTCGCTTTATCAGTATTTACCCAAAACATAAACTGTCAGACAGCTACATCATATCCTGGAAGCTTTGTTGTTGTGATCCCGATTGGAAATAAATTGCGTTTAGTTTTTCTGATAGAAGTATAAATGAATGTTCTTGAAACCGGGAACGGTGACTTTTCGTCTAAGGAGAGAGCTCTGTTGTAGCACAGTTTGATTCACTTACACACACATAAATGGATAAAAGACCCAAATAAAATTACAATCTCATATGCTGGGGATGGTCGCTGTTAACAAAAGAAAAGACCTAAAAGAAAAACCACAGAGTTTTTGAGACAAATGTCCCTTGTGTGCTTTATCTTCTGCCAACATTTTAAGAGTTTTGCTGGACACTTTCCAACCTGGCCTCACTTAAATCCAAGAAATTACTGAGATTCAGACAATCAAAGTGTGTCTGTCTCCCATTTTGTTCTTATTTCTTTGCAGGAGGAGAAAAATGTGAAAGAACGAAGCAGATGAAGATGTGAGAGGAAAGAAAGAAGAGGTGAGGTGAAGGTGTTGGGTTTTCACAAAGTTTCTTCTGTCATTATTATATATTTAATGTTTTGATCTTCCACAATAGTCTGTTCACCAACATGCCGTTAAAAAAGTCACTTTTCACTGTGATGGATTCAAGCTTTTAGTTTCTGCAGCAGATTTTTCCAACAACCTCAAACATTACTGGTATCAAAGCCTTGAAAATGTTTAAACACACCTTGAATTTTTTCACTTTTTATCTCAGAGAGGATTCAGTAAGGTATCATGTAAAACATTGTAAGTACACTGACGTTTGTGTTTGTAATGAGTAAGAATTTTTTTTACTTCCAATACCGATATCTAAGATTAAGTATCAACTGATACCGATTCAATAAAAAAAAAGTGTTGAATTGACTTAAAATGTTTCTTTTTTTAAAAAACACAGACATTAATGTACTTAATTGGAAATTTATTTGATAACTATGCACAGCACACTTAAATACACCAATAGTTTCACAAGCTTGGTCAAACATTTAAATCAACAGAACTTTAATTTGTTCAATCAGTGCAACTAGGAATATAAAAACCAATGTAAATTAAATATTAAAAAATCTGAAAATGACAAAAATAATAGGCTGAATGTCTTGGGCAAACATGTAAAAATTAACTGCAGCACACCTTTCAAATGGTTCAGAAAATGTAATTAGGGATTTTAAATATAACGTAAAATAAATAATAAAGCATAACGTTGTTCGAAGCACAAAGCACAGAATTAGAACCAGTACAGATATTGATATCAGATTGATGCATCCAGGGTCGCTGCCAGGAATCTTGGGCCCAATGACAAAAGATGAAATTGCCTCCCCTGCAGCTACTGTTACAATTTTTTGAATCTATCTCACAATTTTAAAGGCTTGCAAAGGCCTTGCTTTCTTCTGGGAGGTTTGGGAGGGGCAACATGTGATTTTTACTGCTAAAAACTATTATAGAAAACAAAATATGATTAATTTTGTAATTGACAGGGCCCCAGTTTGTTTTTTTTTATTTCTATGAAAAAATAAATAAATAAATAAATTGCAGAGGGCCCCCTGTCGGTCAGGGACCTTTAGAATTGTCATAATTCCTGGGTGCATCTGTAGTAATAAAACAAAGTTCAGTGGTACATGAAATAAATTTGCCGTGTACTGTAGAAGGTTGAATGTCAGCAGTGTTTTCTGGTTCTGAAGGAGTCATGTCCAAATAATATGAACAAACATAAGGTCCTATGATTGCTTGACTTTAAAGAGAAGTTCGTCAGGATGTGAATGTTAGGCAGATCAAATATCATTCTGAAGTCTTTAATGAAATCTTGTTGATTAAGACCTATAACTCCATTGACTTTGCTAAGACAAGTGCTAATTTTCCAAATATTATCAATTAAAAACCTTTGTTCAGAGGCTAGTTTTTAAAAAAAAAAAATTAGGATTTGAACATTTTAGTTTATGTATAACCACAAAGGATGCTTTGATACATTATTTATCTGAGCGCCTGAGCGAGTTTACATGAAAATTTATATTTGTCTTTCCCCAATGGGCAACCTGTTCATATAGCCTCAGGCTAAGAACCTTTACAAGCCAGACAGCCCATCAAAATGAGTGATAAGTAAGATATTGTAGAACAGGCACCTGCCTGTGAGGCAAAATTTGTTTGTTTTGGCGTTTTTCACTGCTTACCACATGTCAGCGCTGACAGAATGCGATTTCACTAAAGTCAAAAAGTGCATCCTGCGAGAAGTGGTTAGACAGCTTAATGGAGTTGGAAACTAAAACTATCAGTTAAAAATGTTTTTTTTAAATTTTTCAGACACCGCATTTCAAACCTTGATGCAAACTAACATTTGTGACAAGATGAAATTGTAGCATGGTTCGTTGGTTGTGTATCTTTTGTTCCAATGGCTTTAAAAGACTCACATTGTCTTCCCGCACATTTAACATAGCAGTTTACTCAATTTAATACCCAGATATGCAGCATTTCTTGGACATGAAAAATTTCTCCACGTCATGTAAACCTCACATGTTCTCCACGGCTGAAGAATCAACTTGCACATTCTTGCTGCCAACAGGAATTTCTGAAACACAGAATTGTGAGGAAGAAACAAGGCAAGCCACAAAATAAATCTTAGATTGGGGACCAGAGAAACTGAAATACAAGAGTCAGCGCAGAGGGAAAATAAATAAATATATATATAAAAAAGATTCTGGGGCTGTTGCTCATTCATCCAACCTCACAAACAACAGAGTTACAGAGGAAGGTGAGGCAGACGTAAGAAAAGAAGTGAAGACGAAGAGGATTTCATTCGGCAGAGAGATCACAGCTATCTATTTACAGATTAGCATTGGCTCATGCTGTGTGTGTGTGTGTGTGTGCGTGTAGCGTGTATGTAGGCAATGCAGGCACCAGCACTAACATTGCCACACAACTATTCACTCGCACATACACACACATCAAACATGGTTATATCCCGTGAACAAAAGAGCAACAAATGACCAGGGTGCAGTTTGTGGTTGATTATTAACTGCAGGTATGTCTGTGTCATCTCCAGGGCTGCATTTGTTCAAAAGGCTTTTCATTTCATGACAACTGAACCATACATCATATTTGAGAGATTATAGGGATGAAAATGTGGTGGAAGTAAAAAAAAACCTACAGGAGTTTTCTTCAGTTTTTAAACCTCTTAATTTCCCTTTCATTTTGTTGATGGCTGAACTGTTGAAAAATTTGCCTTCCTGCTGACGTCCAATTGGACTTCATAAAAAATGCACAAGGGGAACAACAAGACCAGCAAACAAAAGAATTACGGTGAAATGAAATTCGTGGCACAAAATTGAATATTTGTTGGGGTTTTTTTAGGTGTAAAAGTCAGGTTGGATATTGTGCATGCAGCTAAAAGAAACAGTCACAAAAAGAAAAAACCCAGAAATACACAGTGGAGCCACCAGGAAGAGGCCGAGCAGGTCAGACAACACCATTTCCTTCTTGGTGTGCAAATTTTTAATGTCCCTCACTCAAATCCCAATCCTAACCCACCCACGCCACAAAAATGTGAAGCGTAAACAAAAGTAATAAATTCTGCAGAAAGTTTTGGTTTTGTTGTGCCACTGCAAGATTAACAGTTACAGAGGCATTGTTGGAAACATCTGAATATGTTCTGTTGCTGAACTGAAAACAACAAACGCCAAAGGACAACCACAACGCTAAAATTATTCATCACTGGAAAAAAAAAACAAAAGTTTGTTCTCCCAGAACTCTCTCTAAACTTTGAGTTATTCCAGTAGCTTTAAGGTTTTCTTTTTCAGCTTGTTTGGTCTCAGTGTGTTGCATAAATAAGGTCATGAGTCAAATAGTTTCCTTCCGCAATATGCTAGCTAACATTGTATATAAGGCGATGGTTCAAGGTCTTGTCCTTTAAAATGAGATCTTCCTCCATCCACCACATGTTTGCATTCAGGGGCCAGAGACCTCGTTATATTAAAACGAGACAAATGAAGTCGGTCTGATGGTGAAGTAAATGTAAGCTAATAACGATAAACCCTATATGGTTAAAGGGTTTTTTAAACTTGAGATGTTGTATGAAACTCATATTTTTAAAACATAAAAGTGGTAATTTGCCCACTATTATCTAAAATCCACAAATACTTGAAACTCCCTCTGAAAATGCTTATAACTAAGTTTTAGGTAGCTCAAAAATCAAATATCCATTGATTCACACAGTAGAAACCGTCTCGGCTCTACTTCAAAACCCAATGTAGCCCTTTGCTCTTCAGCCAATCAGCACCCAGGAAAATGGAACTGTGCCCCAGGATTGGCTTCTTTGCAAGCACCAGACAATAGCCTGTCAAAATACAGTACGCCACAGTGTTTCAGCTTTCCAAGCAACATTTTGTTTTGATTTTAAATCATTTTGAATCCGTGAATAGGCGGGGGTTCACTGTGTTAACTTATGAATCTTAAATAGTTATTAAGTATGATAAACAACGTTTATTCAATACGTTTATTTAATACTGTACACACCAAGTAGCGGATTATGTTAAAGTTAACACCCAAATAGAAGTTTACCATCAGTAAATTAAACAGTAAAGTTTATTTAACTGTTTTAAGGAATCTGGATTGCCTTTTATCATTTCATGGTGAAAATCTAAAACGCCTTGGTCAAATTTGAAATGACTGATTCTCAGGCAGAAGTTTTAAAAGCGGATTGAGAATTGCGAAATTTGTTTTAGTAGAAACACACATTAGGACCTCCAGAGATTGAGACCAGGATTAAATAAAACACACACACACACACGCCCGCACAGATAATGCAGACTGGTTCAGTCTGTATCTAATCAGTCTCCTCTCACTACAGTTTCTTTAAAATACACTTTGTAAGATCTTATCTCGTATTGTATATTCTACCATGTACATCTGTTTTGCATGTTTGAAATTTTACAGTAAATGGCGTGTACTCTGTGCATCATGGCTAAACTCCTGCAATTTCAGTACATCTATCTCATTAATATTGTTTTGCTTTTTTTCCCCTCTTCAAATAAATGTCCTGCTGCATTGTTTAGAGAGAGAGAGAAAAAAAGAGGCTTTCTCCGGGCATGAATTCCAAAACAAGCCATACTTACTAAGTATGTTTCCAACTGAACTGTTATGAACTTTAACATTTAACATGCTAACTGAGTTCTGTAGAGTCTGAAATGTTGCTCTTGGGTATTTTGCAATTTCTCTTAGTATTGCATGCTCTGACCTCGATGTGATCGTGCTGGGACATCCACTCCAGAGAAAGAGTGAAATCTACCTTGAATGTTTTAGGCTTCTGAAAATAAAAAATTCCAAGGGCTCATAATAATCCTTCCCAGGCTGATGGCCAGCAGCATTTTCTTTTCGAGATCGTTGCTGATATATTTTAATGCTCTTCAGTTTAGTTTTATCCTACACCAATTCACAAGAGAGGATATCCGGAAGAGAGTAACATCAGTTTTAAGTCAAAATCAGCATGAGGTGCAACCATGCTGCTAAATGCTTTTTTTTTTATAAAGGATGAATTGTTAGCCGAGAGATCAGTCATCAGCTTTTTACTTAGTTTCTTCCATTCGCTTAGTTCATAAGGTTGATTTTTACTGTCATACCCACAATCTATTTATAGATTCTTATTTATTGAAATTCACTGATTTAGTAGAGTTTCAAACTGCACAGATTATGTTTAAAGTCAGAAATAAAATATTGCCAGAAAAGATTCAACAATTATTTTCCGATAGAGTGGGGGGATATGACTATAGAGAAAACCTTAACTTCAGAACTTTGAAGGCTCGTACAACAATGAAAACATTGTGCATTTCGGGGGTTGGTGTGAGGATCTGGAATAAACTCTCTAAAGAGCTGAAGCAAAGTCCAAGTATGAAACATTTTAAGAAAGGTCTCAAGGCAGCTATTATTCAAAGTTATAAGGAAGAACAAGGGGGATAATCCTGGTTGGGAACCAAAACTTTAGGTAGGATGTCGTCAAGTAGGTGGCATGTCGGCGCAGGTGTGGGTAAATATATAAAGGTATGAAAATAACAGTGTATTTTGTCTATAAGCAGATGGGTGTGTATATGGGTGTATGTACGTATATATGTTTGTATATGTAAATATATATATATGCATGTGTACAGATGTGTATGTGTGTGTATGCACTATTTTCATCTAGCTGAGGAAATCTTATTATACTTATTATTTCCTTTGTCAGAAAGGATATCGGACATTGAAAATACTGTGATAAATTACAGCTGGAAAAGGGGTATGACTACATAAGTTATACTTCAGCATACTCCTTTTCAGACTCATAATCACCGATGTGATGTGTTTTTTTATTGTTTTTCTTTTTTAAAAGAAATATATTATGTACTTTGTGTCGTTTACACTGTCGGTGAAAGGTTTGTCTGAAATAAACTAAACTAAACTAAACTTCATTCCCACAGAAGCATTAAATGGCCACATACTTCTTCTACTTGTGGCCCCATAGTATTTGTCAAATGAATACTGTTCTGTATCAAATGTTATTCACTGCTCATTGCAATTACCTAATTTTAGAAGATTTGTTATCAGAAATGATAAATGTTTTCTAGATTCTGCTACATCCGAATCTTCTGTCCACCACATTAGGATCCGTTAATGCAAGTGTCCTTGGCTTTCTGTAAGCGGTGATCTCAGGAAAACCAGCTGCAATGCTTTTTATTTTTGATCACACAGAGAAAATGTTAGTGCCAGCTGTAAGAAGGGTCTTGTGCACTCGCTTTGTTTTTTTCTTTATTGTAGAAAGTAATCCTGGCTCAGTGTTTGTGAGCTTTCCTGGACAGATCCATACTGTGTGTTATTGCATGATGTCTGCTGTTCTCTCAAACTTCACTCATACTGAACAAAATTCTGCTTGATGTCTTGTAAAAGGGGAGTCATTCATATCATACTTCCTCTTTTTGTTCTTTTTTGTTGTTGCTAAAAAAAAAAAAAACACACTTGAGGATCCAAATTCAGCTTATATGAAACTTAAATTTGACTTGTAATTTAGTTAATTACTCTGTAGCAGCCATACGTACCAGTGTGGGAAAAAATGTGTTGCAAAAAAACTAAACCTGCCCGTCAATCTTAACACACCATCACCATGGCGACGCACGCTTTTCTTTTGCAGGGACCGGAAAGCTGGTTATGGTTCACATGTTGATAAAAGAAAGACTAAGGATGTCTGAATGCATATGCCCATCACACTTTTCAGATTTTTTATTTATATAAATGTATATATTATTATTATATAGTATTTTCCTTCTACTTTATAATTATGCACTACCTTTTTGTTTGGTCCATCGAATAAACTGATAATGAAAAATACTTAAGTTTGTGAAACAATTCAAGAGCTATGTTAAGTATTACATTAACTCAATGCATTTTTTCCGCTCCTAATAAATTTCTTTTCTTCTTTTTAAACATGTTCAACACAGAATAACTGAAATTATGCTGCACTGAAGACTGAGAGCTAAAGGGCAGTTATGCTATATGTAATAAAATCTTTCTGAATTTTATGTCTACTATAATCACCAAGACACGGCGTGCAGCTGAGCACACACCACGGCTGTGAGCACATCACCCTCGCAGCAGATGAAATGAATGTGTTTATGCGGTACATAAAAGCTGTCATCATTTAAGTCACAGCCAGGTACAGAATCTGATGTCAAATTATAGCACACGACAGGCGTCACCATAAGCAGACTCAAATTGTGAATCCGTTTGACTTGATTCACCTGCCAAAAGATGAGGGGGGAAAGAAAGAGAGTGATTTTTTAAATTTTTTTTTAACAAAGGAACAAACCCCTCCGGATTCTTTCACCAGCTTGAGAGTGCTCCATCTCTCTTGAGGCGAACACAATTGTTTATATTTTTTTAAAAAACAAACAGGATACAGCCATGGTTTTAGGGATAAATACAGATTAGATGAGAATAGCTTTATAATGTTCACAGAGGAGGTCATTTAGCCCTCACACTCTGCCTTTATGGTTTGCGTTTGGGCCCCCAGTGTCGCCAGTTTGGTTAAATGTCTTGTTAGAACAAAGTTCCCTTTTTAAGAAAGAATTATAAATAACTGTGACCTGATTACTTGGGACCTAATTTCTAAAATGTAGCGTGCGTTATGTTGAAAGAACCTGAGCGTTGTAATGAACGTGCTCGTCTGCCTTTTCTTGCCCTCTGCCTCTTTGTTGTTCAATCAGCAGTTGTTTATCCACTTCGCACCAGCTCCTCTGCCTCGCCCTGAATGATGGCAGGTGTTAGTAGCATCCTTCTCCTCGTGGCATTTAGCTTTGAGTGGCAGGATAATAAGACAGAGGCGTGAAGCATGGACAAAAATAGCTTCAGGCTGCACTTTTAAAAGATGAAAAACATGCAGTCTGTGTCTGTTTCACATGCATATTTTAGTTTAAAGCGCTTGGATCAAAGCCTGGTGGGCTGTTTAAGCACAAATGGTTATTCGGATGAGGTGAGCTCGACGCTCGTGACGGCGCGCACCAAACAAATTCAAAGCGGCATGGAACGGAGTCCGCAGGGAAAACACTTAACGTCCCTGGGGGTGAAGCAGAGAGATTGTTCATCATGTATGATGTAAGAAATGTCACAGCACTTATTTATAGGAGTCCCACGAAGGATCAGCGAGGAGGAAGCGTGTTCTTTTACGGCCCGGCTAACTGATTTATTTAATTTGGTTATTTTAAACGACCCTCAGTGCCTCATTCATTTGGCAAATGCAGGCTTTTAAATGCGCTTCAGATTTTTCACGCTGAAGGAGCAGAGATTTTTAAAAAGTTAAAAAGCAGAAGTTTTCAAACATACTGTATAAAAATACGCTCTCTGATATTAGAACAGACTAAAATCTTCCTATTTTAGAAAAGTTAGGATTACCAAATGTACTTCTCTTTGCTAAACGGCAGAATTGTGAGAGATTTTCAAATATTTCTCAATCTAGAGAGAGAGACAAAGATAAGAAGAAGTTCAAACCATCTCTGACATTGATCGTAATATAAGGATCCTTTTCCCAATCGCAATGCGCCTCTGTCTGGATTTCTAACCATACAACCAGAAAAAGAGCAGCAAAAGCAAATGAGGTGGATTAGCAGTGCATGTCATAACAGTCAACCATCAAACACCAATCATCAACATTAATAATGCCAATGCTAAAGCACTACAAAACACAGTATTTAGCTGACACTAATGCTAACGTTCTAACTTCAATTTAAATTATATTGAGCACGAATTTAATTTTGACATAACTGACATTTTCTATAATGCCTTTATGTATTGTATTTATGTTTGCATGATGTTCTCTACTGTCTGTGTTTTATTTTGTTCCTGCATGTTTCTTGTTTGAAATAAAGTTTCTCTGGGGGGAGTGAGAGAAAGAGGAAGAGAGAGACGGCGCATCAGGAGAGCATGCATATAAACATCTAACTACCTGAAGAATTCTGAACAGTCAATAACCACAACTTCAAAACAGATGTTGAGTATTATGCAAATGAAAGTTTAGAAAATAGCAAGTAGGTTCTTTAGAATTATCAGGAAAAATTTAATTTAGGGGAAGCTGTGTGTGATAAATATTTTCAAAGTTAGTAAAAGAATTAAACAATAAAAATAGCTTTGATATTAGAACATTAGTGGAAGTGTGCCTTCCACTGGCGACAGTCTTCAGTCAGATACCGCTTCAGATTCACTGCAAGACTGACTGCTACTGGACGTCCTCCCTGTCCACAGCAGCCCCATCCACAATGATGTTATTAAAAGTTACTTAAGATATTAATTACGTCAGCATTTAATTTCCCTTTTTGACAAATAAGGCATCTTTGAATTGAATTTTAAATTGAACACTTTTTCCTAATTAGTGGGAAATATCTGATAAACATTAGCCATTTTAAGAACCTTTGCACTGCTGTGCTGTTTGATAATCTGATGCCAAACTGTCAATGTAACAGGACATAAAACAAGTTTATTAAAAATGTTGCACTTATTGGTTCCTCTGTTCCTCCTCTGTTATCAGTCAGCGGGGTGTGAGATGGGTTGGGTTGTTGAACCAACAGATCTCCTCCCTCCCTCACTGCTTTTATAGATAACAGCAGAACAACTGCAAATACTTTTTAAAAAAACCACACAGCACCAGTTTGTCCACAGCTTCAAGGAGACACTTTCTAATACGATGACTGACACGGATTCTTTGTAAGTACGAAAATACTCTTGGTGTGTACTATGTTTAACTTCACTGGATGGGAGGAACCAGTTTCTAATGGTTTTCAGGGAAAAGGCGCCGACAGATGGTGAGAGTGGTGGTCTTAAAAAGAGCAAAAAGAAGCAAAAGAGAGAAAATGCTTGGAGACCAGAGGGACCCAGAGACCCATTTGCTATGGTTAGTGTCTCCACAGATAAAAGCAAATATTGTTACACTCACTTCGACTAAAAAATAACTTTGGTGTGCCTTTTTCTTTTTAAGTAGAGTTTTTAGGGTTAAACGACCATGTTTCTCTGCTTAGCTGTACTCATGCTGAAATATTGTGCAGCTGGTCAGGCGAGCTCAGGGTTTTTGTGCTAAATTACAGTAAAGTGTCCTTCCTCTTTCGTGCTCTTGGCCAGCTGGATTCTCTGCCAGAGAAGGAACAGCAGGAGATACAGAAAGCCCTTCATCTCTTCTCTCTGGGCACCAGCTTGCCTAAGACCCTGCAACAGGCCAAAAACCACACCTACCGCTTCTGGGACACACAGCCCGTCACCAAACTGGGTAAGCAGAAAGTCATCCTGTCATGATGGTTATGTAAATCAGAAGTTTAAATAAGAGGATTCACTGTAAGGTTTCTGTTAACTCAGGAAAAAGTGTAAATTACATTCATATATTACTGATCAGAGCAGATGAATAAGTGCATTTTTCTTACTTTGAAGACAGACAGCTTTCCTTATTTTGGGTTATATGCTAATACGTTGTGAGATAAATAGTCACTTGGGTGTAGTGCAGTTGTAGCTTTGTATAATTAGACACATGAGGTCTTCAAACCTCAGAAAGTAAAAAATGTAAAGTGTTTCTATCAACATTAACCTCCTCAAATCTGCATTCATGAAATCTGCACATTCTTTAAAAAAATCTTCATCTTATTATGATTTTATGACTCTGTGGAATATTTTATTATGTAATTAGGCAAATATGTTGGATTACATTAAGTATTACGTTTTTAATAGATCTTTAATATTTATAAGAATCTCCAAAATCTGCATAATAAAATCTAGACTTCAATGTAATGCGTGTAAAGTTTTACCATTTTGGACTAGCTTGCAAAGTTAGTCAGAGCAAATGAATAAACTAATTTTTTGTGTATTTTGTCTCAAGATAATCTTTTAAGCAGTCTTCTGATTAGATTTAGCAGTATCAAGCAGGTCCAATTTTCCTTTGCAGTAATGGCGTCGGTCGTCAAGCCCTGATATCTCTGTGGATGTGCTGCTGCTAGCATGAACAACACATGGTGCACACTATGTCCCTCTTAAAACTTAATGTAGATCACTTTAATTTTATTTAGATTTCATTATGGTGAAAGTGTCAACAAATGTACAGTGGGTGAATGTTTATGGCCCTCTTTTTTTAAATACAATTTCCACTTTCAATAGCTAGTAGTTATTCTGGAACACTGTGTTCTTCTGTGTTATAACGGTTTAAAGGGCAAAACAAAAATTGCATGAAAAATCTCAGGAGTTAAACAATCAGCAGCCAAACTTAGAAGTTAGCAATCATCTTTTTCCGGTGACTTTTGGAACCTGCTGCAGAGACAGTAGGACATACAGTAGGTGATGTACGTTTCTGCTTTGTGTTGCTTGTGTCTTCATGAGCAAAATTTATTTATGGACATCAGCAATAGTAGTGTAGTTGGGACAAAAGAGATGGAATTTAGGAGACAACTACCCTACTGCAGATATTCTTTTCTCCATTATGTAAAAATGTGCATCCCTGTGCACTATGGCCTATCGAAAAGGTTGTAGGTCAAGACATTGCGGACATTAACTATATCAAAATTCGCCTGAAAATGAACGAAAGCATGGCTAAAGCAGTTCTAGGCTAAACAATCTGCCAAAATGTTTGTAGCTTATGTTTTCTTAGTGGAAATGGAGTCAGAAGAGAGAGAAACAGATTGGGAGTAACCCATAAAAACTGATTGTAGTTTCTATCAAAGAACGATAAAATCGGCATGTGGGATGTGGGCTTCAACACCATCGCTTTGGTTATCTCCAGATATGCAGTCCACACCTCAAATGAATTGGTGTCTGAGAGCTATTGTGTGATTGGCCAGAAATCCAAAGTGAGGATATTTACTATATTTACAAAGGCTGAAGTGGGAAGCACCTGTGAGGACTTACCTGGAGTTCTGCAGTTGAGATTTTGAAGTATTACTTGTCTGGACCAGAAGGAACGTTGTTGTTGTTGTTCAGACTGTCTCAAGTAATAAAACAAATCTGTTTGTTCTGTATTCTTTTTTTAAAAGGTTTTTCTACCACTGGTGGCATTTATGTGAAAAAGGCTAATGCCCCAGGATGGTTTGTCGACCTGGAGACCACCTCATGGTCTTAAATTCTCATCATGTGAATTCTGACATCCTGACAGAAATTGTCTTGCTGCTGGTTCACCATTTAACTCTTGGCTAAACAGCAGAAACATGTCCTGTCATGTTTTAGGGTTTTATTAGGGGCCCAAAGAAAGACAGCCACTGGTAGTGAGTTGAGAAGTTTATTAGAAAATGATAGGAAGACTTAAAAATCTTTGGATGAAAACAAGACATGGAGTAGGAGTCAGAAGAAAACAGGGTAGAGAAGGAAATAGGTAGACAGAGAGCAGGCTAATAAAATAGAGAAGCTGAGGAGGAAAAACAACATCCAGAGGGATGAAAGATTAACGCTAACTTGAGAAAATTCACAAATAAAATGCAAGAATAAACTAAGAACTGAGTACAAGAGAATGAACTGAAATAGCAAGACCAAGGCCGAACACAGATAAACAATAAAATAATCAAAATACAAACGCTGATGAAAACCAAAACACCCCCAAAACCGTGGCATGTCATGAACTGAATGACTCATTTTGTAATGAGCCATTATATCCTTGATATAGATATTTATGCATGTTTACTTTAAAATCATCAGACCATTGATATGTATTTTTGAGCTGCACAGTCGTGCAGCTGCTGGCTCTGTTAACCATTAGAAAAGGTCCTGGGGTCGAATCCCACCCTGGGGTCTTTCTGCATGAAGTAAACAGGTTCTCCTCTTCTACGCTATGTTTCTGGCTTCATCACACAATCAAAAAACATGACTGTTAGATTAATTAGTCTTTGAATTATCCTTGGGTGTGTGTGCGTGTGTTTGTCCTGTGTGCCTTTGTGTTACTCTGTGATGGACAGGTGACCTGTTCAGGGTTTACCCCACCTCTCATCCAGTGACCTTTAGAGACCCCATGAAGGAAACATGGAAATCAATAATAGATGGATGGATAAAAATTCTATTTATTAACTTGATTTTTTTTTAAAAAGATTTTAATAAAAAGAAACTGTGAAGATTTTTTTATTTCCTTTTTGTAAAACCCCAAAAAATGTATACGGCTTCACTTTGAACCTGGGGAAGTGGAAGGCTTTAGAAGTTTAGCTACAAAACTTTTAAAAAAAATCTTGACTGAAGTGGCGTTGTGACTCATGAAGCATGTCACTACTATGATCACCTAGAGAGGTGGTTTTGCAAGTCGCAATTCTTCTCAAATCTCACGCTGTCTAAGAAATTATCAGAACTACACGGCAACCAAGGCCATATCACTCATTACCAGGCCTCCTTGGGGCCCTCTAGTTCTGCTAACAATGTGGTTCTGCTAGCAATCAAAAGTTTGATCATTAGATCATTCACACACCTGTTATAAACCTTTTTTTTCATCTCTGGCAGTGCTGTTTACATTATATACATGTATAATATAGGATACATTTATTGGCCAACTGATTTATCGGCCAGTTGATTTCTGGGCACCGATTTCCTTAATTTTGGGGGACTGTGATCTGCTGATATTTACATGTGAAGCTGATCTTTATCTCCTAATCTTATCTTGGTCAGCAGAAGTTTAAAAATCAGTCTCAGTCCTCTTCTGCTCTGCAGTGAGAGGTTTGACTGACAGACCAGCCCACCAGGTCAGGTCTGAATGTTTACAGCTAACAATATTCACCCCACTGTTGCCAACTCTCAGTGACTTCCTCAGAGGGAAGCAGAGAAAGTAACGCATATCAGTAGATATTTTAATTAAATGTTTGTGGCTGAAAATGATAGGAAAAAAAAATTTAGGCTTTTTTGAATCAGCGTTTTTCATAGTTCAAGTTTGGTAAGTTGCTGAATGCAGGGCTGGAAAGTTAGACTGAGTTATCAGTGAGGAGCTAAGGTGTCTGTTAGATGTGACAAGTATCATTTTTATTTATTTTACAGATCAAACTGTTGCACTGACGTAGAGGAGTTGTTCAAGAAGAACAAAACTTGTCTTTATAGATTTTATTTTTGTTGGTCAAACTGCTGTAAGTCCTTTTTTGAGACATTGTTTTGCTTACTTAACTTCTGACCGGAGCTTTGGACTTTTGGATGCTCACTGCACATTGTACAGCAGCTCATGATACCGGCGAAGCGTGTGGTACCTACCGCGGCCAACAGGGGGCCCCAAGAGCAATTATTTTTTTCTTTTTATCCATAAAATAATGATTTCTACATTATCAGATATATATTATTGTAAAACCAAATCACTTCGTAGTGAAATTATGTGTTTTTGATATTATAATGACATAGAAATTATTATGAAAAATAAATAAATAAACTCCACTGAGGGGGCCCCTTGGTGGCCCAGGGGCCCTAAGCTGCTGCTTAGTTTGCTTATGCCTTGGGCGGGCCCTGCTCATTACCCAACTAAAGTTTTCACGTTCCTTAAATCACACATGAAAACTGGGAGGACAGCTGTGATAGAGTCATTAGCAGAAGCAGACGGCAGACTCAGGCACCGAGTCGCCTTCGGGCTCTGTAAGCCACAGCCGACGGGGTCTAGGGAACCGCAACAACCAGCGTGGACAGAGTCCAGAACAGCTGAGACGGGAACGCTCCCAAACTGAGCCAGATTGAGAGGCTGGTGTTGAGTTGCTTCAGGGCTGTGTTGTCTTTTCTCCTCCGTTCCCTGGAATTGTTTCTCTTTTTATCACTACTTTGTTGTCATTTTCAGTACGTATGGCTAAGGATGATGGTAGGCGAACTTCATTTGGTATGTTTTGGTTTTGCTCAGGTGACCACATTACAACTCATGGTCCAGTCGAGGAGGTGGACGCCAGTATCCGGAATGAGCCATGCTTACTTCCTCAGGGATTCTCCTGGGATACTGTGGACTTGAGCAGTCCTTTTGTGGTAAATCACCCACCATAATCACTGGTACACATCAATAACTACAAACCTATCTGAAACTCATCTTAAAGGAAAGCCAAACAAAAGCTGGCACCTTATGTCTTTCTATGGCATAAAACATCCAAAAATAGCAATTGTTTTCAAAACTTGAACTTTTTCAGATTATGTCACATTTCAACACAAACATTCATGTATTTAGTTGTAATTTGATTTCTGTTGATCTCTACAGCCTCTTGATTACATGTGTATTTATTGCTCTTCAGATTTTCTCAGTTTAGATAGATGTGAGGCCTTAACAGAACAGTTGGGAAAGCTGGTTGTGATGTGACAAAATGTGAAAACATTTAAAAGGTATGACTACATTTTTAAGGCACTGTAGTTCTGTTGTTTCCTTGACAACCTGTGTTTTAGACAGACTTGTTTACCAGATATGGTGCTGTTCACTCTGGTGGACAGTTTTTAAAATCATGACCCAGCTAAATAAGTTTAACAAAATTGTTTTATTTTCCGGTTTTCTTCACAGTTGGGAGAGCTGTGCCATTTGCTAAATGAGAATTACATGGAAGAAGACGACAACACAATCAGATTTAACTTTTCTCCCGAGTATCTACTGTGGTAAGCTGCTGTGTTTAATAGTACCTTATCAATCAATTTTTAAATATTTATGCAGTCGATTTAATAATCCAGTGGGCATTTTTGTTTCAACCTACCCCCAATTAATGTTCAGTTGAGATCATTCGACAGATCCCCGTTGGTCTGTCATAGCCCAATAAATTCAGCTTGTGTGTTTTTTTATAGTAAGCGAACTGCCTGTTCTATTTTCCTTCATTTTAGAGCTCTGCATTGATTGCTTTCCAACCCTTTGGGCCACTAGCAGCAAATCATTTAACACTTACTTTGAATTTAATATTTGTCATTAGTTTTAGAAGAGCTAGAGCTGACCGTTAGTCCCTGAAGATAAAAAGAAATTCATGTAGAAATATAACGAAAGAGAACATGTTTTTCAGAGACATACTTAAGTGTCACTGATCTCCTCCTAAGGGCTTTACAGCCTCCAAACTGGCTGCTCCAGTGGAACTTGGGCGTGAGAGTAGACGCAAATAAGAAGTTAGTCGGTTTCATTGCCGCTGTACCTGCTGATGTTCACATTTACGAGACGTGAGTAGCTCGTAAATTCATGCAAAGATATGTGTGTGGATGTGTGTGTAAAACCAAAGTCAATAGCCTGAAATCTGTCTCTCAGGAAGAAGGGGTTGGTGCAGGTCAAATTCCTGTGTGTTCATAAGAAACTGCGCCTCAAGCGGATGACGCCGGTTCTGATTCGGGAACTTACCAGAAGGGTCAACCAGCAGGGGATCTACCAGGCTGTCTATGCAGCTGGCACAGTGTTGCCAACACCAATAAGCTCCTGCAGGTAGTTACTGCACATTAAAGTAAATTCAAAGCAGAATCATAGCCATCAGTTATTTAAAATTGCATTTTTCTTATGTGTACAGACACGACTTTGCCTACATTTTTACCACCTTTGACATTTTCAACATGACTTATACAAACTCAGTGTTTGTCATTAAGATTTGGTGAAACACAGACTAGTGGATAATAATAAAGGAGAGGGAAGATTAAACTATTTTTCAAACAAAATCTGAAAAGTGTGGCACACATTTGAAATCTAGGGTGCCACAAGCCTTGCAAGAGACATAGGAGAAAAAGGTGCTTGCTTCACCTTCTAGCACAACAAACCTACATATTCAGCAAGATCTACTATAATTTTGTTTTTCGTCTTTTTTTTTTTATCAAAGCAACTTTTACACGCCAAATTACCAAGTCACAGATCAGACCAAATCAAATTGCAACTAAGTGGAGAGATTAGATTTTTATTTTTACTGGCTCTGTCATCCAGTCTGATTGATCCTGAATCATTTTAAAAGAAAAACTGGCAAAAATCCAGTTTCTACATGTGCAAATCCAAAAGAGTTGCAGCTCTGATACTTGAAAAATCCATTCTATTAAGTATTAGTACATACAAAGTATAGACATTCTGATGTTTTACTTTCACTCCAAATTTATGCAGCGTAATCCAAGGTGGCAGAAACTTTTTCAAGGCCGTACATGTCATTTGTAATAGCCTTTCTGTTCAGTGATCTCACTGTACGTACGATATTTTTCCTCTAAAGCAACATCTGCCTTTGTCATCCCTGATATAAACTAATGAATCCTCTCAGCCAGTGGCATCGCCCTTTGAATCCCCGTAAGCTAATGGAGGTCAACTACCCCGGTCTAAAGCAGAACATGAATCTGCAGCGAGCCTTGAAGTTTAACCGCTTACCTGAGGTTAGTGTGTGCTGCCATCTAGAGACAAACATGTGTTATTGTTACTGAAGGGACAGAGGTGTTAGACTGTAAAAATATTCTAAGAGCACTAATTTAAGCAGTAAAGTTTTTTTAAATAATTTTTTTCCAAGGTGACAAAGATAAAGGGCCTGCGTCCTATGACTAAAGAAGATACTCCAAGGATCCTCTCAATACTTGAGAAAAACCTCTCCAACTTCCACCTCAGCCCCCTCTTATCGCTGCAGGAAGTAGAGCACTGGTTCTTACCGAAGGAGAATGTGAATGACACCTACGTGTTGGAGGTCTGACCTTCTTCTATCTGTACTTTAAATTCCTTTGAACAGAGAAAAACTTTTTTGTTAAGAATTTAAGCTGCGGTGCGGTGGTGGAAAAAATGATTGACCTTCCGTTCCTCGCACACAGGCGGACAATGGTACTCTGACTGACATGGTGAGTTTTTATGCCGTCTCCTCCAGGGTGCTAAACCATCCAGTTCACACCAGTCTCAGAGCCGCTTATCTTCTGTACGCCGTCTGTAATGTCACTAAGATGGCTGACCTCATGCAGGACACATTGGTTCTGGCTAAAGCTGTGAGTTTATCTGAATATAAGCATCTCTGATTTAACAAGCAGTGCTGTGAAAAATGCCCACACTTTTCTTTTCTTGTTTTTTTTTTTTTCCTTTCACAAACAGAAAGGCTTTGATGTCTTCTGTGCTCTCGATGTGATGGACAACATGAGTTTTTTGGAAAAGCTCAAGTTCACCATCAGCGATAAGAGTGTCCATTACTACCTGTACAACTGGAAATGTCCTCTCATGAGCCCGGACAAGGTACGCACCACTGTAATGTCTCCACTTGCCAAGAGAAACTTCTGTCTGTCAGGTTTTGTAATGACCTTTCACCCCTTTCATTTCTGATAATATTGTCAAAGGCTTGAATCATCTTGGAACTACATTTTTTTCACAAAACAGAAAATTTTAGGCTTGAGATTATTTATTACAAACCAAATTGAAAAGGAAGATACATCAGGTAAAATTTATTAAAAAAATAAATTAATTAATTAAAAAAAACTGTGAAAGTGGTAAGAAAGCTTGAATGTTTTTTTTTTATTTATTACACATAAAAAGCAGCTTGGACATTAGTCATACACAGCTTTTGTAATTTGCTTGCACCAGAGCATCTGATTCCTTTCTTGTTTATCCATTGTATGCAGATTTTAATTGCTCATTCTTAGGCCATAATCCTGTTGAGAGACCAGGTTGAGGAAAACTTCAACTTTTGGACAAAGCTTCACATTTGACTCTAGTTATTTAGTATACAGAAGATAAGCCCAAATCTTCACACCTTTGCCACCATGCTGGACAGTTGGCATGAGGTGTTTGTTGATATTTTCTCCAGACATGGTGCTGTGTATTGTGGGAAGACTTCTCTACTTTAGTAGTATCATCTTTCCATAGATGCCCAGTTATCTTCCGATTGATTTAAATTTGTTTTACATATCTACATTTCGATAAGCTAAACTTCTTTAGGGACAAGCTCTGATGACAACCATCCCAAGAAAGTAACATTTTCCCGTTCCTTCCTGTGGATAATCAGGGGGGTTGCATCAGAAATGGCATCCACCTAAAACGTCTGCCAAATCTGTGTGTATGCAGCTGGGGAGGCGAGGACTGCTGTGCTGTAGGAACTCTGTGTAGGGAGGTGCTGCACGGACAACAACTGTTGCAAACATTGACATACTCCGTGAGAACTCTAAAATTCAGACTTCTTGGGTTTTGCAGTTTCTCTGAGTATTCCATAGTGTGAATTGGGGTGAATTTGTTGAAAAGCCAACCTTGAGGTAGAAAAGCATCTGTGTCAAATGTTTTCCTGGAAATTATGGAATTTGCACATTTTAGAAATGGTCTTATGATCTTATGTGTTTACAGACTAATAGCAATAACTGCTTCTCTAAGGTCATTGATACTTATATTGATGTCTCTCTTCCTTAAAAAGGAGGAGAGACATAAAGGTGTGTGTGTCTTACTCCAGACTCCTTTACCCTTGATTATAGATTAAAATCATAACTGGTGCAGTTAAAGTGATGCGTATTCTTTTTTATTAGTCTTACTATGACAGCCTTTAATGATTCTGTGGCTGCTGCAGTGATAGTTTGCAACCATCCACACTAACAGGTGTTTATTTTACAGGTCAGTCTGGTGTTCCCCAACTAATCTGACGCATTGAAGATGAAATGATCTGCATCACTACCTGTGCTTTCAGCATTCACTGTGCTGTACAAAATAAAAAAAGGAAAAGTAACTGATGGAGCAGTTACAGTCAGATGGATTAATCTATTACATTGTAATGTGTGTGTTTACATGTGAATGCACGTGCGTGGGTATAATGATCAACATCAAAAGCCCTGTGGTTGTAATGTTACCGTGATCAGTCCTAAAACTGCATTAATAATTGTCTAAAGCTTCAGCTTTAGAATGTCAAGAATAAACAATCATATAAAACTCATCGTTTAATTCAGAATACATGTTAGACCAAAGGAAAACATAATAAAATCCATCCTGAAAACCTGAATGTCTAATGCATATAATTTTGTTATTTTATTTCTGCAAAAGGGGCAAACAATCCTGGTTAGAGCTGTCAGGGATTAATAAGTACATAAAACAGTAAAGCTTATCGCAGTGTAATTGTTAGACTGTGTGAGCCAACCACAAACCAAATGCCACATGTTGCATATAATTTTAGTTTGAGCAGTAGGGTGCGCTACAGTATAATATCATAGGCAGGTTTTGCATCTGAATGTATTAGAAAGCAAAATAAAGTTTGGATTTGGATAGTGACACACAATGAAGTGATAGAAAAAGGTGTATAAACTAAACAATATACATTAAGCAAATGTCAGCAAAACAAAGTTCATTTATTGTACAACTACAGAGATTTATGTCTGCAGTATATGTTTTATTTTGCTTTCTTACTTGTTTCAAGCAATATTAATGTAACTCAGGCCAAATGTAATTCTAGATATTGTTACGGCTTTCCAAAACCTTTAAGGATTGGGCAATAAAATACATCAGAATAAATAATTATGTAATTCTTATGTTAAATTTTTCACCTTTTTTTAGCTTGCATGGATGGTTATTTACAAAGAAGTTGTAATTATTTACACAGGAAATATAGGTAAAAGGAAGTGCACCAATTATCCTGAAATAATGTGACAACATTATAGATGAGCTTAAGTATGTATTAAAAGCATACCAGTAAAAACGTTAAAGTGAATTCGATTTTTACACTATCTTACCTATGAATTACGTATTGATTGGGAAAAGCATTATTTGCTCCGTTTTTAGTACTCTATTCACACAGGAAGAATTTGCTAATGTTTTCAGAATCTGAATTCAGTGTGTTGTTCTTCTCAGTACAAAGAGAACAAACATTAAATCATCTTTGATCAATTCGTTTTGCAAGACAAAACTTAGACCAAGCTGGTTCAGTTTATTAATCTGTGTTCAAAAGATCAGCATTTTTCTATTAAATGATTCATACAATAAGGTCCCACTAGATAAAACTCGAAGAGATGATAGAGAATGGGGCGTTTACTAGCACCACATGAACGCAACGCCGTGGTGGGAGCTGACCAATCAGGAGCCAGAAGGCATTTTAAGTTTGAAGAGACCGGACTTCGCCGGAGCACTCGCTGCAAGCTGTGCTAACGAGCGTTGAGCTGCGAGGAATGTGCATTTAAAGCATTCTGAAGAAGAAGGTAAGTGTTGATTTTATTTCTCTTTTCTCTCATTGCTCTGGCTAACGGTCGCTCTCGCTAGCGGAACGTCAACCACCGCCTCGATCGACGTGCTCAGGTTAACGTTAGCAGGAACTTTTCAAAAAAAACAGCTGATGAGCGTTTACACTCTGTGGTTTCCTCACACTTTGTAGTGCCTACTTTCACACAGACGTTGTATATTGTGCGCTAGTTGTGCTTTCTGGCTACTGAAGAGACCTCGGATAGAGCAAAAAAATGCGCAGGTATGTTGTGCCGGGGCATAAAATTGGGAGGTTATTTCTACGTTTTCGTAATAAATGAGTCGTTGCAGCGTAACTTCTCTATTGTTGCTGGCTGGGGTTAGCAAAAAACGGCGCTTCCTGTGAATATATCAAGTAATTTCAGTGTTTTTTTTAAAAGGAAATATTAATCACTCGTTGTTCATTGTATGGTACGGTAAAGTTACCCTGTCATTCATAAACTCACGGTCTGTCACTGCATTAGTCAAGGCTCCTTTTACAACACTTTAACCCCTTTAAGCTAATTTTTGTCTTTAACGCTCACTTGTTAGGTTTGGAGTTGCTCATGGTGTTGCAGTTTAATAGGGGTTTTCTGTTAGATTTGTCCTGCCCTCCTTTCATCAGCTACCCTTATTCTGCAAACAGTCAGAGTAATAGGTCAACGTTTGGGACAGTGCTGTGCAAACCCAGCTGTAAAAACAAAGTGAGTTTTAAAAAGTGTTAGGAAAGTTGAAATACCCGCAGTCAGTAAAACCTTTTCCTTCAGTTCTGTGGTGAGAACTCTTCTTGTAGCTCACCACAGTTAACATTATTATAGTTTTGAAACAGATCTATTTGTCTGTGTCGTTCTGCCCAGGCAATGCACATAGTGTCAGACATATTGAGCAATTTGTAGCTCCAGGCAATGCAGTGGTATGATAGTTTCAACACTGTAGTAACTGTGAATAAAAATACAACTGCATTTCCTTTTCAACATTTGTAAATCTATGGTATTTATGTCATGTTCTCACATTCTGCTTCAGGGGTTTCCTGTAGTCAGATTGAATACTAGTAAACCTCTCCAGAGAGGAAATGTGAATAAAAACAGAGAAATCACAAATACTTGTACCTTGAGTGAATTAGGTCTATTTACCAACTTTCTCTTCTGCAAAGAAATGCCTTCTATGACTTCTTTCATGGATGTAGACATATTGTGAATGATTGTTTATTGTAAGGGTATATTTAATCAGGCTTAATGATAATTAAATAGCAAAGAAAAAGAAAAAACTGATGTTTGTTTTATTGAGGGCATACTCTATGCCACGTGAGTTTAAAACAACAATGTGTTAATGTAATTGTTTTTATGTAAAACAGTAAATCAATGATTCCATCTGCAACTCTCGAATCTATTTATGTTAACATTTATTTTAAGTTTCCTCTGTGCTCCAGTTTTGAGAAATCTCTAGTCACTCTGACACTTTCTGTTGAATCTTATTAAAATAACTTCAAACTGGAGGAAAGGAAAGATGAGAACAGTTTAGTAGTTTTGAGACTCTTAGGATCTTTTCACACCTGATAGTCCAGTAGACTTGGTTTGATTAGGGACCAAAATTGCAACATTTGTTACATTTTCAGTTGGTGCAATTTGCTTCCACACTGCAGTGTGTCAAATTAACTAAACCCTTCCAAAAACCTGTTCACCCCTTTTGCCTGTGGTGACGCTGCACCAAGAACCACTGAAGAAAACAACACAAATGAGTGCAACTTCCTTTTTCCCCAAATGTATGCAAAAATGGAGTGACATGAAATTTTTGTCTTTGTAGAATTTGTCTTTTTTTAAAAACCCTACAAGCCATTTCCTCTGCTAGAGCTAGATAACAAGTGATTGTTTTGTTTCTACTTACCCAGAATGCTCTGTGCTATTGTCTGCATCTTGCTTTTGGAGCGTTTGCATTCAAACTGCACCAGAGTTTGCTTCAACTGAACTGAGACCTCGGTTTTTAGGTGGACCAGAGTTTGCTGTTTTGGTCCACATCAGAGTTTGATGGTGCATTCATACCTCCTCTAGCGAACCGGACTTTCTAGACAAACATACCAGAGTTCCATTAAACAGACTAAATGCACCCTTACTGTCAACTTTGGATTATATTGTACAGCTGTTGACAGTCCTGCGTCCATTTAATTAGTTTTGACAGATTTAATAGTTTCCCTTGAGACTAAACTAATCTTGAAGTATGTATGATCTGTTTTTTCCAGTTGCAGAAAGAAAGTTGTTAGTTATTTTTAGGTGTGGTAGCTATCGTTTTAGAAGTACGGTACATCTTGCTTTTTCCATATAATGAACTGAATGAACCACACTGAGCCCTCATACCTATAGGTTATGGAATTTGAGGCACACCAACCTGTCATTTTCCTGTTCCAAGGCATCCTAGCTGCTTGTGTCACAACAGGCCTCCCCAAACCTCCCCAATTCACACAGAGTTTTGCAAGATAGCAAGAAGAAAATGCATCTGAAGAACGTGTTTCTGCAGATTCCGGTGGCTCTTTTTTTTTCTTGAACTATGAGGTTGTTGTCGTTGATAAGCAAAGGTGAAGGTTATCTGGTTTTAATCTCCTGAATAACTTTTTTTCAGTCAGGAGAGGCTGGTGTTGCATTGCCCTTGCAGGAATCTTGTTTTTTAGACTCAGGCAAGAGTTCCTCCAAATAGTGTATGACTGTGTCCCAGATGAGGGCCTCTGCTGCAGAGACATGTTTTGTTCTATACTGGAATTTTTTCCCTTTAGTTCAACTGAACATAACCGGGAAATAATCAGGTTTCAATTTCTGGACCAGTGAAACTATTCAAATAAAAATTACAATGTGTCCTAGGCTTCGTATTACAGTGCTGTATCCTTGACAGAAAGTCATCCTTCCCAAAACGTTTTCAAAGTTAACTCTGATCAAATATTCTCTCTCTCTGTCAAATCACTGTGCTATCTAACTGTTGGTCTGTCATTTGACTTCTTTTTTTTTTTTTTTCTTGTAGAGCATATTAAGAAAATACATCTTTGGACAATATATACTCTGATGCAGTTTCTGCGTGACACAACATTGACTGGTGTTTGTGAAGCAGCTGATTCAGGAGCGTGATTTATTTTCCTCGCTGCTGATTGGAGCACAAGAGTTGAGATAAGGAAGACTGTAGATGTTATCTTATGCGTTAGCGCCAATACGGCTTCCACTGTGCGTATCAATGCATGACAAAGTTTATTTACTGTTTAAACTATTAAAATAGGGAGGTATTGAAAATTTTTAGCTGGGATCTCAAGTATTCATGGATTTTAGCTATAACACAGCTCCTCTGGTTTGTCAATGCTGGGGGTCTGCTGTACTGATGAAAGGTAGGGGTTTATTTTGCTGTGCTGTACAGGTACCATATGTTCAATAAATGGCATTGATTACGTTTTTCATCTAGTATTGTTGGCATCAGCAAGTATATGGTCTTGAATGACTCTTGCCTTTTTAAAGTGATGTTGCATCTCAGCCTCATTGTAGTTGCTGCTGTAAAGCTGCTGTGATTTCTGAAATCACCGTTGAGTGAGAAACTCGTCTTGCTGATGATCAAATAGTCGAATGTAAGAACATGAATAAGAAAAAAGACAGCATTCAGTTCTTACTGATACTCTTTCATCCTCTCTGGGAGTTCTCCCTGGCCTGAACTGTGCACTACTTGGCTGTGTTACTTAACAGTTAAATAAAATAAGTCAACTGAACTGTAAAAGGAGGCTGCAGTAATTTAGACAGTAACCACCCACACATACCCATCCCGCTCCCTTTTTTTCTGGTTCCATCTTTTTTCTCATTTGCTTTCAGTTATAGTTGAACTATTGCAAGAAGTCTTGCAGTACAAATATTTACATAATGCAGAAGGGAAATGATAGTGGGACAGCAAGGATGTCCAGAGGGAAGAGTATTAGGGGTCACCCTCAAGCCAAGACATATTTATAAAGCCAGCTTACAGTCGTTGGACTCCTTCCAGCATCTGAATCAAAATCCTAACCCCGTTTAGTTTTTCTTGCATGGCACCTTTGTTTTTTTTATACACATGATATTTTCCATTGCATAAAACTATCCCATGCTGGATTCACTCCTTGTGTTACAGCAACATTTCAGTTAACATCACCAATGAAAACAAAGCATGAGAATAACATGTGCACTCAAAACAAGCGATATAATGACCAATTCTTTCCATTCATGTCTACCCGCTGGCCATTGCATTAATGCCCATGTGAGTAACAGATGTTACCATTAAACATCAATGAATAATACATGGATGCTCTAATGTATAATCGGTAAACCACACCAGGCCATCAGGCTGCTCCAATACAGATTGGAAAAGAAATTAATAAGCAATGTGTGCCGACCTCACTGAAACAGGAATTTCTTTTTTATGCCTTATTTTTACTTTCATTCGGGAACTTTTGCAGTTATATCTACACAAATTGAGTTTCTTCTTCAGTGTTGTGAAATATAATGCAAATTATAGAAACAGAATTTTGCTGCAGACTTAAGACATGAACCTGTAGTAGATGCTCATGTTTCCATGGCATTGTTGGAATTACACAAGAAGTTTTAAAACAAAAAGTAACATGAATAGATTGCTTTTATTTAAAACATAAAAGCACTGGTTATTCTTACTGCTGCTAAAATATAACATACTAATCATTAAAGCATGAACGTATAGACTGAATATGCAATACATTTTGCATTTGTTTTCAGGTAAATGTGTTTCTGGTGTAGGATATTATCTTTTGGTTATTCTGATGTTTTTAACATAATACTGGGAGTTTGACAAGCCCGACTAGCCTGCAATTCTGCTGCTTTACAAATAAGTTTGTTTTTTTTTCTTGCAAACTGTTGTTTTAAGGCAGTGTTGCACTAGTATGATAAACATTTGTTTTTAAGTTTGGGGATGAATATTTGTCTTTGTTGACATGAGGGAGAGGAATATTAAACGTTTAACTCTATTGAGGGAAATTTATGCATTTAACATTTATACCAGCCATAGCCATTCGGTAAAACAAACTTGTTTTGTAGATGTGTGAGGTTTAAACCCAACTGTGTAGGCCTTAATTAGTTTAAAGTGTGTCATGAAATGGTTAATGCATCCACAGCTAATGTTCTGTCTCTGTGATACCTCCCTACACCCCCTGTAAGACAGCAGATCCTTTAGCTCTTCCAGCCCCCTCCTCAGTTACATTCCAGCTGACCAGATGGTGTCTGCTCTACACAGTGGACACCAGAGAGCCTAAGGGAGAAACCCCACCAGCAGGATTCTCTGAACGACACATTCCACCCCAATGATTCTCACACCTACTCGTATTGCTTGCTTTTCTACATCCAGCTTTGTCCTTGCTCTTATTTTGCAGACAGAATATTCTGGGAATAGAGTCCACATTGAAACGTTTTTGGGGTGAGGAAAAATCTCATTATGGTTTCTTTGGAATGACAACTCTGTTGTTTGCTCAGCAGTGACCTCTGCAGCAGCCAGAAATATGGTCCATGTATACATACTCACCCAGAGTTATTGTCAGAAGTGTGGTAATGGTTGGCCACATTAACTTTAATTGGAAAATGGGTTGTTGTCATTCACTTTCTGGCCAATCAGAGTTTTTACTTCAGCTTGTCAAAAGTCATTTGTCTGACTTTGAATCTAAGTCCTTGCACAGCAACAGCAAACAAGCACAGAAAATGTCATTGGGAAACTAGAAGGGAAACAGAAAGTTTGCACGAAAATGAATAGATCAGATAAAAAACAAACAGGATTATTGCCTTGGTAAAGTAACCTGTGAAAATCCATTGTCCATTTGTGCTTTTTCTGTCAGGAGTAAGCAAAATAAATGCAAATGAAGTCTGAAGGGGTGGAGGTGCTTCTACACAAACCTACAGAACTAAACATTAAGGTTGAATGGTAAGAGCTCCAAATGTAGCTCTTCCACAACATATGTCTTCCAAAAAAACTATCTCGATGTTTCTTTCTGGCTTGCATGAAACATCTGAAAGTCTTCTCCATGTCTGTTGTACAAACGTGTGTGTTTGTGTGCATGCATATGATTGCCTGGCTAGATACAGCACTATAAACCCCACCCTTCCTTCTCATCTCTCAGGCTTCCCTGATTGCAGTCTTGTTGTGTGTATGCCTAATGGTCTGTTTTCTGTGATGTTCTTGCTAGATGTCTGTCAGTTTGCATGGTATTGTGTACAGTATGTGTGTGCTTGCTTTCCTTTACGTCACATTTAATGGTTCCTGTGAAAGCAGCAAATGGAAAGCCGGAAGACTGGGACAAAGAGCCAGCCTGTAAATAGAGGGGGAAAACACACACACATGCTGCTCTGGTGTGTTTTATACTGAACCGTTACAGGAGGTTAAGCAGCGTTCTTTGTCTCTGTGGTGACAGGGACGGCTCAGACCTGACCAGGTCACTAGGTCTTTACAGTGTCACTTACTAAGGCAAAGCTGAAAACAAGCATGAGTGCCTCCGGGGGGTTATTATGTCAACTGCCTTTCGGGTGACTGGATACAGTCAGCAGTACTTCTGGTAAAAGGGATTTAGGGGAGTTTGTGTCTTCCTAAGGCAGAGAGGAAGAAGAGGGAGGGAGGGAAGGATTACTCTCAGGCCCTGTTTTTAACTCCATCCTTTGGCCCCTGCTCCTCCTTAAAACTTGCCTAGATGTCTTTGACGTCCTGGAAACACAAGCTCAACTAAAGCCTGTTCTGTTCTACATTTTTATCTTCTTCCCTCATTCTCACTTCTTTGACCTTTGCAGTTCTCTTCATCCTCTTGCTGAACACGCTTTACAACTTCCAGTGTTTCCTCTTGTGTTTCTGTATCCGCTTCTCCAGCTAGGCTTCTCTTCCTCTTGCTGCTGCTTTTCTTTCTTCTGCCACTTAATCCACGTCACTCCCTCTTTGCTTCTTGTCGTTACGGCTGAAAGGTCGAGTGGAGTCCGGTCTTGTGAAAGAAGAGCCTATGTTGTCGAAGACAAACACGCCCTCCTGTCAGGATCATACTTCCAACCTTTCTATTAATGGAAGCCCTTTTCTTTCTACGGAGTGTTGTAAGCCTTTGAAATTTCAATTAAAACTTTGTTCCACCAGTTGTTGGAAGCAGTGTGCCTAAACTGCTTTTAATGCATAAAGATTAGTTTTTAATGAGAAACATGTTGGCCACTCTGTATGTGGCTGATTGCTACATAAGGGTGGCTTAAAAACTGATGACTTGTTCTCCCTCTCTCCTTTTCTAATGTCTTGTTTGTGTCATTTTAATTCATTGAAGCTAGAGCTTAATATGTGCTTATAAGGTTAGAGTTAATGGCAGAACATTCAACTCAAAAATACTTTATTAATCCCAAAGGGAAATTAAATATTGTCGTAACTCATTAACCAAGGTTCTTCATAGAGGTTTTATAGATGCTAGTAGCTATGGACGGATCTCCTGCGCTGGTCTGTATGCACAACAGACTTATAGAAAATATGCAGAATCTTTCTTCAAACACTGAAGAACCTAAAGTTCTCAACCACCTCCACTTCTTCTCACATAATGGAGAAGTTTCAAGAGAAACCTAACCCCGTTTATCTTGAAATCAACAATCAATTGTTTTGTTCACATTTAAGTGAAGGTGATTGCTTCCAAAGGGGCTGCGCAGTTGGTAGCACTGTTGCCTTGCAACAAGAAGGTCCTGGGTTCGATTCCCGGCCCAGGGTCTTTCTGCAAGGAGTTTGCACGTACTCCCTGTGTATGCATCGGTTCACTCCGGCTTCCTCCCACAGTCCAAAAAACATGACTGTTAGGTTAATTGGTTTCTCTAAATTCTCCCTCTAAAACACCTTCCACTAGGGACAAAGGTGTTAGAAAATGGATGGATGGATGATTGTTTCCACACCATGCTACAAAGTAGTCCACCAACGCTTTTCGTCCATCTCTGATTCACCCAACAAATGCCGAGTCAGCGGAGTGTTTTTGCAGATGACGGGGATTTGGAGGTTGGAGGTGTACACAATGAAAAGAAATGGTGAGAGCACAGTTCCCTATGGTGCTCCTGTGCTGCTGACCGTTCAGTCTCTCAAACTGCTGTCTGTCAGGTAGTTATTGATCTCATGGTGTGTTCGATAAAACAAATCATGCTGAATTGAATTTTTGAGGAAATCAGAAAACATTCTCGAAAGTCAACCAGGTCTCCTTAATTTAACTCCTCAGTGTTTCTTTTTGAACTTTTCATATTTCCAGAAACCAGCTGAAAAGGTCTAAGACCTAACTAATATGTGCATATTTTCTATTGTGCTGTGCAGAAACTTGGTGTTCTCAGTGAAGCAAAGTTTCCACTCTCCACCTTCTTCCCTTTGGAGGAAAGTGGGTCAGCTGCTGGCCTTCTTTAACACAGTTTCCTTTTGTGTTGTCCAGGGCTGCAAAGCAGTGTCTTAATAGGTCTCTGATGTCTGTGGTAACTTTAGGTGGATTCCTGAACATTAACTGTGCCAGCATGTTGTAAACATACAGAGCAATAATAAACCTTCTCCAAAAACTATTTTAGGTGTTTGAGCAGTTTTATGCAGTTTTGTGCATTTTGAACCAAGAATATGTCAAAATGTTTACAGTTTCTGGGGTAAATCTCTTAAATGTCATTTCAAGGTTTTAAGTTGCTAAAGGAAAAAAAGTAACAGTAACCTTGAAACCTTGTCATTTCAAGGTTTTAAGTTGCTAAAGGAAAAAAAGTAACAGTAAAAAAAAACACTGGTAACGCAAGACCCATTCAATGGAAGTACATTTTGATGAATTTAAATGCCATTATTATGAGATGACATACTCCATTGTTGTCATTAAACAATGACTCTAGTTAAAAACTAAAAGTTTGCCTCTGTTTCCAGTCTTCGGGTTACTCACTTTGTAAATAAAAAAAGATTTCCTTTAATTGTGTTACATTTGAGACATGCAGCTTTTTCGATGTAAATTGACTGTTCCTGAGGAGGGCTGTGGCTACATTCCTGTTTTGCCTTTCTTGTGTGAGCATGTGATTTCTGCAGGAAAATCAGTTTGTTAGGCAACAGGTCAGTGTTTGCCCTCAGGCGGGTTTCTGCCTGGTCTTTATCTTAATCTGAAATATAAATGTTTTTGGTTGGTTTTCGTCCTTTTTAGGTAAGAAACACCATCAATAGCTAATCCTAAAGGGAGGCTCACATTTAAACTAATTAAACGCATAGTTTTATATTCCAATCTTTTTTAATGATAATAACTGAAGCCAATTAAAACCCAAAATTTTCTCCAAAAATTACATTATGGAGGACCAAATAAATTATGTTTAATGCAGAAATGCGACACTATGGTACACACTATGATGTGGAACACCACTGATTTGCTAGAGGATAAGCCACAACAAGCTATTGCAATAAAGTTCACTATTTATAATGCTGAATGCAAACTTATTAAAGGAAAGTTAAGTGGAAGGAAAACATTTTGTAAAAAAAAAAAATGGTTCACTTGTTACTTGATTACTGTATACCCCAGATACCAGTTGGAAATGTTCCACTCTGTTCAGCTACTTTGTAACCAAAGACAAAGCGAGAAGTTTCGTATCTGGGCTAGGAAGAGAAAGGAAGCATCTTGGTGGTCAGAAGTCCTCTTTTCACAATACAGTAAACTCTCTGTTTCAATTGGAAATCAATGTCCCAGAGTCTGGAGGAAGGTTGGAAAAGCACAGAATGGTCCGGTGTAAAGGTTTCTCAGTCAGACGGAGACATTGATTTCAGTTTTGATTAGGGCGTTCAAAAATCTTTTGTCTTATTCTTGGGGGGTTTTTTTAGCTGTAAGCCACAATCATCAAAATCAACAGAGGATTGTTTATGAAATTTAACACTGTAATAAATGTATATAACATAGTTTCACTTTCTGAGCTGAATTCTTAAAGTAAACATTTTTAACTATATTTTGATTCACTTAGATGCACCTAGTAGTGTTTCAAGTATTTATTTTAGTCCTGTAATATTCCTAAAAGGGCAATTTTAGAAATTTACAATATCCTTCATACATAAGAAACTATGAAGTGCTAATCTTGTAGCAGCAGCTTTTTATGTCATCTGCCATTATTTGGTGTAGAAGATTTTTTTATTTTAGCTGTCAAGGTTCCGTTTATTAATTTGTCAAGCATTCTTTCCCACAAGCGAGAAGCAAAAATGACAGGTTTGGACTCCTTAGTTTTGTTATTTAATATTTTGGTATTTAGTGCTTACGCCTCAATTCTCATGCTGCAGTACTTTCTTTTAAACTGCAGGATTGCATGAATATTTTTTACACCAACTTCTTCCTCCTTTCGAGTTCTGCTCTGCTGCATTCAATAGTCAAGACAGTATTAGCAGCAACTGCATAATTTATACTGACTAATGTTGAACGATATAATTAAAGAATAATAATTTTGTCCACAAACAAATGTATGAAAATTCTACCACAACATAAGAATGCAAACCCTATATTAGATCTTCGTACCTTAGGGTTTATTTAGCAGGTTGTATTTAAATGTCTTAATTTAAATTAAGACATAAATTCTAATTAATCATATTTGAGTTGTGTTGTAACTTCTGCTTTTATGATCAATTGCTACTGGTATTTGCTTTCATTATGCAATTGCTTGCTTGTAATTACAGAACTTTTGGTGAGTGAGAGGATGTTTAAAATTCAGTTTGGTTTATTAAAAGAGGAAATTCAAATCTGTATCTGCATGTTAAAACAGGCTTTCTCTCTGCCTCTGCCTGTCTGTTCTCTTGATATTTTCTTTTTGTATTGCCATGTTCATGGGCAACTTCCTTTATTAAACAATCTCTTGTGGTGAAATGTTTTTGCTATGGTCAGGAGGTGACATATTTGACCTTTGTTGAGACAGCTCTTCCTCTGACAACTCCCTGTGTAGCAACAGAATCACCCCACTGACCGGGAACTGGAGGTTTATTTGCATGCCCCATTGGATCAGAAATAAATATGACCACATAAATTGGCAGGTAGCCGATATTGGCAATGACAGAAACTCACTGGCCAATTTTGTTTGCTTATCTGCAAGTAACTTTGCTGTATTTCTGAACATATAACCTTAAATATGTAATTTCAGCACCAAAACACCTTGTATTGTTTCATTGCTGTTGATTTCCTAACAAATCATCTATTGTAGATGCACTCAAATTGGCAGAAAGAAGTGAGTTATGACTCACCATGTTTTTAGTCCTCTCTTTGTTTCTTAAAATAACTACGGCAGCTTCCAAACAAAGCACCCTAAATGTGCTGGGTCTAAATGGCTTCAGCGGACTGTGTAGCACTCCTTTTATAGGTAGACGCCTAGGTGATTATGTAAGTGTCCTGAAACCATCATCCAAACTCAGGAGCTCTTGCCTTCATAAGGCAGTCCATTGGCTTTGTTTTGGAGTGAGCAACAGCTTGGTGCTGTGACTTTATCGTATTGTTTTATAAAGGAGTTTGTTGGCATGTTTCCTGCTTTGCTTATCCAGCTTGTTGTGAGGTCTTTCTTTCTAAGAGTCTCTGTGAACATCAAAGGTTTCTGGATTATTTGGATTAATTATAAAACTAAAGAAAAAACAACTGGAAAACAGAAAGAAAATGCATTCTTGCATACTTTGTTGTGAAGAAGTGCCAAGTCACACGAACTTTTACAATATTTAGTTTTCAAATAGTTGTTGTTTTTTTGAAAGCTTTTAAACTTTTGCTTCCTTGTTTCTTTTTTTTCAGTCCAGGTTTGTCAATATTACCATTTTTAGAGGAGGTTTGATTAATTTCTTGAGTTTATGTGACTTCTTTTCCTATGAGGCCATAGTTTTAAATTGGGATGTGATCATTTCATCCCTTCAATATTTCTTACTTTTGCAGATTTTTTGTCTTATTACCTGAAATTTTCAGGTACAAACATTAGACTTTTGCTGAAGGCTATTTTGTACATCAATTTGCACTTGTTTGGCTTCCAAAGATTGAAATGGTCTGCAGAAAGTAAATTTAAATACAATGAATAATCTCAATGTGAAGCAGTTTGATTGTTTGTTGTAATCTGTTTGGTTTTTTAAGTGTGGACCCATGGAAACCACAGTTGATGGTTCATGATGTGAGAAATGCCAACAGCATGTCAGGTAGCATTTGACCTAGGTATGTGAGCTTCCCAAGCTTCATTTTCTTCACAAATATTTTAAATGTGCTCTTTGAAATGAACTGATCTCTCAAAAAAGCCTGCATTTTGAAAATCTCTTTATTCAAATGTCGAGAGAAGAGAGGTTCTCAGGCTTTAGTCAGCTGCTTAAATGGCAATAACAGTTCACTTCAGTATTTCATTACAGCATTTTTTTTTAATGGGGCCAAAAATAAATACTGGGTGTATAAATACTGGGTCAGTATTTATACACCAGAAAGAGTCGTAAAGGATAAACTCCAGGTTTGTTCAAGCTTGTCAGCAGTGCAGAATAGACTATTTTATGAGGGGCCGTTTAGGACAAAATTTACGTTTTGTCTCTCACACACTACCAAAAACTCTCGCATACTCAAAAAAATTACATTTTGTCTCTCACACACTACCAAAAACTCACGCATACTCAAAAAAATAGCCACGCACACTCAAAAATTACTCACGCACATTCAAAAAATACTCAAATTGCGTATACACACACTACTAAAATGTCACACACACACAAACGTTAACTTTCTCGCTCACATACACTACTATCAGCTCGCTCACATACACTGTACTAACAGCTCGCACATTCACAAACGTTAACTTTCTCGCTCACATACACTACTACCAGCTCGCGCACATACACACAAACGTTAATTTTCTCGCTCACATACACTGCTAACAGCTCGCACACACACAGACGTTTATCTCTCACATACACAAGACTAAAGTTGAACACACACACAGTACTAAGACTCGTTTTATGTATGTGTGAGAGCGAGACTTTTTATGAATGTGTGAGAGCCAGACTCTTTTTGAATGTGTGAGAGTTGTCACGGAAGAGGCGGGGCATAATTTTTGGATCAAACTGCGCATGCGTAGATCCTAAACTATAAGTTTCGATTGTTGACTCACTGTATGTTCTATTACTTAGTATATTTGTGCTTTTAAATATATATAGAACGTTTAACTTTCTTGTAGATTAAATGTGCTATAGAAATAAATGAATCTGATTGATTGATTAAAAAGAGCAAAATTGCTGTAGTACAATCTGTCCACTGGGTGCCAGTATTACAGGAATTATTAACCGGCGCCAACTAGTGCCGAAGAAGAAAGAGTTTGCTATACCGAACATGGCTAACTCTAATTCGAAACGAGAGAGAATTGGTCAGGCAGCTGCCATTTTAAACACCGCTCCGGAACGGAACAGAGATGAGAGTTCTGAATCTACTGTAGCACTGCGGGCAGTCGTTGAATCGTTTAATGCGCCTGTCAAAGTGCTGGTTGCCTCCGGAGAAGATAGAATGGTGTTTAAAATGGCAGCTGCCTGACCAATTCTCTCTCGTTTCGAATTAGAGTTAGCCATGTTCGGTATAGCAAACTCTTTCTTCTTCGGCACTAGTTGGCGCCGGTTAATAATTCCTGTAATACTGGCACCCAGTGGACAGATTGTACTACAGCAATTTTGCTATTTTTAATCAATCAATCAGATTCATTTATTTCTATAGCACATTTAATCTACAAGAAAGTTAAACGTTCTATATATATTTAAAAGCACAAATATACTAAGTAATAGAACATACAGTGAGTCAACAATCGAAACTTATAGTTTAGGATCTACGCATGCGCAGTTTGATCCAAAAATTATGCCCCGCCTCTGCCGTGACAACTCTCACACATTCATAAAAAGTCTCGCTCTCACACATAAAGAGTCTCGCTCTCACACATTCATAAAAAGTCTCGCTCTCACACATACACAAAACGAGTCTTAGTACTGTGTGTGTGTTCAACTTTAGTCTTGTGTATGTGAGAGATAAACGTCTGTGTGTGCGCGAGCTGGTAGTAGTGTATGTGAGCGAGAAAATTAACGTTTGTGTGTATGTGCGCGAGCTGGTAGTAGTGTATGTGCGCGAGCTGGTAGTAGTGTATGTGAGCGAGAAAGTTAACGTTTGTGTGTATGTGCGCGAGCTGGTAGTAGTGTATGTGAGCGAGCTGGTAGTAGTGTATGTGAGCGAGCTGGTAGTAGTGTATGTGAGCGAGAAAGTTAACGTTTGTGTGTATGTGCGCGAGCTGGTAGTAGTGTATGTGAGCGAGAAAGTTAACGTTTGTGTGTATGTGCGCGAGCTGGTAGTAGTGTATGTGTGCGAGCTGGTAGCAGTGTATGTGAGCGAGAAAGTTAACGTTTGTGTGTGTGTGTGTGTGTGACATTTTAGTAGTGTGTGTATACGCAATTTGAGTATTTTTTGAATGTGCGTGAGTAATTTTTGAGTGTGCGTGGCTATTTTTTTGAGTATGCGTGAGTTTTTGGTAGTGTGTGAGAGACAAAACGTAATTTTTTGAGTATGCGAGGCTATTTTTTTGAGTATGCGTGAGTTTTTGGTAGTGTGTGAGGGACAAAACGTAATTTTTTGGAGTGTGCGTGGCTACTTTTTTGGAGTATGCGAGAGTTTTTGGTAGTGTGTGAGAGACAAAACGTAATTTTTTGGAGTGTGCGTGGCTACTTTTTTGGAGTATGCGAGACTTTTTGGTAGTGTGTGAGAGACAAAACGTAATTTTTTGGAGTGTGCGTGGCTACTTTTTTGGAGTATGCGAGACTTTTTGGTAGTGTGTGAGAGACAAAACGTAATTTTTTGGAGTGTGCGTGGCTACTTTTTTGGAGTATGCGAGACTTTTTGGTAGTGTGTGAGAGACAAAACGTAAATTGTGTCCTAAACGGCCCCTCATACTATTT
The DNA here is from genome assembly GCF_002775205.1 of Xiphophorus maculatus. NCBI lineage: Eukaryota > Metazoa > Chordata > Actinopteri > Cyprinodontiformes > Poeciliidae > Xiphophorus > Xiphophorus maculatus. The sequence goes on along the minus strand of NC_036452.1, from coordinate 5,203,383 downwards.
GAGTCAGCTCGTTCATCCCCTCATTCTTTCCTTTTTACCTTCCTTCTTTCACTTTGAGTCTCTCCTTACCAACACTGTCCAGGCTCAGCGCTCTGAATTATGTTTTCCCATGTCTTATAAATGTGAGAAGTTATACATTGAGTTAGGTCAGGCCCTGTAATTTGAGGGAGAACTGGGGGCTTCATTAAATCTGAGTCTCTCTAGTGTGTAACTGTACCTCTCTCTTTCTCGCTCGCTTCCCCTTTACTGTTCTAAGACATCATAGGCATGCTTTAGCTGTGAGAAATGTCTGTGGAAAAGCCCCTGTGCTTGATGTGTGGATTGGTCAGAAACGGCACATAATCATTATTGCTGTTGTCAGCTGGCATGTATTTATGTGTCTGTCGTTTTCAGGCCTCTACATCCATCCAACTTGTGGTTTTCTGCCCTGAGATTACTCAATGGAACAGAGTGACTTCAGCTCAACCTTGTGATTTTTCTAGCTTTTTACTGTAAGCTATTAGTTTTCAGAAGGCAGTCGATTTATTTGATGTTTTTACTTTTACTTTACGTTTTACTTTACTAAAATGTTGAGAAAGGGAAATTTAACAAATCTAATAATTGCAACTGGTGGAAGCAAACCCAGCTCGCCTGTCATTCCTTCCATTAAAAGTTCCTTGCAAAAGTATTAGTACTGTTTAAAATCTATTACAACCACAAACTTTATTGCCCTTAACTGGTACTTTATGCGACAGACCAACACAAAGTAGCACGCTATTATGAGATGAAACAAAAGGAATGCATAATTTTCTAATTTTTCTACAGGGTAACTCTTAGAAGCTCATCCTGCATTTCTTTTCTGCCTCTTTTACTCTAATTGCTCCTTCATTAAATCTGTTCCTGCAAGCTGCCATCACAAGTAGCCTAACAGCCCTCACATTAAATTATTTAGTTTATTATGAAGGGCTCAGAGAGTTGGTACAGAACATTATTGAAGAAACAGGTGCAGGGTAAGGTTTTGGAGAATTGTAAAGACGTGTTGGGATATAAATCAATTGCAGAGTTGTCAAGAAATGGCTGTTCCAACAGTCAAACCAGATAGTTAAAGCATTAAAGAATGGGTATTATGTATTTTCCAGGCACATAGTTCCATTTTATAGCATAATCAACTTACCTTCAGTTATAAAAATGCTCTATATATCAACAATAACATAAATTTGAGTTGACATCTGACAGCTTGGAACTGGCCTCCGTCTCTTTTAAGAAGCTCCTACATTTCAGACATGCTACCTTTAGCAAGTTATCACAATTATTCTTCATGATGCTGTTTAGTTTTTAGGAGCGTTGGACATGGGGAAAATTTCTCATACGGGGAAAAAAATCGCCAGCGGTCCTAGTACTCTTTAAAAATTAATAAGAGATTATTTACTTGAAATAAGCTCCCATATCCTGCTTTAAAAATTAATTGTAAGTCAGTTTTGTCTTATTTCACATGCGCTCAAATATTTGAGCTAGAAACTGTACCAAGAATACTTGGTGAGATTTTGCATTTTTGCTGTGTGCAAATCTGGGCTGAATCATTTTCCTTCTTCACGGTCTGTATATCACACAAAATCCCAATAAAATACAATAATTACATCTGTGGCTGGAAAGGCATTGTATATATGTTTACCCAAAATAATTTGCACATTTGAGGCATAAAACATGAGTAGAAAACACTTTTATATTCGTGCTGGATTTCTCTGTCTTCGCTTTTGTTTTAAATGTTGAGTCATTGCAAGGTAGGTGATTAGCACTGGTGCAAATCCCAAATCAAGCAAGCAATAAAATGAGCTTATAAGGTTATTTTTATGTTTTTCTCAGTCCCTTTACACCCCTCCCCCTCTTTTCCACTCCCACTCTTCGTGAGTTGGTGGAATAAATGTTTAAATGAGAATCTTAATGCGACTTTCATGAATTGGGAGCTTGCACACAGCCTTTTTATGGCGCAAGAGTCAAGTTGCTATAACTGTTTTGTCAATCATGAACTAATATGACTTTCCTTTTCTGTTTGCAGCATTGTCATGGTTTTGGAGTGACCGCTTGCCTTCCAAGGAGCGTCCACTGAAAGCTAAAAACCAGATCAGTTGAACCACTCGCCTAGAAACTCATCACTCAGACAGATCTGAACTGCCTAATGGATGCAATAGACACCTTGCAGAGTTCGACTCCAGAGACGAAGGCTGAGCGCATCGCTCGCTACAAGGCAGAAAGGAGGAGGGAGTTGGCAGAGCGCTATGGCAACACAGAGGAATTCACCTCTAAATATGTCCGAAGGGATCGGAAAATTGGTGAGACATCCGAAACAGCATCCTTGGGAACCAAGGAGAGAGAAAAACACGAGGATAATGGGTCAGAGCCAACATACTCCAGGAGAGGGATGAGAACTAAAGTGGCAGACTCCAGTGATGAGGCCACCCACGAGTTAGACACAAACACTGACCTTAAGACAGAGTCAGAGGTTGTGTCCTCCGTTAAGGCGTCTTCTAGCTTCAGGTGAGTGCAGAACAAACGCAAATCTGTTTTGCTGGATGTTTGAGCAGGGCAGTCAGCGAGACATAAAGTTTATGAGAGCTGCAGTACGCAGCGCTGCAGATGGCAGAGTCATTTAGGAGGCAGAGCCGCTACAAAACACACTGCAATACGTGCTTCATTTAAACGTCAGTGTGGAAATCTCAGCTCTTAGCTGGAGCCAACTTGCATGTGCATCTGCTTAAACTGTTAGATAGTTAAGCGTTATGGCTTCCTTCTGCGGCATCTCTGAGCAAAGTGAAGGCAGCCTTCCTATAAAGCAGTTTGCTGTTTTCACAGCATTGAGGAGAATGCTTGACCCATTAGGGGAACACTTAGTGCTGTGTACTGTTTGAAGTAAACACAAAGAGAAGCTCTTCCAAAAATGGTGAAGCGTGCAAGGCAGAGCTAGCACTATTTGGGGCGTGCTGTGGTGGCGCAGGGGGTTAGCACGCCCCACATTTGGAGGCCTTAGACCCGCGGACGTCGCGGGTTCGACTCCCTGTCCTGACGACCTTTGCTGCATGTCCTCCTTCAAAAATGGCGCCGGCTCAGCTGGCTGCCTGCAGACGCAGCTCCCGTCGTGTGTGTGTTAATCTGTGTATAAAAAATTCTTGCTGTAACTGCGAAATAATTTCCCTGCTGGGATGAATAAAGTAATTCTTCTTCTTCTTCTTCTTGAATCACTTGATATATGGTGATGGAAGCTGGGGGGTTAAACACTAACCCACATTATCAGGATTAGTTGGAAGACTTAAAGTTTGCTCATTGCTCACCTGGAATGTTCCTCTGGGGTTTGCACATACGTGGAGAAAAAGCATGTCCAGTCCTAGGACCTGGGATGTTTGAGCTGTGATCAAGCACTGGATTGTGCTGCTTGCACATATCTGAACTTGTCTGTAACTATAGCAACTGCCAGAGGGAGCAGCAAAGGAGAAGGATGATTTGAGTTTGTGTCAAACAAAGAGAAAATCAGCAATCTGTTTTTGTCAGCTGACAACAAAAATCCATCTGTTCCTAAAATAAAATCTGTGTAATTTTATTGTAGAAAAGAAAAAAATAGAACTTTTGTGATCTTTGTTTAATGTCTTCATTGACGATATGTTTGTTTAAAGTGTTAGTATAAAGGAAACTGAGTGGTTTCAGTGATAAGGAAAGCTGTCTCTTATGACGTCTATCTGAGCCAAACAGCCGTTCTTCACTCTGTCAGACCTGATGAGTGCCATTCCAAAATCTATGTTTAGTCTGCAGTTACATTTTTCCCCAACTTCTTATAGTGAAACTCCTTTATTACAGCTTACCGAATCAGAAAAACGTTTTATTATGATACCATTGGAGTAAAATATTAATTAGAAATAACACGTTTTTGCTGCTTTTCTTTTTTACCATTGCATATTGTTTCTCACTGTGAACTTTAGTATCTCACTTACTAGAAATATACACCTGATTTGGTCGGTTTGGAGTCCATCCAACTGACTACATCATTGATATTCAGATTGTGAATGCAAAATATCTGAAAAATATTGCACTCTGCCCATTTCAGTTATGATATTGCAAACTGATGTTGAAGAGACGAATGCAATTCATTATATTGTGCAGCTCTAGCTTAATTATATTAAACAAAATCTGTAAACATTCTTAGTTTAACACCAAATTAAGTAAGCCAATTAAATTGCAGGATGAACATGCATCAGTGAGATTATTACAAAAAGAATCCTGTTGTTGGAAATTGCAATCTTCTTACAGTTTTTTATTTTTATTTTTTGCAAAGCATAAAAATTTGCCTTCTCATGTTTGATGTGCAACATCCTGTATGGACTGTTTAAAACCCTTCCTGCTCTGTGTTTTCTTTTGTAATCTAACAGTGAATGTATGACATAATTCACTGGAGCAAGAGGAAATTCACTTCAAGGAGCCGCTGTATTGTAAATCTTTCTTGACTTTCCTCTATATCACGGTCTTCTCTTCCTGTCTTCTCCTCTTATTTGCTGAGCAAACCATTCTTTCTCCGCCGTTTATCTTGGCAGCGAACGACTGATACATGTATCCCTCCTCCAGAGCCGATTGTCGAATCGACCAATGTCACCTTGCCCTGTGGTTGCAAAGGAGTGTTACATTAGAGCAACCAAATCATAACGTCACCTTCTTAAAATAATGGTCTAAGTAAATTTTCTCTCTTTTTTTACCAAAAGTGATCTTTTAAATTTTTTAAATTGTCTAAATCATCTTTTGGCAAAAAAAGAAGTGGTGATTTATTTATTTTTGATTACTTTTGGCAAGATCTTTAATAGCTGTGCTAGGGCAGATATGTTGTCAGACTGAATACAGTTACTTACCAATTACTTGCACTTTTACACTTATTTAAATGTACCTATATACATCTAGTCTATTTACATATATTATATCCACAATTGCATAGCCTTGTGAAGGCTTGCCAATCCAAAACCCCTTTTCTCCACAAAATCTAAAATAACTATATGGTTAAATAAAAACAATTATAAATATTTCATTATAACTCTAGTCAATATGTAACTTTTAAATGAAAACTAAATTGTCATAGATTTTTGTGTTAATGCTTTCTTTTGACCTTACAATGAGACTCTCCTTCTGGCCCAGATATTAAAGCTTTAAGCACTAATATACAGATCATAATAGACAAAAAGAATCACATTAAAAGTTTAATTTAACCAGCATCACTTTCAAACATTTTCTCCATACTAATAGTCAGATAGCACAGGTTTATTGATCTAAAGTGACAGGCATCATGATGTCATGCAGTCATGTTTAGCTGTGACTGAATTTCTTATTGGTCCAATCCCGTTTAGATAAAATAAAGATTTTAAATCGACGGGAATCGTTTGGATCTAAGATAATTTACCTCTACACCCTAGCTTGAGGCCTTGATTTTGATCTGTACGTTGCCACTTTCTGCCCTTCATTAACCTTTGACCCCTTCCAGATGTCCACTATGATTCCCCTTTTGTGTCACCAGCATCCGTCGCCCCCCACTCCTCCTGTTACATCATTGCTCCCCCCTGCTTCCCTTTCCCCAGGCAGCTGCCGTCCCCATCCATTTTTAACGGCCATTACTTAAAGATGAATTGCTCCCTTCAGATGCGACCCAGGGAACGCTGTTACATCACTGCTAGCATGCAGCTGAAACAGACGCATGTGTTAATGTGTCGAATGCGTTTCAAGTGAGACAAATGAACTGGATGGCTGCCGTTATTCAGTTCCAAGACTGTCTGAACTGTTTTAAAAGGAGTTGATTGCAAAATTACTGTAAGATCTTAGCAAGCTTTGGTTATAACAGCCATGCAGTCCCATTACTCCATCACACTGGTGAGTAACCTCATCTATATCTGCCTTTCTCTCACCCTGTTAGGCTGATGGAAACTGATGACCCAGAGGAGCCTAAGGGTAAGATGAACCCTCGACTTTCACTGCACTCAGATACTCTATTGTTCCACATGCTGCTTTCTCATTCAACTGTTGCTTATTAGTCAGTCTGAAAGGAACACTAAGCTCACTCACTGCTGATGTCAGATCACCTTATTGATGCTGGCATTGTAATAACCTTGCAGTCAGGAGGGATGTTGCAAACTATTATCCCTGATGATGAGTTTGTTTTTGCAATTAGAAAGAAGAGGGTATTGCTTGACATTTAGTTTCCCGCCTTCTGTCTAAACTTTTTTCTTGTATGTGTATGCAAATATGCTTATGCTAGTTTGTTCTGTTGATTCACATATGCAGTTATGTGATGCACTTGTTTAGTTCTGCATTCTTTACATTCTAATTTCTGCTGCTGTACAGAGATGATTTAATTGGACCACTGGCAGCTTTCACTTCTAATCATCCACCGTGTTGCTTTCAATAGCTTTAATTTTCTCATTTTGTCCAATTTGTAACCTTCTGATGTCAAACAATGTGGCAATCAGACTGAAACCTGTGACCATGTGTTGTTGGAGTTCTTACAATCCACACAAGGTCTGTGTAAAATGTGTATCCTATCAACATGCTTTCTAAAGATGCCTTCATCACCAATAGGTGCTCATAGGTCCTCTGGTAGCCCGATGAGATGCCTGACAAGAAAATGTCTCATTTTAGCTTCACCAACTGAAGCTAAAAGTTGTGTACAACTGTCTATGCACATCAAGAGGTGAGGGAGGGTGGTGCGATAGTTTTTTGTGTTCTGCAACCAGGAAGCCACTCTGTCCTTTTATTTTGAAGAGTTTAAAGCATGAAACCAGAGTCAGTCCCAGATTTATTGCAGTTATTTCACTTTTATATTCTGTTTGAGAAATTAAATAAACATGTCAGGAACTATGTTTCACATCTGGTGTGCGAAGGCCTTGGGATTCCCCTGGAGGAGCTGGTCCAAGTGCCTGGGGAGAGAAATGTCTGGGCTTCTCTGCTGCCCCTTCAACCCGGCCCAGGATTAAAGACACATTTGGATTTTTCTGACATTACACAGACATTTTGATGATCTTTTTCTTAATTTGGGCTGAAACACTGACATATTTATGGTGTGCTTAGAATTGCAGAAACATTGCTGGTAAATTGTTTGACCGGAGACAATTAAGGTTTTTACTGTCAGTATATTTATTTAGCTAAAAACTTGCTGGCATTGTGGTTGAAGTTTTTGCCTGACAATGTCTCATGTTTACTTGAAGAGTTTCCTTGATCATTCAGCCGATTTATTCTGAACTGCTTACCCAGACTCAACTTTGTTAAACTGCGACCACAAAACCATTTAATTGCACACAGTTTGTAAATACTCTTAGTTTTGATTTTTGTTAATGCAGGGAGGACTTCCCCTCTTCTCCTGGTTTTATAAAGCTGATATAAATACTGCCCTATTCTCAGAGCTTACAAGCTTTAGATTTGTTTATATTTTCAGCTCCAGGTCAAAGGTCGATCCAATAATCTCTCCACAGCTCTAAGAGGGCCATCTTGAAGGACAGATGCAAACACTTACTGAATCGTCTGTTAACTTTAGTGGGAGTTTTTCCATTGCTTTGGTTTTCTTTTCTCCCTCTCCCTCCAGCTTTGGCCTTGAATCACTGATGATCTAAAAGGAAAACACTGGATTCAAGTCAAAACTATGAGTGCAGTTTGAGTGGAGTCACCATTCTGCAATGCTTAATGTTTCCTCATTTGAAGTAACTCATGCTAAGCTCCGAACAGCAGGGGAGCTGGGAAGCATAAATCAGAACCTGGAGGATTTTTCCTCTTTCATTTGAAATGCTTAGTTTGTCAGAGGCAAGCCATTATTTTTGTTAAAAAAGAAAATAAAAACAGATTTAAAGAGAAAGAATGGATGGAATTGTGGTGAATTAAGAAATTAATGGTGCGTTTGGAGATAGTTAAATGTAATAGATTCCTCATGTTCGTATTAGGAGATGATAATCTCGGTGCTGGTTTTCATCAAGTAGCTCATATGAGACCTGATTCTACCTTTCCCTTGAACAGATGCCTAAGCACTAAGGGAATGTGTTCCTTTGCATGGAAAAATCTGATATTATTAATATTGTTTTTATTATTATGAGCTGTTGAGCCATTATTGACTTGTAAAACTGAACATGAGGCCAAGTTTTCTATTTCCCGTTTTCAGCTTAAGTTGCTGAAGTTAACAATGTTGACACTGTTTACATTTTTCAAGATGTTATCCCCATGTTGTCCCTTGTGAGGACAACTTCCACTTCGACTCATAAAAATGTGCAAGCATTTCTCTGTGCAAGTCATTATGTAGAGAACGAAGCCAATTTATGACAAGCCAGTTTGGAAAAGACTGCATGTTTAAGCTTGCATGTTTTTTTTTGTTTTTTTATATATTTCAGAGCAACATTTGCATGCAGGGTGTTAGATTATTATTTTTCTTTTCAACTAACCACAAATAATCATAATCAAACTTTTTTCTCTTACTTATTGCATGCTACACATTATTGTTTGAGAATCTTAATCCTCATTGTTGACCTCATTATAAACTTGAAGCTTGCTTGTGTCCTTTTCAGCTGAGAAGGCTTCAGATTGTGCAGGCAAGATGCCGTATTTTAAGGTAAGAATCCATTCGTTTATCCATCCTTATCCTGAACCTGCCCATCCCTAAAGGGTGCACACTCTACACATGTTGCCACTCCATCACAGGGCAAAACAGTGAGAGGCACTACCATCAATCATGCAAGTATGCAATCATATCTAGAGGCAATTTAAAATAACCAATTTGCCTAACAGACGGGTTTATGGACTGTGGGATGAAGACAGTGTACCCACGGGGAACCCACACCATGGCTTCTACTTGTTCAAGTCAAACTAGTTTTTCTGTGGAAGTAGCTCATCTAGCTGGGCCTCATAGATATTAAAAAAGATATTAAAACTTGGCTAGCTTAGAAAACAACCCATATCTTCTCGCTCCTGGCGTGTTGATTTGATCAAATCATCCACTTAACCTGAATTCACGCCACATGATTTGTCATTATGTCATAAACAGCATCTTACTTATGAAGTATGACAGTTAAAATTAATTGCAATCCTCTGTCCTCATCAAAAGGTTTTGGTTTGGTTTGCATCCTTGTCTGTTTGTACAGCCAACTATGTTTCATCTTATGACCATTTTTGAAATCTTTGAAATCGACAATTATTGAAATCAAATACAACTGACATTAGGCTGCCAACTGTTTGTCTTTGACAAGTTTTACAGGAGTTAATGCGTGCATAGGTTGTTTTGACATCTGTCATGGCGGTGCGAATTGCTTTCCGAAGAGCTTGACATTACTTACAAATTATCAGTATGGTTTCAAGACGTGTACAAACTTTGTTTGCTTTCCATTGGCAATGTATGTTAATGAGTAGCGATTTTAAGCGTTTTAATTTGCCTCTGTCTCGTTTCAGCTGCATGGCGCTGCAGTTGTTAGCATTGTTGTTTTTCAGTAAGAAGGTCCTAAGTTCCAATCTTGGTGTGAGGTCAATTAGGACCTTTGATTTATTTATTTTTTTTGTGCCATCATTTCATACATCTGCCTTGATTTTTCATCCCTTCTCTGCTTCCTTTCACCTTGATTATGGTTCTGATTTTCATCTTTGATCAAACCAAAGTAAATCGAAACATCCCCATAATGGGTGGCACACTGATGTATGATCAGTACAAAATGTCCTTTGGCAAATAGGTTTGTTTTGTTCTTGGAAAATTGGAATATGATACAGTGGAAGCCACAAAAGTATAAAATTGGAAAGTAGTTATGGAAGCAATTACATGTTTATTGGCTACTCTAAACTGCCCCAGTTTGCCTTCTGTGGTCTCCTGCAGTGCACTGCCTCTCATCAGTTAGTTGCTAGAGATAAGCACCGACCCCACAGGGAAATTGCAGGGATGATCATTAGAAATGGACTTTTTTGTCCTCTTAAGGTTTTCCGATTATAGTAATAAACGCATGTTTGAATTTGTCCTGGAAGGAGTTAAAAAATGGCGAATTACTATTACAGTTCAATCAGGGTATGTTCTTCTATTGTAGAGTAAAATTTTAATTTCAAGGTATTCTAAGCACATTTTTGTCTGCATTTTGCATATAGCAAATTATTTCAGTCTGTCTTGCACCTGAAAGAAACTAGCTCAAGTCAGTGTGAATCCATAGAAACATTAGAAACAAGAGCATACGAGTTGTTCAGTTCTTTAAATTAATTAGTTACTTATTGAAACCTCTAAATATGAACCTTTTTCAGCATTGAAAAGTCAGTCGACTCAGTGTCACCTCACCTTTACATTCATCACTAGACAATAATTGCAGAGTATTCTGTATGAATGACTTCCACCTGTCTTTTGGTATTTATTGTTATAAATTTAAATGGCTCACATCTTTCTGAGTGGTCCTTCTATTTTGCTAGTATTTAAGTATGAAAATCCCCAAAGCTATCAAACTGACAGGAAAAATTCAAGCTCCAAAAACCTGAACACGCAGATTTGTGGGTGATGTCACACACTGTGCCTGTGTTTAGTTCTTTCCATTTCACTCGGTGCTTTACTCCCACCCTTTTCCAGAGCAGCTGTTGCACACTTCAGCTCTTCTCTGGAAGCTTAGCTCCATTAATAACAAATTGAGCCATTTCTTAGCACGCCGAACACTCTTGCACCTGGTTGCAAACCTGGCCAAATTCATGACTTCAGCATGCACAATCTATGGAGAGATTAAAGCAGTTGTGGGAAGATTTTTTTTTCTTCATGCTAAAAGATGATCTATGGACAAAATTTGAAAATGTCCCAAATCCTGGGGGAGATCTGCACATGTGAGCTTGAAAATGAACTATGGACACATATCTGGTTTTCCCAGGCTGCTTAGGTTTCAGAAGTGGTTTGGTTTCATGATGTTTGATGTAAATAGCTGTTCTAATTTGGCGATTACGGACCAGCAGCAGAGCCAATCTTGGCCAAGTAAACCCAGATGGTAGCAAGTTGCTCCAACAAACAAACTTTGTGGGAAAGCAGGTTCCCGTCGTACTCACAATGCTCTATCCCATCCGTGATTTTCCCTGATATATGTTATTGCACAGTTTCTCATTTGATGGTTAACTGTATTGAAAACTGCCATTTGTCTGTCTTCACTTCACTCTGGTCGTTTATTCCTCCTCCACAGTTTCTGCTGAAAAGTCAGTCAGTGTTTAAGTCAGAGAAGATGGCATCAGAGTTGAGTTTCAGTTTGTCAACCTTTTAGCATAAATGCAAACAGAAAAAATACACTTCTTCAAAGAAAATTAACTTGCCTATAATTGGATTTTTCTCACTTTTCTCAGTGAAAATCTTTCTTGAAGAAGATGGTAAATCCTGCTGTGTAGAAAACAACTTCCTCTCTCAAAGATCAGTGGGCAGCACTTAGCTTGTAAGAGGCTTCTCTAATTTGGGGTATTTACACAATTTTAGGTATTTTCTTCACAGCTGGAGGCCCACTTATCCTCACCAGGTCACGCCAGGGGTTTGCAAAAGTGTTTACTCTCACAGCTGCAAGCTTCATTCTCAGCATGTGTGAAAAAGACTCGCTAGTAGATCTAAAAAGACAGAAACGGACAAATTCCTGTCTATTCATTGAGTAGGTTGAACTAGTTTTGAAATCATTTTAAAAATGGTTTTAAAGAAGGTTTCTTTTATTCTGTACAGAAACGACACAAAATTTGATCGTACTGGCAAATTATTTCAAATGATTACTGAAAACTGATACGAAACACTCCATATGTGAGTTATGAGTTGATGCATGGTCATTCGTAGAGGACAGGATTTGTTGTTCTCAAATATCCTCAGCCAATTTCTTTTAATATGTAATTGAGGCCAAAAGTGTTGCCTTGACGTAGAGCGACCTTACCCATTTAAAAAGACTGACACGGTTAAACACAACCTGAGGTTTTGTGACAACCAACAGCAACATGGGATTTGTTAAATTATTTTAACGAGAAAAAATGAAGACCTCAGAAAAACTTTAGTTAAAACAATGTCGTATAATTGCAACAACCCTAAAAAGCCTTAAAATGACAGAAAACATACGGTACTTCAAATAGCTGTACTATTACAGCTATTTGATTTAATACAGCAGAGCAAAAATGTTAACATTTGAGTCAAGAATTTGATAGCTGCCTGTTATGATCGATGGAAGACACAGTTTGAAATCCCTCCTTGTGATCCTGCTGTCCATCTATGGAGCCTCGTTTGCAACTTTCTGGGCTTTGGGAATTGTAGTTCAGATATTTATTTTAGCTTTTGAGATGCTATTTATCTACCCTGTTTATAGTGTTATCACGCACAACTTTGAGCTTTATTTTTTTCCACATTTTCCAAGACAGTATAAACTACAGCCCAGCAGAGGAAAAAAAAACCCAAAGCTCTCCTTTCATACTTTTAAATGGTTAATTAAAACTCATTGCATAAAATCCTTAAAAGGAGAACACAGAAAAATTTCAAAGGTACATTTTAACATGAATCAAACCTTAAAAAACAAACTATTGTCAAACTATTGATATGATCATAAAGCAAATTTCTAACCAGTATTTTGGAAATGTTACCACCAACCTATTTTAACAGCATCCTTCAGGGAATTATTTTTAGTGAAAGTGACCACCAACTTTCACTAAAACGCTGGTGGTCCACCAACTTTCACTAAGCAATAGTCAAATGGAATGACTATTGCATCTGCAATAGTCATTGGATTGCAAATGACTATTTCATCCCTGGAAAAGAGGCATGAAACGACCAAATTTGCAGTATTAAATGGAGAGGCGCACAATGCTGTGCAGCAGTTTGCATGTTTATGTAAGGATTTTCTCATGGTTTGAGAAAGTCCAACAAAATTCTAACTTTATGAGAGACTCATCAGCAGAAAACAACTTCATCCTCTTTACAAAAGGTTGACAATGTTAGCACACACAACATCTGGCCACAATAAAGTGTTTTGAGTAGAGGAAAAACGGAGTGCAGAATTAGGCAGTTAGGCACAGAGGGAACATTTTATTGGTTGAGGGAACAATGGATTCCATGAAAAAGCTGAATGTTTCTGAAGGAAACATATCACTGCTTGTTTTCAAGGGAAACAAGAGCAACTTTAGACATGCCTCAAACACTTCAGAGCCCACAATAATCCCAGCAAGTGCATAGTTAAGCAATTCTTTATGTTTCCTGGATTTATATCTTTTCAAAAATCTGCAGATGGGATCTTCAAAGAGCCATTTACAAAGAATTTAACCCATTTTAAAGCATTCTAACTGGGTTTCCCTCATGCTATCTAGACATTTTATGCCCTGGAATCCAGTTCGCATTATCTTTATGTAAATTACATCCAAGGATGTTGAATGTTGCCTGACTTTCTCCTGCCCAATACCCTGCTAAGATGGTAAAGAACAGAATGGTCCCCTCATGAGAATAAAATGCCATGTATCTTCGGAGTCTTGCACAGCGGCTTCACTCAATACGTTTTGCAGAGGTGAGACGGACTGCGGCGTCCGTCAGGATTACAACCAGCTGTTCAATGGCCATAAATTCAGATTTTTCAATAATGCACCACAGCATTCCAACATACAAACTTTGAAATATTCCAACATACAACCTGGAAATATACGTTTGACTCTCCACAGACAGGGTTAGGGTTTAAAATCTATGACAGTTGAAACCTGCAGAAAATATAAACAATGAGGGAGTTTAACTGAGATGACTGAAATACGATGTTGAGAAAACTCAATCTTTCCAAAATGTTTTTTGCATGTTCCATCCCAAAAGGAACACTCTGTTGATTCAGTATAATATCAAACGTTCTTCCTACTTGACCTTTTTCTGGTGTAAATGTCCACCTGTTTATGATATCTACCTTGATACGTGCACTAGAAACAGAGGAGAGTTATAACAGTTGCAGAGGTTTCTGCTAAAGGTCCCTGAAGTGAAAATGTAACCCGTACCATGCTAAAACAAGTTGCCACATAGTTGTATCTGGAGATGCACCCATCAGGTTTTTGGCCGATGTCAGTTTTCAGTTTTTCTTCAGGTGCAGCCTGCATATTTTGTTTTTGTTTTTTTTTGCCTTTTAAGGAAACGTACTGTGAGGTTTTGTAATACAGGTAGTAGTTTTGAACCCAGCTGGGAGAAGAAATTAAAATATGTTTCAAGTTCATTCATTAAGGCATTCTCCAACTGGATGATTCAGTTGAATTGAGTTTTTAAGTTTCCTGTCCTTTTTGTATTTTTTTGTATTTCTGCTGGTGAAAACCTTTATCAGAGCTTGACGATGGAGCTGCTGCACCTGGTGATTGCGTAGCGTAATCAACACTTAACGCTCAAGGAAGTTTGTCGTGTTTTAGTCCTTTGCTGAAACGTTGGAAAGGCACTTTGCTTACATCCTGTAGTTTACCTCTCTTATCCTGTTTAAAGCCAAAGGAATCCCAAATAGGCAATTTTCTATTTTTGGGCAACAAATTACTCAACTTTAGGACTTCTGTGTTTTAAATCTGGAAACCAGTCCATTCATGTTTAGATTTTTTCTCCACCAGCTACCTGACTGCCCTCCATGAAACAGACAAAAGATGGATGGATGGATGAAAATTTGTTACAAATGCATTCACTCAAAAATGTACACTTAGTATTAGTGCATTTAAGTATTTTTTTATACATTTATGCCTTAAGTTGGGCAGCATTCTGCTACATTCTAACTTTGCTGGAGCGCTGCAAGGGTTAACTGCAATTCTTAAAAGAAGGGGTGGAGTTTTATTTATTCACTCACTTCCTTTATCGGGACATTTGTTACAGCTGGAGTAGGACTTTGACAGGATTTCTTCCATATCTTGGTCTAATCTTTATTTCCCCAACCCTTCTGTATTTGTAGGAAGCAGAGGGAAAAGTGGATGGTAGCAGCACCCAGCGCTGTGATGACAGCACAAAGCATCAACTGATCAGCAGTGACAGAGAGGGAACTTCCACCAGGTGAGCGCTTCAGTGATTTCAGCGTGGGTGGGACTGTTTTATTAGATTTTTATCCGACCTTTTTGTTTCCTAATGAAATTTGTGAGCTGGGGGACAGACATCACTAATAATAGACTGAAACAACTTGGAAAGCAGTGCCACCCACGCACAGCAAATAGAGCATGCTGAATGGAGCACAGAGGTTATTCCAGATCCTATTTAATGCCTGTCAAATGTCATAAGCAGCTGAAGGGAAAAACCAGGCAGGTAAACCTGTAGGACTAGCCCGCATGAGACTATAAAAATACAAACACACAAAGGTTTGCACCAAACCGGAGTGAATGTTGGGCTGATAGCCAGACTGTAGTTAGCAGTGCAGTTTGTAACCTTTGAGTTTTCTTTCATTTTTTTCTTTATTGTCTGCATCTAGTCTGAATCGTCATTCATATTGTTCAGCTTCCCGCTCAATCAGGAAGCATTTGAGTTCATGTTATTGTCTCCACTTAAGACTTTGTCGCTGGCCCTTTTAGCAAACTTTAGTAACACAAAATAAGAATTTTCACTGATTTAAAAAAAAACAACAAAACGCTTTAAATAAAAACACATTGACATTAGTCATTGCTTTAAAAATGTGAAGCTTGAGGTAAAAGAAAGTTCCCTTTTTTGGAGCTCTGGTGGGCTTTAATGGTCCTAAGTTCAGGATTTGAACTATCCTTGTATATGGGGCAGCTGCTCTGTCACTACCTCCTACACATAACTTACAGTTGAAACGCAGTTGTAAAAGAAAAATAAAACATTTTGTTTGATTTAAATTTTTTATGTCAAAGTTTGCTTCAGGAAGATACTGGCGGTCTAATTGTCATTTACGATCTGTGTGTAATGGAGAGACAGAAATGCTGCATGGATTGTTTGTATAAATGTGGCTCTTAGTGTAAAGCACATTGAGTGGTCAATAAAACTATAGGGGCTCTTTATAAATGGACTTCCATTACCATTAACAGATTTGACTCTTATGATTATGCTGAATCAGTTTCCCATCGGTTTAGAAATGGACTCGTTAGAAACAGGATGGTGCTCTCAAAAGCATAATCTCTAACTGTGTCTTGTTGTTTTCCCAGATTGAAATGACTGATGCAGATGTTGACATAAATTTTGACTAAACTTTTTGTTTCACAGTCTTTAAATGAGGTAGAAAACCTACCGAATGCACAAAGTAAATATGCTCCAGAATGTTGTCGATCTCTGGTTTTGTGACGCTCTGATCTGCCGATACTAGTTTCAGCTAATTCTGATATGAGGAAACTATAATTAACATTCAGAACATTTTGCTATGCCTTCTGCTCTGAAGGGTTGTCAATTACATGTATTAGGAGGAGGTGTAACATTAAAATGGGATTTTACTACTACATTAGAACAACTAAATTATTGTGCATTTAAATTGTGATCTATGATTAGCTTATAGTGATACTCAGCCTCTCCTATGTACACCCTGTATCATACAGCTTGAATTTCATTTATTAAATATAAGTTTGCTTTTCAATGTGCTTTTTCTGTCCTAAGTTTTTTGATAAGTGAAATCTACATTGTTGCCCATTTTTCTGTATTCTTCCCATGAGCTTTGTGCGTTATTTTCTTATAATTTCAGCCTCTCCAATGCTGATAAAGAAAAGGCAATGGAAGAGTCAACACAGGAATCTTCCTGGAAGGAGCAGCAGGAAAATACTGCCACTACCGAGGAGAAGCAGGTCAGTTTTAATGTGAAATTTGATGTATGTGCAGCTCAAAAGCTAAAACATTTGCTTAAGAATTGGATCACATTTTCATAAATCTATGAACTCAGCTACAGTATTAAAGGGATCTCTGTGGGTTGTGTTTGGATGGATTGTATATTCCTGCACTGAAAAAGACCTCATGCAAGCCAATTCCTAAACTCTTACGCACCTTGAAGTTTGGCTGGGCATTTTTAAGGCCTGGTTCAGTTTAGACTTTTTTTTTTCCTTTCTTTTTTTGGAAGTCAACTTTCAGTTTATAATTCATACTTAAGGTAGACTTACAACATAGATACTCACTCCTTCTTTTCCATAAGCAGACATAATGTTAATACTTTGCCTAAATCTTAAACCAATTCCCACAGGTGATGATTTTAACTCCACACATGCACCCCATACACACGTAGCCAGCCGCACTCTGCACTCCAGTGAAGACCACCAGGTTAGCATTACATTGTCACACCCAGCCTGATCTCACAGTCTGCTTCTCCTCCTAAATCAGCACTCCCTCCCAACCTTTGGCCCGTCCGTACAACGTGTGGGGACTGTTCCAGCTGCTGTCGGCTCTCCTAAGTGATAACATACTGAGTTCACACTGCATACGTTGCTTGGTGTTTCAGTCTTAAATTCCTGATCACAGCTTTAAAGCGTTAGATATTTTTAGATACCTCAGTCTTGCAGCTTTATTTTATGTAACATCTGTTCCCTGTTGGATTGTAAAATGTTTTTGATTTTATTCAAAAGGGGAAAAAGTCTGAAATTCTATTTTTTTTTTCAGTTGTATTACAGATTTGTTAACAAACATTAAGCCTTTACAGTATTTTAAAACAAAAATTATAAAAGTAAGTTTTTGAAAGCATCTTCTGATATTTATCATTTCTTTTTAATAAATTAGCTTGTTTACATGTACTGAATGGAAGCAGGAAAGGACAAAAAGGCAACAAATGGGTGAGAAATGGAGTAAAGGCAGGAGCTGGCTCAGAGCTGCAAAACAAACTTTGGGATTTTCAATGGTCTTTTGTGGAATAAACAGAAAGACGAATTGTTGAAACTTGTCGTCTTACAGAGTTATCGTCCCCAGGCGAAACGAAATTTATGTTGTACTGACAGTTAAATTATGTTTCTTCTTCTTCCCCTGCTGCAGCCTTTCAGTTTCCTGTCAGACAGAGCTTCTCCCCCCAGCAAGAGCAGGGATGCATCGCCCCCTTCCAGTCCGCTCAGCCAGTCTGCACCTTCGCTGCAGCGCCAAGACTCTGGGCCTCAAGGCATCAAGGGAATCCTAAAGAAGAGCCGCTCCACCAGCGTGGAGTCGGACCACAGCGAGAGCATGTCAACCGGGATGCCTTCCCGGCAAACTAGTGTCACCTTGAGCCACCCTGAGAGCGAGGAGGAAGGAGAAGAGGAAGACGAAGACGAGGATAACGAAGTGGAAGAAGAGGAGGATGTTGAGGAAGAGGTCAGCAGGGAGAGCTATAAAGAGGACGATTCACCAACTGATGACATCCCAGATGGTGGCAGCTTCAGCGTGCACAAAGAGGAGAAGAACAGCGGTGGCAGCACCAGCAGCAGAGAGAGCTTTGAGGAGATGCGGAGTCCGTCGCCCGATGAGAGCCTGGAGACCACGTCGACTGTGTCTGAGGACGTCGACGAGCTGGAGAGCAGCTTGGATCAGAGTCAAGGCTCTGCGCTGAAACACAGGTCAGGATATGCACAGACACGCACATAGTAATGGAATCAAACAGTGAAATCCCAGCAAATAAAACATCTGATAGTCTGGTAGAATAGTTTTGATTCGGAACAAAAATTGAAATTTTTGTTACATTTTCAGCTGGTGTGGTTCATTTTCTCACTGCATTGTGTCAAACGATTCAAACCCTTTGAAAAATCTGTTGCCTCTAGTGGTGCTGCAACAAGAGCCACTGAAGGAAACAACACAAAAACCTCAGACGTAGACATGAGCACAACTTAGCACCTTCGCAATGTGTAGACAACAATGGAATAGTGTCAGATTTTAGCGGTTGTAGGATTTCTCTTTTGTCGTCGGTAAAAGACCACTGGCCACTTCTCATTGTAGCGCTAGACATGCTTTGGTTGTATTTACCCAGAATGCTCTGCGCTGTAGTTCAGTTGGTCTCTGGTACGCTTGCATTCACATACGCATTCGAACCTCACCAAAGTTCACTTCAACCGAAATGAGACTTCGGTTTTTAGATGGACAAGAGTTTGCAGATTGACTGCACATTCACAAATGAACCGAACTTTCCAGGCAGAGCCGTGCAGAGACCTTTGGCCGAGCAGGGGCTCAAAGTTAAAAAAGGGCACATTGAACAAGATCTTAAAACACCGTACAACAACATAGCAACAAAAGATATTAATCAAGAATTCAATTGGATTCTACTATATCATTGCCATCATGAGGGGACAATGCAAAGCAAATGTAGTCTATATTTCCCCCAACAGGTAAAAAGTTGCTGTTTCTGCTGCTGACAGTCCTGGAGGGCTGAGTTGATCTGAGACTATAGCTGTTAAACAGACCAGAGGAGAGAAGGTTGCTGGTTATGAAGTTATGAAATAAGCAAAATTTCTGCTATTTTATTAAATAAGCTCTAATAATATATATCTATCTACCTGGAATCCACCTGGAATCTACCTGGAATCCCCCGGTGGCCCCTGTCAGTCCACCGATGCTTTGGGGACATTTTGATTCATTTAATTGTGGCATGTTTGGTTTTATGCAGTGGTTCTAATTACTGCTACAGTATTTTCGCTGATGTTTATTTTGTGAACTCTAAAGGCTCTGGATAGAATCTTCCTTTAACACTTGCGGTTCTGCAATAAGCTCCCTCTGCACCCCCCTCTGCACGGGCCTGTTTCCAGGCAAACTGACTTGAGTTCTATTAAACTGGGCTTAAACCTAAACAGTCGGAACATTTTTTTGATCGTTGGATTTCATTCTGAAATCTTTTCACTACTTTTACTTTTGACACAAAATAATAAAGTGTTTCAACAAGACAAGCAAACACTGTTTGGATCAAGTTTGAAGGGCTCCGCAATTACAGTGACACCTTCTCTATTTCTCAGACTAACTCTGTTGTCTGGCGAGGACGGTGAAAAGAAAGACAGAACAAGGAAGTCCAAACCGTCGCAGGTGATCCAAACGTCACTGGCAGATCGCTTCACCCAGCTTCACGATGCCGAGAATGCCTGGATGAAAAAGGTTAGTTCCCACACCGGGGTTATCACAGAGAAACACTGTTTTTATTTAAAGACAAGAATCAAATAAAATATCAAAAAATTGCAGCAAATGTTCTGCTTTTTGAACAGATTTGGTAATAAAGTGGAACCAAATTTCAGTTGAACATTTTTAAACAACATTGAAGCATCGTCTAGGAATCTGGAAGCTGAATTGGTAGTTAGAGTTGACCCAGTTCAAAATCTGATTTCAGTATTCTTCATGTCTGGAAATGTATAAACAAAGGAAAAATAATTAAGAGAAAATATTTCTCTTTCCAGAAATTATTCAATATCATTTTATCTCAATATTCTGTCCATTAGTCCTTCATTTTGTTCTTCCTTCCATCATTCTTTCCTTCTGTGTCCTCCTTTCTTTCCTTCATTATCTTCTTTGTGACTTTCCTTTTTCCATCTTTCCTCTAGTTTTTCTTTGTCTCCTGTCGTACTCATTTTTGTCTTTGCTTATATTCTCTCCATTTTTCCTTTCTCTCTGGAAAAGTCTGGTGTTTTTGTCTCTGTGAAGTAATGAGGCATAACCAATATATGGAAAGTGTTTGGGTCTCAGAGGGTCACAGCAGCTTTTTAAACCAAAGGATATTTTATGCGTTTGGTGGTGTGACTTTAATCATTCGCATTCATTAGTTTGTTTCTGACGTGACAAAGCCAAAGCACATATTTATTGTTTTCTTACTCAGACTTCGATGATAAAAGCCACATTTATTGCATTGCATCGGTTTTATGATGGCACCAAGTTTTATTTAGGGATTTGGAGAAGTGGCAGTAATGAGCGAACCCAGCCAAACACTTCAGCCTCTACTTGGCTATGTGCAGAAGTAAGGGGCGACTTGGCTGTGGACATGTCTCTCCGTCTGCTGAATCAGCATATTTCCTCCGGCCGCTGCCAGGAGAGCGTGTGGTTCAGAGCTCTGGGGTTGCAACAGGTTTAAGAGCGGCGATCCAGAGCTCAGCTTACCTCCCGAAGAGAATAGAAACCCACAGCTTCCCTCCACTTGTAAAAATAAAATTCTACACCATGACCAAACACCTGAAAAGCCTCCAACCTAATGCATCCTTCTTTTTCTGGCTTTTCTGCTCACTTTTTCTCTCCTCTTCTGAAGGTTAGAAAAATGGATTTCTCCACATGCCAGCTTTTTGTGTTCACCACATAATTTAATTTCTCGCCAATATTTGTATAAACTTTCAGGTCAAACAGTATTGTACCATGAATCCTGGATTAGTTGTGCATGTTATCATCTTATGCACCTCACACACCCTTCTGAGGGAAAATATAAGCACCTGCACAGAAGAGCTTGTAAGTGGAAAGTAAACGACACGCTATTTATTTATTTTTAACCATTCTACTGACTCATGTACATACAAGACGTTGTGCCACGTTGTGCATCTATGTAGAGCATCTTTTGACTCGATGTCTGTGAAGATCAGTGATCCCCTTTTGGGATTTCTCGTTTGAGCTCAAACTTCATCCAAAGATGAGCTAACCTTAGATCCTCTCCATGTCTGGAAAAAGCTGCTCCGCAAAATTAGACCCTACTCCCCTCCTCTGTCACATGCTGAATTATGATGTCATATTTTATTTGTGTGGTCGGTCTTGATTATGATACATCAGCACAAATCCGTGGAGATTTTGTGAACTTTCCATTAATGGCGTAAAAATTTGCATTTACAACGCATGAGTGAGGGCCAAGCAGTTGTCCAGAAGGTCTTCAGGGCTTTTCCTTTTATTTCTGTCTGAAATTATGGCCTTTACTTAAATATGATGTCTGCATCTGAAAAACACGGATGCGAGCACCAAAGCCATCTCTTCCTCAGCTCACACTTGGTCGTTCCATTTTTTATTTCTCTCTCTTTTGAGAAAACTGCTTTGTTTATTTGAAGTTCTAGTGTTTGTTTTAATTCAAGCTTACACAGTTAGATCAGATGTTTGTCCTCTTTGGTTGAAATGTGAAATGACGAAGAATATAACATGTAGGGTTGAGGCTGTGATTAGGTCCAGATGTTTCCTGTTAGACCTGCTAAGCCTTTCTCTACACCCTGGTGTTGTAAAGCGATGCCTGGTTGTAAATTTGATTTAAAACGAGGCAAGTTGAATCATGAGGAATAATTGTTACTCATATGTTGTAACAATGTTTTGATAACTGATGATGACATCTTTTTTTTGGGGGGGGGGGGTTTACAAAAGGTCAGCAAACAACATAGAAAAAGCTGCTCTGTGGCTGTAAATGAAGGTCTGCCCTTGTGTAGACTTTTCAAACATGTTATATTAAATCCATAAATAAATTGGAAATGCAAGATTTTCCTTTAAGATGTCTTTGTTTTATATACCCGTAATAAGTCAACAAATCAACAAAAACCGGATTGTCTGTGAAAGCCTGCTGCATAATATTTTTTTCTTTCTTCATTTGTAGCTTTTAGAAAGCTGGTTTTATATCCTTCCACTTTGAAGATAAATTATTTATTTGTACACATTATGATTTATTGTCCTTGCATCTCCAAACGCATATGAACATTCCCACCCCACTCACTTCATGCTAAGCAAATGACCCACACTTCCTGTAGTCTTCCATGTAAAATCTTGAAACCGTAATCTGCATCTTCCCCATTCTCTGCTTGTAATTTTCCTTTTTTTCCCCTCCTTTCTTTATGTTTATTACTCTTTTATTGCTCTCCTAGCTCCTCCTGCCCTTTGTGGCTCCTATCTACACCTACAGACTCTACTCCTTTCTTTGACTTTGACACCTGCCTGTCTACCTTTCCTCATTTCTTCAGGTGAGTGTGTGCACATGAAATGGTGCATGTTCCTGTTTAGCATGGGCTTACTTACTATTAGGGATGCACTGATTGCAGTTTCTGGCCAATCAAAACCTTGAAAAAGCTTGACCAGTCGATTCCGATTTTGGCCAATAACAATTATTTATTTGTTTATTTATTCATTTATTTTGTCTGAAAAGTTGCTAAATACAGCAACAAAGTTGCTAAGTTGGCAGGTGACTGATTATTAACCATGCCCTCGTCATCTGTCAGTCAGCCCTCTCTCACGTCAAAAGTGAAGAATATTTGTGTTTCCATTGACCATACGACTGTGCAATTTGAGATTTTGAAAATAAATTTGCTCAATAGAAACAAGCCAATTTTGACAAAAACTTGTTTTTCAATTAAAAAGTTTTGGTGCTGAGATGGTGGTGTTTTTTTTTTTTTTTTTTTGGATGAATCAAAATTGGTTTATTTTGCAAAGCAGCAATGGAAACACCTTTTTTGAAAGAAAACAAGAAGTAGTTAGAGGATAATGGTACAACATTTTCATTGACAATGTTTTGCGCATATTTGTAATGGAAATGCAGCTATGGCTGATTTTCAGACTTTAGCAGAGACCAGAGAGAGATGATTGATGGATAAGATCGATTTGACATGAGTCAGCCTGCCCCGATCTCACAAAATGAAAGAAATCAGCACCAATTTATTAGGGTAGCCCTACTTACTATGTTGCTTTTTCATGCAGCATGTGTCCCAGACAAGCTGTCTCCCTTTTTGTTTCTCACAGAGAAGTCAGAGCTAAGATAAATGTATCTTCACAGGTGGTTTATACCTGTGTTTATACTGAAGGGTAAAGCTGGGTTAAAGGGGAAAACCTGTAGTTTTTGGGGGCCTCATCATCTCTGGGGTCCCGTCAGGCCAAGGTATTTCCCCTCTGTGATTGACTCCAGACAGGTTTGTAGCTGTAGTTTATTACTGGACAGAAGAATGTAATAGAGCTCATGTTTAGGTAGTTGTGTATACATATGGTAGCATCGCTGAATGGGATTAAAAGTGTCTCTAATGTGGTGCTTTAAGCATTTCAAGTTTTATAAAATATAATGTATATATTTGAAGATGTTGGGTGTTTGTACCATGACAGCATACCATTAATTTCTTAATCAGACTGTAAAAGCCTCAGAGTTCAGCTGGTCGCTCGTGATATGCATAGTTTTATTGACCAGCAGAGAGAAGATGGGACAAAGAGGACTTCTATATGCGGACATGTTGGCATTCATGCTGAACTTAACTGTAAAATCAAGTGGATGAAAAATTAACTCAATGCTGCATTGTGTTAAATATGGTTGGATTTGAACCTTTGGATGTTTTATCAAACCCAGGACTAAGATTTCACCTCATTCTTAAACTCTTGAGCACAGTTTCATTTTTATTACTCCTGTCACCAATGTACAGATATTATAGGGACTGGCTTTTTTCTCAGAATGGCATAGGAAAATGTAAGAAAAAGCCTCCAGGCTGCTCATTAAGACACAGATGTTCAGTTTCCATCTTTTCAATAAAATGCAGTACATGCCTGAAAGAGGGCTTTACTCACCCGTGTCCCCTTCAACTTCTCTTTTTACATGCAAAGTAAACAATGACCTCATTTTGATGTTCAGCTCCAGTGTTTTTGTTGGGCTCTTTCTCAGTAGGTCGACTCATTTCATCCACCCTGGGGTGAGATGCTAGACCCCCGGCTGATAGGCAGTCAGACATGGCAGCTCTGTTTTCCATTTGTGTTTGCGAGTGTGTGTGTGTGTATGTGAAGCGGAGATGAGATTGGAAACAGTTTGCAGTATATCAGGATGATCAAATGGGATTCTTTGAACTTTTTTTCTTATGTCACCAGGGAAACCTACTTATCCTTTTTTTCTTTTCTTCTGTGGTTAATTCTGTTTTCATGGTCCATGACAGGGAGTATTCAATTTAAAAAGTTGTTGAAAGATACAAGAAACAACAGCTTCTTGTAAATGTCAGCTTTAATATCTGTCTAGTCTCTTATTAGACAAAACTACAAAATAAAGTTGTCACTTTTTGGGGGGAATCCTTTGTCTGAAAATCATCAACTCTGCATATGCTACATTTCTGAATAGAATCCAATATACTTATTATTTTCCTTCAAATCTTTCTGTGGAATGACAGCAATCAGCCTCAGTGTGATGATTAAAAGATTTAAGGAACGCCAACACGTCTATTTTCCCATGCCAGAGTGCTTTTCATCACTGCTTCATCCCAACATGTTTTTCCCTTTAAAGTTACAGACATCTGCAAATGCTTAAAATGACTGCAGAGCGTGAAGATGACGACAGTCAGGAGATCCCACAGATCATCATTCAGCCACAAAGAAAAACGTCCACTGGGACTGCAACTCGCTGTTTAGCTGCAGGAGTCCTGAACATTTGTTTATCTTTTACTTTAATTTCAAGTAGTTAAAGTTGACTTGGAGTCGCTCTGAAGTGAGAGAACGTGACACGTTTCATGTCAACACACAACAGCGGGAATACTTGTTGATGAATGCTCGACAAGTCCTTTTTTCAAGCAGACATTTTTCTTCGTGGAATTGCTTTTTGATGGGTCTGCTTCTGCTGAAATCTACTGCTGAAATGAAGTCACCAGTTACAGTGAATTACACACTCTGAGTTGCTCATTATTACAGAAAAACTAGTGTGTGATAGAAATAGTTCTTATGTAATCTTAACAGGCTGTGAATATATGTGTGTGGAGGGGTATTTATATTTACTTTAATAACGCTGCTAAGTTACAGTGTCCTAATAAAATTACTTTTGAATCATCGACTTTGGATGCTCACATGACAGGAGAGTATACCACAGAGACATAATGAACTCTAAATGATAAGTGCTGGAAAACAGAAAACCAGAGGCTCAAGTTGTTCTTGCAGATATTATTCATATATTTAAGTATTTTGTCTCTGTAAAATTGCATTCCCTTTCAAAACTATTCACACCAATTTAGCTTATTCACATTTTGTCATCTTACAATCACAAATCTTTAATCATTTTTACTTGAATTATTTGAAATGCACAGTTAGCAAGAAAGTAAAAATTTGAAAACTGTTTTTTTCTGTATTCGTCCTCTTGTTGGCTGGTGAACCTAAATAAAATCCAACACAACCATTTTTGATGATCTCATACATATAATAATAAAAAAAAAAGACATTGATGTTTGTGGTTGTATCCTGCCAGAATCTGAATGCATCTTTTTAACTTTCACCACAATCAGGTTGTGTCATGCAAACACTTTTCTTGTATCCTTGTACATCTGTTAATATGTGAGATATATTGCATGGAAATCTACCAGCGCTGGGGAAAATCAGTGTTCTCGCAGAGTACTTACTGGGTCGTATCTGAATCCAACAGAAGTCCAATGTTGATATGGAGCCCAAGATGTCGCTGGCAGAGAGGATGAAGACCCTCAAAGACAAAGAGGAGCAGTGGAAGAGCAAAGGCAAAGGAGCAGCCAATGACTCAGTTCAGTTCACAGTGGCTGGACGAATGGCCAAGAAAGGTAGGGCGTTTTTAAATGTATTTATTTGCTGTACGGCTGTATCGGTGTCAGCTCTCCCTAAGCCTGGCAGGCATTTGATGAGCAGTGTCAGGTACAACAATTTGCTTTGCAAACATCTCTGAAGAAAAAATGCAAATAACACCTTACAGAAAACTTTCAGGAAAAGGAACAAAAGCTCAGCAGAAACTCTAATCCAAACAAAGATTCAAAGAAAGGCAGCATATAACCTGAGCTACTGCAACCACCAACTGGCACAAGCTGCTAATACTGTAGCTCTTTGAAAAACCGGGAAAGAAATAACTTCCATGTTGTGCGGCTCCAGGTCTCGTGTCCAAGGACGAGCCACCTATCATCACTCTGAAGAAGTCCAACGCCACGCCTGTGAAACCACATGAAGGTATTGTCTGGGATTCAACTGTAATGCTTTTGTTTCTTAAACCTGGTCTTAGTGGTTTAAGGAGACTGTTTATGTGCCTCAACCTGCCTGCTGATTTCACATGGACTAACTAAATCTTTCTGTCCACTGGGCAGAAATCTCCAGTAGGACCGACGTCAAAGTGGAGGGAGATAAACGTCTTGACAAGTTAGAGTCCTTCCTAGACAAACTCCACAATAAAGGTACAGTCTGTGGTGTTATTTACTTTAAATGTTTATTTTGACTCTTTGTCAACAAAGCATGAATTCACTAACACCTGAAATATAAAAGTGGTAGGGGGTGCTGCTAACTAAAAACTGAGTTTTGCTAACTCTAAAGCACTATACCAAAACAGTATGTAGCGGAAGCTAATGCTAAAATGCAATTCAAATTATGTCTGCACTTGAAAGACTATGGACCTTCAAGGTCCAGTTCAATTTTGAAACTATAATTGACATGTTCTATAATTCTCTTGGAGATTGTATTTATGTTGTATTTGTATTGTATTTAAACATTGTTCTCTACTGTCTGACTTTTATTTTGTTCCTGTATGTCTCTTGTTTTAAATAAAGTTACTTTATTTACAAAATGGAGAAAAACAAAGGAAAGAAGAAACTTCTGTGTAAACAGCACTTCAAAATAAGAGCACAAATATTGATGTTTAACTACTTGAAGAATTCCTCAGTTGATAATCAATTTTAAGACAAACCTTATTTAACTGAAGGCTTACAAAACAGCCAAGTACATTTTTCCAGAAAATAACTTTCAGTTAGCTAGCACTAAATGAAAAATTAGCCCCACTATTAGCCCATTAGCGAATTGTTCCCACCACTGTATGACAGCTAACAGAGTAGCAGCTTTCTGCAATCTCAAATGTATATGTGCTGATATGAATGACTAGATATTTTTAATATATTGTACAGCCCTAATTTGTTTTATTTAAGAAGGCTGCACATTACTCTTATTTTAAACTGTGCTAAGTCATGAGCATTCACCAGTTAAATCTACACCGGCATTATTGTTTACAAATAAATTCCTGAAGGTTTCCAGATTTTTTTTTTCTACTTTACTAAGAAAATCAACCTCATTCTTCCTGTTTCCTGCCATACTTCCTGGGCTCTGTGGGATTAGGTGCGGGCAAAGCCAAGTCATCCACCATCGAGGTGACGGAAGAGATGGAGAAAGAGGTGATGACTCTGGACGATGATGAGACATTTGGCAACTTCTACAAATCTGTCTCCCCATCCACTCTCCTGGAGTCCAGCGTGGTTTTGACTGAGGAAGACCTAAGTGACATCCAGGCTGACACACCAAAGTTAGTTTAAAAAAATCCTACGTGTCTTTCTCTTTTACTCTGGTGATATTTATCATCTCTGATTCGTTAGGAAATATTTGCTCCCTCTTTTCCAGTTTTGTTCTAACACAGTTTTGCTGTCTATAAGTGTTAAAAAAGCAAGATAGTATTTTCTTTTTAATATAAATAAAATGCTTTTCTGTTGCATTTCGCCTCTAGGCTGACCTCAGCGGTAGCAGAGCACAAGCGAGCGGTGCGGCCAGCCAGAAGGAATCAGGGCTCCAGGAATCCCCTGCGGGCTCTCGCTGCCCGTAACGACATCCGGCAGGTTTACACCGAGCAGAGGCTTAATGTGGCGTCAGTGGAGACCAAGAGGATTCAAGTGGAGAGGAGTAAGTCTGCTCACATTACCCTAAAGTAAACAAGATATTTACCTAGAACAATCCGGCAAATAAGCTGGATTGCAAAGCAATGAAGACGCTCTTTTGGATTTTTCCATGTTTAGCTTCTCTTAATTTTAACGTCCATCAAACTTTTTCACATGTTGTCGTCACACTATAACCAGAAACCTCAGTTTATGAATGGGATTTTGTCTGGTAGACCAACACAATATGATGTAATTGTGAAGTGGAATAAAAGAGATTACATTTTTTTTTAGAAATAAAAATCTGAAATGTGTGGCCTGCATTTGTTTTCAGCCTCTTTCACTCTAATACCCTTAAATAAAATCCCACAAGCCACCTAAATGGTGAATCTCTGTGTAAATGCAGCTGTTCTGCGAAGACTTGGAGGTTGATTGAAAAATATTGGAGACCAAGGCATAGGCTGGTCTGTGAGGTAGTTATGGAAAATTTTAAAGTAGGGTCATTTCCCATGCTTTGAGGATCTCTGAGTCCTGCTCATTCCATCATCTCAAAGAGAAAAAGGATGGCCCAACTACAGACATAGCAACACATTGCTATGGACACTAGGACACAGGAGCAGCTAAGTTGCTACTGTTAGCTCTAGAGGAGCTGCATATATACACAAATCAGGTGAGTTGCCAAAACGATGTTGACGACTCAAAGACAAATGCACACCACCATTTTAGTTTATTTGGCTAAAAAATTATGCTCAGGCTTGTGTTGGTCTAAAGTTTGTAATTATAATGTGACAAAATGTTTTTTTAAAAGAGCCCTGAGGATCTGACTGTACTTGTTCACATGGAAACTGAAAACATGTATTGTGGAAATGTTGAAGCTGGAGACAAGTTGGGTGTATTTAAAGATGATGTGGTCTGCTGCTGGACACTTTTATGCTGCATTGTAGGTTGTTTGCATATATTCACTACTCTGCAGACTACTCTTGCCTGAGCCTCTTTTTCATAGTTTGCATTTGAGGATGTGGGCAGGATTACAACACGAGCGTTGTCTAGTGGAGCTCACATGAACGCAGTAATACGAAAGCTTGACTCATCTCTAGCACTTTCAACTGAAGTATTGTTGATGCTTTTTAGTCATACTATGAAATAATATCTTTGCCTAAAGCACAGAAGTTACTTAATACCTGAAAAGAGGCACTATTGTTGGTACAATATAATAATCACATCTTTGTTTTGTTTTGTTTTCTTTCCCACAAAAGTGGCGAAACATTCCAACTTGGCAGACGTGGCGTTGGCTGGGCTCGCCAGCAAGGAGAACTTTCGCAAAGTCAACCTCCGCAGCGTGAAGTCCACAGAGGTCGTGACTAACAACAGCGCTGTGCCTTTTCACAAGCTCATGCTTATTCGCATCAAAGGTCAGAAAACACAAGAGAATTCTCTCTCTGCACAATGTGAAACATTAATGGTGACCACAACTTTATAAGAAAAATTAGTGATTTATTTTGAAGAATCAAAAGGAAATTACTTTCGTAATATTCAGGTTAAAGTTTGTTTTATTAGCTGTTTTTTCAGGGTTGTTATTCAGTCTAGAAAACTAGGGAAGAAACATTTGTATTTTGAGAATTTGTCTTCTGTCCTTCCCTCAATCCTTTCTTGTGTCTGCCCTTTTTTCTGAATTTATCTCCTTCCATAAACCCTTACCTATTCCTTTCCTTGCTTTCCTCCCTCCCTTGTGTCCTTACTTTTACTTCGTTCCTTCCTTCCAGTGTCTGGTATCTCCCAAAACCACATTTAAACCTCTTCCTCCCACCGTAGAAATACCTACAACATATTTATCTTGAAAATGGCCGCAGATGACTGAGAAATCTCTCATTTTAAATGAAAACCGTTTCGGAACCCTGGTTATGGAAGTGAAAGCTGCTGCCATCCGCAGGTCGGAGGCACATCCAGGTGCGCCTGGTTGAACCGACGGCGCACTCGCTGAACAGTGGGGACTGCTTCCTCCTCATTACCCCTAAGCACTGTTTTATGTGGAGCGGAGAATTCGCCAACGTGATTGAGAAAGCCAAGGTACGGAAGTTCACACTGAATCAAACGCTTCAGACTTCCCCAGAAAGGGGTTTTCACAACTTCTGTTGACATGTTTAGACATGTAGCGGTTCACCTGATGAATCATCTCTATTAAAGAAAACAAGGTCCTCCTGTGGGAAAACCTGCTTGAACATTAAACAAACAATAATGCTTACAAATCTCATATTTGTTCTGTTTTTCAAGCTCCTGGATGTGACTTCTTTAGGCTTTTCAATACAATAGCAGCTATGTTCTCTATCTCTTTATCATTTCTACAGATCTTAGAAGAAATGCGAAAAATATGAAAACAGTTTGACCAAAGCCATGTTTGTATTTTCAGTCTGATTCTATTTTATCTCATGCAGACAGTCTGCTGAGGAGAATGCAGCAGAGCCAGTCCAGTAGCAAAAATCGAACGTAGCCATTAAATCTGTCATCAGGTTTAACATTGCACAACATAATATGACATGCACTGTGCAGACTTTACAATAGTAGTTTGTAACTCCTTCTACTGATAATGCTGCTAAACCCAAATTTCTGACTGAACGACAGGCATTCTGAAGACTTTGAAAGCTGCTGCTAAGTTTCAGCATTTTATTTATTTTTATGAGTCGCTGTAAGTCAGCGTGGAATCATTGCACAATCTGACATGCCTCAGACTGATAGCAGACTGTCTGGCGCTAGTCTAGGACAGGATTACCCTGGATCCATCCTGCATGGAGCACTTTGAAGATACTTGCAGTAAATCCTCCATTTATGCACATATATGATATGTTAACTATGCTTTTTTTGGCCAGGCATCGGAGATGGCATCTTTTGTTCAAGCCAAGCGGGACCTTGGCTGCAAGGCTCCCCAGGTGTCCATACTGGAGGAAGGCATCAACACTGAAAGCAGATGGGCCAAAGAGTTCTGGAGCCTGATAGGTGGAAAGACCAAATACAGAGGTATGAAAGCAAATCCTTTCATTTTAGAAGAACAGAATATGTAAACAGGTGTTGCCATTACTGACATACTGCATCTGTGTTTCTGCGTGTAACAGGGGCAGGGGACCCAGAGGAGGACGAGCTCTATGAGAGTGGGGTGGTGGACTCTAACGGGGTTTACAGACTCCAGGGAGACAAACTGGTACCTCATGAAGATGCCTGGGCTTCCATCCCCAGTGTGTCTCTGCTCGATTCTAAAGAGGTAACGTCACTAACAAACGGATCTCTGTTAGAGATGCACAAATCAGTCAACCAGAGATCAGAATCGGGAAATTTTCCCTTGATAGATCTGCAGGTTGCATGCTGAAATATCATTTTTGGGGGTAATTCTTAAATAAATTTTAGTATCATTCATGAAATGAAATTTTACTGTGTAAAATTTTAGGTTTACACAGTTAAAACCAAATATTTACATACACTTTCTAAAAATATCCCTTTTCAGTCATTTAGGATCATCAGTTGGATGAGTTACTTCTTCTTTTGTAACTAAATTAGTGCAATACTTTGATTCCCAACCTCAGAATTTTTCCTCCCTTGCTCCCTCCTTCCACTTTCTGTTTATTTGCAATTTAAAATAGACACAAAATTTCTGCTTACGATTATTATTTTGACACGCTGCAAATAGAAATAATTTTGGCAATCCTAACTAAACTAAAATGAGAAACTTTGTTAATTTTTTTCCCTATATCAACATTATTTGACATATAATGCCCTTTTCATTTTCTGCTGGGTGTATCAAAGAGCCTGTTGCCCATTTCTTTTCTCCTTGACCTTTATCGCCTGAATTATTCAGAATGAGTCAAAATCCTGAATCAGAATCTGACAAGCCAGATTGTTGCATCTCCATCTCCTGATCATCTATATCGCCCATTTTAAATGTTTTCTGCT
Organism: Xiphophorus maculatus; assembly: GCF_002775205.1. Lineage (NCBI taxonomy): Eukaryota > Metazoa > Chordata > Actinopteri > Cyprinodontiformes > Poeciliidae > Xiphophorus > Xiphophorus maculatus. The sequence goes on along the minus strand of NC_036452.1, from coordinate 5,171,082 downwards.
GTTTCTGTAGCTAAATTAACTTTTCCAATCTTCTTTTCTCCTGCTAAAACCACACACCAGGTTTTAGTCTTTGACTTTGGCAGTGAAGTGTATGTATGGCACGGAAAAGATGTGCCCTTGGGTGACAGAAAAGTAGCTGTCAAACTGGGCAAACAGCTCTACAGCGGCAACTACGACTACAGCAGCTGCAGAGTCAACCCTCTGGATTCCTCCTGCAATAATACGGACGTACCTCAGTGAGTATGACGAGCTAATGACACCAAAGGACAAGATTCATTTAGATGATTACTCCTGCTACTCACCTTTGAGTTGTGCATAAATATAGATAAACATCTGCTGCATTGTTTCATGTTTATTTGGTGCCCCCTACTGGTTAATCTGCTCCAGCACAGCTGCACACACATGGCGGCATGTGTGTTTTAAGTTTGTTTGCGTGTGACCTACAGGAAGGGTGAGGGGCGTCCCAGCTGGACTCTGTTCGGCCGGCTGTCGGAGCACAACGAGACGTCGCTGTTCAGGGAGAAGTTCCTGGACTGGGCCGAGAGGAAGAAAGAGGAAGCGGCTCAGACAGAGGAAGTCAAGGTAGGTGAGACCGGAACGAGCCGTCACCAACCATACCTGTCATAAAGCTGATTGGAGTCAGTCATTATTACCGCTTCGTGGTTTGTTTTCCATTGTAGCCTGATCAGTAGACATCAGGACACGTTTTGGTAAATTAATTGTAATAAATTACAGCACTCATTTTCAAATGCTGTATTAGACAGAAAGCATAAATAATTTTACATTCACTGCCAACAATGCATAATCAAGCTCAAGTTTTTTTGCTAATTTGTTAGCATAAAAGTATCAGTATTACATTAAATCTAAACACTGTTGTGTCATCAGGGTTGTAAAAGTTAATAAATGAAATTATCAAAAATGAAGGACATTAAATTTTGCTAATTAATGTCCTTAGGTTAAAAAAAATCCCCCCCACATCCTTAAAAGTAGAAAAAGCAGAAAATGTGGAATATTGTATGTGAACAAATATATTATCATGGACACATAACGCGTTACTGAAGCAGTGACGCGTTATGTGGTAATGTGTAATTCTGTGTATTTGGAAACATTTACTCTTTATTTTTCAATATTGAAATAATCTGCCAGAGAAACTGGAATGTTTTCATCACTATTAAGAGATTATTCCCTTAAAGAAGCTACTGTATATTGTTAAAGAGTTACTTATAAGTTAGTTTCGTCTTATTTTAAGTGTACTAAGATATTTGCACTAGAGAGCTTTGCGCCATCATTTTTTCGAATATGCAGAAACGAAACAAAAACCAAGTATTTTGTTGTTTTACTCAGAGCCCGGATCATTCCACCCTGCGCTCCCCGCTTGACTTGGAGCTGCAGCCATGCGACGCCAAAGCGCTGCTGGACAATGAAGCCGACCCGGTGCGGACCGTCCTGGAGGGCGTGGACGTGCAGCGAGGCTACGGCCTGGTGAAGACCGAGGACGGCAGGCAGGCGGAGCTGGCCACCGTGGCGGTGGAGGCGTGGCACATCAAGGAGCACGGCGAGGAGGAGCTTCCAGAGGAGAGCGTGGGCCAGCTCCACGAGGGCGACGCCTACATCATCCGCTGGAAATACTCCATCACCACCCTCGGTGAGTCGCGTGAAAATGAGTCGAACCATCAGAAGGGAGAGCAGGGCGTGTGATTCACCGGGTCACACTGGATTTTCTGACTGGTCTCAGTTGGGAAGCGGCAGAAACCCGGAGAACTGAGCACAGCGGCTCCCGGCAGAGAGAGGACGGCGTGTTTTTTCTGGCAAGGCCGGCACTCCAGCGCCAGCGAGAAAGGAACGTCGGCCCTGATGACCGTGGAGCTGGGCAGCCACCGGGGGTCCCAGGTCAGCTCATCACTAACTGTCAATAAAAACATCCAAACACTTGATGCCTCCTCCTCTGAAAAGTTCAGACTTCCATCTGCTTGTTTCTGATTGGCCGGCGCAGGTGTTGGTGACTCAGGGTAAGGAGCCGCCATGTTTCCTGCAGCTCTTCCAGGGAGGATTGATTGTCCACAAGGGCAGCAGAGACGACGCTTCCAGCAGCTCAGGTACAAATGGGTCACTTCCTGATGCTAACAGGGCTCCTGCTCACAATGACAACAACATCGTTTGAATTTAGGATTTTTCCAGTTGGGATCAGTTTGCAAAAATAAAATAGAGTGGAAAATTATGTTCTGGTATTCTTACTTTCTCCATTCATTTATCCTTTCTGTCTTTCCTCCTTCGTGTTTTTCCTTCCTTGTTTCCTTACTGTCCTCAACTTCTACTGTTGTTCCTTTGCTTTCTTTCTTTTCTTTTCAACATCATTTTCCCTTCTAACATCTTTCCTTTTTTTGCATACATTCTTGCATTGTCCTTCTCTCCTCCTTGTTTATTTCTTCCTGTCTTTACTTTGTTCCTCCCTTCATTGCTCATATTCTTTCTTTTCTGCACAAATCCTTTCTTCCTCCCTTGTGTCCCTACTTCCATGACCATGTCCCTCTTGCCTCGCTTTGCTCCTTCCTTCCGTCTATCCTTCCTTCCTCATGTCCTTGTTTTCTTCCGATATTCCATGGGTCCTTTATTTTCTCCTTCCTTCATTCATCTGTTCTTTCTCCCTCATCTCCTTTCATCCTTTTTCCCTTGTATTCTTGCTTTCCTTCTTTCTCCTGTCCTTGCTTCCCTTGCATCCTTTTTTTCTCCCTCATGTCCTTTATTCGTTTCTCATGTTGCTCTTTCCTCTAATCTATAGCTTCTTCCTTCCTCGTGTACTTTTTCTCTTTATTAATTTTTTTTTGTTCTTTCCTTGTTTTTTGCCTTTACTTCCATCTCCTGGTTTACTGCAAGTTTCATATATAAAACTCACAATTGTTTTACATTTTGAAGGACTACCAACTATTCCTATTTTGCTTAACTTTTCTATAAAAACACCCAGGAAGCTCTTCGTTGAATTCCCATATCCTGACTGCAGTAACACCCTCTGCTTGCTGCATCCAGGTGGTTGGAGGCTGTTTTGCGTGCGCGGCGAGGCCGTGGTGGAGGCCTCCCTGGTGGAGGTGGCGTGTGAGCATGCCAGCCTGCGTTCTCGTGCCAGCCTGGTGCTGCTTAACGCTCAGAAAGCTCTCCTCTACTTGTGGCACGGATGCAAAGCCCATGCAGACGCCAAGCAGGTGGCCAAAAGAGCAGCAGACAAACTGAAGCAGAGGTAGGATTTGGGATGAAACTGAAAGGTTTTCAAAAGCCTCACTGTCTCCTGAAGGGAACTCATAGGTTTGTCTCTCCTTCAGGTGTCCCTCAGAGCTGGGACTGAACAGCAGCAGTAAGCTGAATGTGGAGGAGGTGGAGGAAGGCTCTGAGCCTGCAGAGGTTTTGAAGGCTTTAGGCCCGCAGGACAAGAAGGCTTACGACTGCATGTTGGAAGGTAAGGGGGGGGATGTTGGTGTGCTGGTGGGGAGTTAGCAATGTGTTAAATGGAAGACATCATCGGTGATGGTGTGTTTGTTATCAAGATCCTGGAAAGTACAACTACACACCCCGCCTGTTCCGGCTGAGCGCCAGCTTTGGGATGTTCGGATGGGAGGAGCAGCTGTACCCGGCCAGGGTGACGGAGGGCGTCATGGCGATGCCCTTCCTGCAGGAGATCCTCTACTCCGCACAGCAGCCAGGTAACGCTCCAACAGCTCCACTGCACATAGGCTGCAGGCTGTTTTAACATAAAATCAGCTTCACCACACTTAACAGTCCAGATATCTGAAATTGGTTCATGAATAGATGTATTGGTAAATTCAGATATCTTTAATTATGTTCTGACTAGTATAAACAATGTCAGATTTACCATTAATTTATATGGTTAATTCATGATATCTGCAATTAATTACTGACTCTCTGAAACATATATTTCAGATGTCAACAAATAAACTGACTAGTCATAAAGTAAATTTAACATATCAGTTTTTGTTTTGACTAGTCATATTTCTAATTAAAGATATTTTAAATGTATTTTTAGGTGGGAGATATACTGTATACTGTAGATCTGTAACAATTAATTGAGATTAGTCAATTATGAAAAATCTGCTAAATGTGCTAATTATTTTTATCTGATTAATTGATTAAACATATCAAATTAAATAATGTCTAGGCCAACTTTAATTAGAGATATCTGTAGCCATAAGTTTGACTAGTGAAAATACATTTTTAGATATCTCCAAATTATTCAGAGATTTCTTTAGACAGATTTTCTATTTGAGATATTTTGAATTAACATTCTGACTAGTTAGAGATGAAATCGATCTTATGTTGAAAATGACTTCCAGAGATATTTCTACATTTTTAAATCATATAAACAAGTCTTTATTTTCTGTATTTTAGTGGGTTGTTTCTCCTGGTGCTACTTCTCTTTAGTCATTGGTGTTTGTGTTAACTCTCAGGAACCACAAACAGGATTGGTCACATTCCTCCATAATGGAGGAGCAATTATTAGAAAGACAAACAGGAACATTCTTTGTAACATTAAACCTGGGAGCTCTGTAACTTTACCTCCTAAAGTTATTCCTAATCTGACTGTCATGTACTTTCTTTACAGCAGCTGTTTTTAACTGTTATCTGTTTTTGCTGGAGTCCATCTTATGTTTTTGTTCTCATGTCATTTCTTCATCAGCCTTGTTTCTCCTGGACAACCGCATGGAGGTGTATCTGTGGCAGGGCTGGCAGCCGGACGACACCCAGAGCACCGGATCTGCAAAGATGCGCTGGGACAGTGAGAGGAAGTGCGCCATGGAAACCGTGCTGCAGTACTGCAAAGGTTAAAGCTGACACACACGTGCATTTTGGCCCTTTTGTTCAAGTGAATATTTAACTGTAATGTGCCAAAATGTGGAGAAGGAAATGCAGAAGTCATCCAATTTTTCCTGGCATAAAGTTCCCTTTCCAAACAAAAGGGCTGATTTTATTTGGTTTTGTTTAAGTTTTTGTTTTTGTCAGCAGATAATAAAAATTGGTTTTGGCTCAAGATAATAAAACTTAATACACTTTTAAAGCAAAAATAAACATTTCAATTGTTATTTTTCTGCTGATTTCCAGAGAAGAATCCCCGGCGCCCCCCTCGGGCCTACCTGGTCCTCGCAGGCTTAGAGCCTCTCACCTTCACAAACATCTTCCCATACTGGGAAAAAAACACCAGCATCACTTCTACGGTCACTAACAAATACTTCCTCATCATCATCATCCTCCTGTGTAAATGAATGTTTTATATTAAATGTTGGCGTGTGTGTGTATTTTTACAAAATGCAGACTGGGAGCTCTAAGAGCAAAGTGATCCTGGTGAAAGAAGCTCTGTCCAAACTGAGCAAGCAGCAGTACTCCATCGAGGAGCTGAGCAGTAAGCCTCTGCCGGAGGGCGTGGACCCGTTGCGGCTGGAGGACTACCTGTCAGACCAGGACTTCAAGGTATCACACCCCCACTGTGCTTAATGTGTGTGTAAGTAAGAGAACCATGTTCTGATTTCTGTGTCCCGTTTGTTTTCCTGCAAGACGCTTTTCGAGATGAGTCGATTCGAGTTCAACTCCCTGCCAAACTGGAAGCAGCAGAACCTGAAGAAGAGCAAGGGTTTATTTTAAAACTGTACACACTCTCTGTTAATCTGTTTATTTTTTACTCTTCTTTGCAGCTTTTATTACATTTTTATTCCTTGTTTTTTGTTTTAAAAAAAATCCTCATATGTAAAAAAAACTAAAAAATGTAAATGTACAATTATGTGGTTTTAATAACTGTGCCATTTTTTTGTGCTATTCAGTTTCATTTTACATTTTAACCAACGATTATGTGCAATTAATCTTCTCCCTTCACACTATTATAAATATGTAAGATACTGTTAATGTTTGTTGAGGTTTACTCAGATGTGTTAATTATTGTTTATGGTTTAAAGCCTTTTTTTTCCATTTTAACTGAAAGAGCAGGCTCTGTCAACAGGGGACAAGACTGCTCAGTAAAGTTGTCAAAACAAACCAGTTTGATTGGTTCAAACCAATCTTTTTGCTTAGATAACTAACTTTTTAACAATCTATTTTTTATTATTGGACCAACTGAAACACCTGTATTATTTGGTACTAAATATTAACTCTTTATTTGGGCTCTTCTTGACCTCCTGGTTGTTTGGGACCAAAATTAAGCCGTCTGTCTTCATTTGTTCGTATTTTTGAGCGCCTGTCTAAGTTTTTTTCATTAAAATCTGAACTTTCGAAGCATTACATGTGTTACATTGTGACTATGAGAGAATGTCCGGAAGAAACTGCTGCATAAACTGCCTGTATTAGAAAACTCAGTGTCTTTGTGTTGAAACGCCACGTAAAAAATCTGCCAGTGAGGTCTGGATTTGGACTTTAGTTTTGTTTAGTTTTTTTGTAATGCTCTTTTCATTTGTGGCAATCTGTTTGTGATAAATTGGATCTGTATTATTGGTCAAGTCAGGTTGGGAATGAGATAATCAGTATTTCTTTTAAAATAAAAAAAAATGTATAAAAGAAACTTGGAAGTGACTATTTTTATTCAAACATCTAAACATTAATATATATGAAACAAATATCCACTCAATTTAGAAACTAAAAAGAGAGTTCACTGTTAATATTGATCAAAATAAGAGAATAAGATTAAATACAGAAAAAAATGTCTTTTGATGTTGCTTTTTTGTTAAAATGATGTCATAAAAGCGGGAAAAAAACAGTTGGTTTCCTGAGTTAATGGAGGATAACTAAACATTGCTCCGAGGCAAGTCAACAATTTGAAACATTTGAACAAGAACAGTTGGTGAGCAGGTTAATTACAAGTTTTTGTTCTGGTAAAAACAAAGCTGCATATCACCAGACATTTCCAAAGGTGAAATGTTAATGGAAGATGTGCAGAACCGTTTTTTTTCCCCCACATTAGGTTAAAATAGATGTTTTCTTTGCTTTGACCGCCAGAGGGTGCAATTTGTCCAGCCTTTTAGCTGTAAAAACCTTTTACTTCAAATCCGTGAAGCCTTACAGACCCATAAATCATTAACTAAAATTAAAACCTGTAAAACAAATTAAATACCTTTGTTTCATGAATGCAGTGACCGATTATAAATTTTGCTCGCTTCATGCATTGCAATAGCTGTTTTAAACAACACCTGTTTATTTAGGAATCCATGTGTAAATCCAACTGCTGGGGTGTTTTTATGCAGCTCGTATGCACACAATGTGGAGGAGACTTATTTAAAAATCAAAGAGCTGTCCCTCTCTCCGTGTCCTCATGTCTTATTGATGCCAACAAGCATACGGAGGCAAAGTTATTCACACAACAGATGGCACGAGCCAGTCGGCGCTTCCTCAGAACAGCAACTGGGCGGCCTGTTTGTTTGTTTGTCATGTATCAACTCTGCCCTGCCAGCATTAATCATCTGCATCACTCTGCCTCCTGCCTCAGGTGCTGCAGCGTCCCCACGCCTTGGCCTACATGTAGAGACACAGTGAAACAGCCAACACAAGCCACATCAGCTGGACGGCTCTGTGCTGGGTGTGAGATGAATGAGTTGGGACTCGCAGGATACTGCAAGTGGTTTCATCAGGACTTCAAATCCTGCCTGAAAATGAGCCGGAAGATTTCCTGGAGGTGCAGTTTACCAAATCTTTTTCTTCTTCTTATGGATAGATGCGACTATTTGTCGTAAGTGAACATATTATTTTGAAAAATGCACAATTTTCTGTTCGAGAGCACATTTCAGTGTTTGGAATAACTTCTCATTTAAAAACTAATGATGGAATATTACAAATAATCAAATCTCATTCAGTAAGTTGAAACCCAGTAGAGAACTTTGAGATGTGGTGGAACAGAAAATTCACATCCCATGAACTAATATGCAGCATTTGTAATATTCTGTCATGTAATTGTGGACCAAAATGTTTGAGAAATAGTTCTGAAGCCTACAGGAGCAGCAGCCAGAGATGTTCCTAATAAAGTGTCCAGACAGTGCATGTCAGCATAACTGTGTCTCCCTAAAAGTACATAAAATAAAATATAACTTTTAACCCAACATTTAAAATCCAGCCTCCAAGTGAATGTGGGAGAATTGGAATCTGGGATTCATATGGGATTACAAATTCATATCACAGCCAGGAAACGGTAGCATCAGCAACTGGGCAGTGATACTTTTAAATTTGCAACTTTTCCAGAAATCCCCTCTAGTAACCGGACCAAATGGAGTAATTTTATTTTCCATGCCTGAGTAGCTCTATGTATGGTGTGAATTTAGACATCTGCCACATTCTGACTGCCAGGAATCGGGAGGGACCTGGGTCTCATCCCAGAAAGATACAGCAAATGCCCAAAACATGAACCAAAAGAGATGAAAACCAAGTTAGAGCCTGAAAACCGTCCTAAACGGCCAAAGGAGAGATAAAGACTTAACTGAATTAGAGTAAGAGAAAGCAGGAAACTTCTGCAGAGAAATCACACAACAGGTATAGTTGTGAATGTACCACCAGACTGGACTTTTTTTTTATTTTAGTTCGGTGGTTTCCTCAGTATGAAAGTGTATCTCTGCTGCTTCACAGTTGTTACATTTTCATTATTTTATGTTTTGTTTGTGCATGTTTACTTTCCATAACAAATACAGGAACAAGTCATAATTACTCCTCAGAATCTGAAAACAGCTACACAACAAAAGAATCAATCTGTTTCCACATAATACAATGAACACACCTTACTATATAGACACCTTTCAAAACAGGATATATAACATACAAAGCCCTTCTATCTCGTTTGGCTGGATAAAGAGAAGAAAAAAGGAATCCTAGTTTCATTTGAGAAATCCATGGCCTTGAAAAATGTATTGTGTGACCTGAGCGAAGCCCCCAGTACGAAGTAAAGGAATCCTGCAGTAACCTTGGCTGTTTGCACACCATGGTGTGTTTGCACTGAAGACAGTGGGTAAGGGATAATGTTGCTCATTAATGTTTCTCCATGGTACACCTCCCAGTAGCGGTCTGACCTTTCATCTCTGCTGGTGACATGAATTTTCAGCAGAGATGAAACGTTCTCACAGACCTTTGAACAATTACAGCAGAAAAACCCCCCACTATGGCATCCAACACATTTTATCTGAACATTCAGTAACATTAGAGCGAAATACCACCAAGCACAAGAGTAAAATAAGGAATATACCTCCAAAAGAACTAAATAACAACTTTAAAGGACACAAAATAGTTAAACACAGTTAAACACGGAGGCTGCAAAATAAATATTCACTGACGTAATTCAACAGAGTTCCAGTCAATTGGTGCTACTAGTTTCACAATGACTGGAAGGGAGATCACATAAGTGCGACGAGTGTCTCTACTGATTGTAGTATAAAGGCACATGTGTCTGCAAGGTCCAGTCAGTGGCTCGTCAGCATTCCTGGCTACAATTACAGCATGAATACAAATGTATAAGTCAGGGGATGGATACTGAAAAATCTGTAAGGCATTGAATGTCCTCTGCAGTTTGGGTAAAGCCATCAGCTTGAACAGTTTTGCGAGGGAGAATCAGACAATCAGACATTGTTTTGTTATGAAAGCCCAATTTTGTTCATTATGATTGATTCATAAAAACAATAAATTGAGTCAGACACCTCAGACTGGTGAATACTTTTTAAATGCGTTGCAAAGCTTATGTGGAAAGAAAAGAACAAAAAGAACACAGCAGTTATAGCAACAATAAAATAATAAAAACAAAAGTGTGCACCACTTTTACGGCGCCATTATCACAAATTCCTTCAAGCACCTCTACAAAAAGGCAGACTCTCCACACAGCAGGACATATGCTGGATAAATAGGAAGTTGAGTCATAGCTTATGAATCAAACTATCATCCTAAATTGCACACGAGATAAAAAGAAACTGGATACAATCATGAGGCAGTTGATTGTGTGTTGAGAGCATTAGATCTCCCTTTATTGTGTGATGAAAGTAGCGGAGTGTTATCAGAGCCACAGAAAAGCCCATGCTACAGGTATTGAGTAATAACAGTCAGTGCAATAATAAGGTTGGGCTGCAGGATAATAGATTTTGGAGTCAGTAAATTGTGTTTCCTGTTGCAGAGAAACAAACAAAAAATCCATCCTCTTTATGAAAGCCACTGCAACACTTTCATTCTTCAAACGTACAATCTGGACCGAGTCTGAAGTTCTGTGCACTTCAAGCAGAGAGTGTGATTTTTTTTTTTTACTTATCTTTATTATTTAAATACAAAAATAATATGAAGCATTAATTGATGATAAATTCCAAAAAATAATAAGGTGAGAGTGAAGTACCTTACAGTAAAGCACTTCCATGTGTTTTTCTCTGGTGGATTTGATATTTTCTGGAGGTATTTGATTAATGTCCACATTTGCAGCTGCAGAATAAATCACCTGACTGAGTACTGGTGTGGTCTACTTCGCTGTGGATATTTCACTCAGTGTCGTTAACTCCAGTGGCTGCAGGTCTGGCCCTCTGTGCTCTCAAACAGTAATTTATACCCCACAGTGGAACCCAAACAGCAGAAGCTCAGACCAGTACAAACACCACCCAAACTGAAAGTGAGGCCATAAGTGCAACGCTACAGAAGGTTAATAGATTGGTTTTTCTTGAAAAAAGAAAAAGAAACTCGTTAAAAATTGCGACATATTTCCTCAGTTTGTAGGTGTCTTTTTTTATTTGAAAAATTTATCATATTTCTGGTCATAAAATAATCGGAAACCTGTTTGGTCTAAAAACGACACAGAGAGGGTGAAAATCAGCATATTCTGGTTAGATCATCACTAAACTGTCTTACTTTCAAGTAGCAAATAGCTCTTTGCTGCTGTACCAGGTTTTCAATTGGACCTTTTTTTATTTCATTACTTTACTATGAGGACAAACATCTTTCTGAAGGAGTGATCGCTGCAAGTCTGTGACATGATGCAATCTCCTGGGCTTACTTAGAAAACCTTCTTTACAAATTCGAATAATAAACTGAACTCGTCTGCACTGCTTGTGATCAAATTGGATTGTATCTGAATTTGTCTGTCTGATTGGATTTAATTATTTTTGCAAAGTGCCAAGCAATGATAGTTGTTTTGAGTTGGCGCTTTGTAATTAAACTGGATTTAATTAAGATCAACAGGAGAGGCAAACTTAGGAGATAATTAGCTAGAATCTGAATGCTCAAAATGGCTGACTTGTCATGGGAGTTGGACCAACAGAGGAAACTTGATGGTCACACAATACATACATTTTTTAACAGTTTCAGCAAGCATCTTCACAAGATCTTTAACTTTTGTTTTGGGGTTGATAAATATAGTTTAAATCAAAATGGCAAGACATAGAATCCGTCTCCTTCCTGAACAGAACGAGGGTTGTGTTACCCCCTTATATCTTGTCTGATTTCTTTTGATTTTTACAATATGTCAAAAATATCTACAAGTGGCCCTTCAATAAATTCAAATGTTACAAATGAACCAGAAAACCTATCAAAGCCATGGTAAGATAATTTATGCTTTCCCAAACTTACTCACCAATCAAAGCATTTAGAAAATAGAAAAAATTTTTGTAATCTTGACTGAGATAAAACACGAACGGTTTAGTCAGATTTGATGTCAGATTGTGCACAGATGGTTTTCGGTCTTTTTATAGTGTGAAAACATCAGCTTTCAACTGTATTTTCTGACCCAGACATCTGTGTAAACTGTAGGGTTTCAGCAGCGGTATGCAACGTGAGGTTTCAGTGTGTAGCAATTGATGCACATCTTTTCAGTTGGTTCTTATCTAAAACCGAACACTTCACAGGGCAGATCTTTTACCAACCAGTCTGCCACCTTTAACTCACAGCTGCACATTTGTCAACTTTTGCCACAAAAGATTTCAGTGGCGTTGCATCAGTTGCATCAAGCTCGATTTCTTTATTGACAAAGGAGCAGAGAATATTCCCGAATGTCTTGGAGATTTACAGAAGCTTTTGCTTTTCTGCAGACAGAAGTTGGTGAGGATATGATTTATTAGCGGCTTTTGTTAGCCGTCAGCAGTGACAGACAGATGATTCACCGCTTCTTGGAGCGAGCAGATTGAAGCCTGCGTGCTCTTTCCCAAACTGTTTCAAAGGCTGACCTCCCAGATGGGTTTGAAGGTACAAACCATCTGGAACATCATGTTACGCATAATGAGCCCCCTATTACAATGCCTAGTTATTGTATAGGGAGTGTGCCCACTACTTGTCAAGATTAATTGACAGCTCAGTTAAATCACCAAAAGCTAATGAGCGATAAGTGGGTGGTTTCTCCTTGTTGAGTTGACTTGTAAGTGTTAGGCCTATAAATACTTTAAAACATTAATTACATTTTATCTGGAGCTGCGGTACCTTCAGAAATATTCATACCATTTAAACTTTATCATATTTTATTACTACCATGTGTTTTATTGTGTAGTATTGAGTGGACAGGACAGGGAAGGAGGTCAGCTGTTGGGAAGGTGGCTGGAGTCGAACCCGAATCATACAGCCAATGGACTGATACAGATCAGACTGAATTTTTGTGCAGTACTGACATGTAGCATGTGGGTAAATATGTGACAACTTTAAAAAATATATGCACTACTTTGTGTTGGTCTATCTTTTAAATTCATCAAAGTTTATGGCAGTAACTTAAACTGAGCTGTTAGTAGTTTCACAAGTCACTGGCACAGAAGGACCGGTACAAAGTTTATCTTTGATATAGATAAGAAAAAGCAAGAATTTCAACGAGTTCTGCTCTTTTTCCTCATCTGAGTGCATTTAGAGCAGTGGTGCCCAAAGTCGGTTCTCGAGGGCCGGCATCCTGCATGTTTTAGTTCCCTCCCTGGTTTAACGAACCTGGATCAAATGATGGCTCATTAGAAGGCCTAAGAAAGACATTGACATGCTGAGAAGGATGTGACTACCGTCCAGAGAGAGAACTAAAAGATGCAGGATGCAGGCCCTCGAGAACAGACTTTGGGCACCCCTGATTTAGAGATACAAGAGGGATAAGATCCAAGGTCCAAATAATCCCAGATGCTGTTTTGAGAATCTTTACAGCTATTTAGAAGGTCACAACCCTGGAGACTCTTTAGTTTTTTTTTAGGTATTTAAATTGTAGAAGACAGACAGGCGTGTAGTACCAGGAGAGGTGATCCTCGCGAGCCATTTGTATTGTTGATTTGTTCTGTCAGCAGGTTTTTCCAGGCAGTAGATGGTGCCATTTTACATTCTACATAATGAGCTCACGTCTTTAACTACACATAGTTTCATCTAACTAAATAAGAAACTATCTTTCCAATCTTTCCGACATGTTCATGTACCCACTAGATAAAAACCCGTGAAGAAACGGTGAAACATACACATACATCTCCCTGTGACAGTATTGACCGAAACATCAGTCGTGCTTCCCGCAGATGAAACAGGAACTGTGGATGACAGATTGATTGAAAGATCCCCCTCCTGCTCTTATCCATCATGTTGGCTAAGATCGCCTTGCTGCTGGCATCGTGAGCTGGAAGGAGGGAGGAAACCCTGACCAGCGAGGCCTTGAACTGCACACAGCTGGGGCTCTAATGCAGCTACCCTCGCGGCGATTTGTTCAGCTTGGGTTTAAGCACAGTGTTATTTACCTGACCTTGTCTTTCTGAGCATAAAGGTGTCAGATCTGCTCCTGGTAATAAAGATGACTGAATCTTCTAGGCGCTGTTGGGGGTTTGAGCCGCTTCTATAATCTAATGGCAAAAGTTCTGCCAAGGATTTTTTTAGCCTCTGAGGAAGGCTGAAGGCTGGCCAGAATGTAATCTTTTGACATGATGGGATTTCTCTAAGTTTTTCTCAGATATGTCTAAAATGATGATGATCCAAGAAGTTTGGGCTTAATTCTTTGCGGATGTGTTTTCTTATCACAAGCTAAGTCATAAATGGAGAAACCTTACCTGCTTCAAAACTGGTTCACTTATATAATCACAATATATTATGAAATTATAGCAATAAAGGCATAAACATTTCACCTAAGACCAAACAGACTTGGTCTGTAGTAATGATTTCTCTACCTTTTAGCTTCAAACTTACAAAATTACTGAGAATTAGTTGTAACCAAATCATCATAGGTTGGTAGTGGATAGACAGACGCACAATAACAACACAAACAGCCTGAAACCTTATTTTTATCCATTTATAACTCTTTCAGCAAAAAACATCACTCCAAGATTGATCTTGATTCATGAAATATGATTCACAACATAATCATCTCTATCCAAATCTGTATCTTTTAATATAAGACCATTGCTGATACTGAGTCCCAGACCAATACTTAAAATAAATGCCATGAATATGCTTATAGAACAATAAACTACATTTCATTAATATCACATTGTCTACTTTACTGTTGCAGTTTTGTGGCACTTATCTCACTCACTAGAGGTATCCACTTTTTTGATGGGTCGTACAATGCTTCACACTTCCATAGTGATGTGTACATAAGCTAATAATTCCCTATGCTTTACATAAGCATCAAAAACAGTTTTGTGTCCCTTTAAAAATTTATGGTCAACAAGTACCACAATAATTATTTACCTAAATGGCAAAAAAATAAAAAAATCAAGAATAAGTATTGCTTATGAGAATGTAACCCATGCATTTCCTACTTCCTGTATGGTTTAGCTGTGCTGCACTGCTTACAATCGCAAGTACAGTAACAGGAAGAAGTGGAGATTTAGTTTTCACTGTATTTCTTTTTCCATTTCTGTCCAACTCTGTTTCAATGCCGCAGTTAAAACATTGTTGTTATTATTTAAGACAATCAAGAAAGACAATGATTTCTGTTCTGTTTGGTTGTAAAATTCCTCATTCATGATATCTGTGTTTCTGTCTGTAAGGTAGAAGAGAAACAAACAATTCAAATAGTTCTGTCTTAGAGAGATGTAACTTAGGTAGATATAACTAACAGTCTGCATATTACAAAAAAACGTTTACATTTGATGTGTCATGTATAAAGTTATGAAATAGACCACAATCAGAAGCTCAGTTCCTGCGGTGTAGGTTTCCTTTGTATCATCTGAGACCAGATATGAGCTTTGTTCATCTGTAAAGGGAGGCTGAAGCCCTGTGAAAATGTGTTCAAAGGCCAAAAAATGTATTTTGTAACTGACCTATAATTTCCTTATGCTGATGAGACTCGGTTTCGCTGCTCTGCTTGTTCCTATTAAAGGCAGACGGCTTTCTTGTGCTTGCTGTCTAATCCTTGCTAAGCCTGCTGGCTTCTTTGACACAACTAAATGGAGTTGCCCACTGTTTCCAAAGGAGTGTCCTTGTGTAGCAAAGGAAACCAAATTGCCTCTGCAAGGCTGCAGGTTCTCCTCAGCCACCATTTTCTTTCTGTTCTCTTATTTTCAATCTGTCCACACACACACACACACAGACCACACACACACACACGCAGCAATACATCCCCTCCTACATAATATAGGAGCTGAGTTATGTCAAAATGACATTGTCAGGATTGTGTCACTAAGACTTTGCTGGCATTATGAAACAATCTGAAGAAAATAACGAGAAAACGTGAAATTTTCAAGAAATCATTTTCAAAACTGATTTCTTGTGTTTTGATGCTGTTTTATTCCCATACTTCAGTTTACATTTATTGCTCTCTTTTAAATAGCAATTATATCAGGATACGGTATTCTGTCTGTTGAAAAATAGTTAAGGCAACCTACAGCAGCCTGTGTTTTTTTCTAACATATCTCAGGATATTAATTTTCATTATGAATTTTTACAACACTAAGCTGGCTGTCTAAGCAAGTTCATTCTGAAAGAAAAGGGGCAAAATATCTCCAAAAAACCCTCAAATTGTCATGGGAGAACATCTTGTGTGAGGTTCTTTGGACAAAAGGTACATTATCTGTAGATAGATACAGATATGTTTTGCATAAACCACATACAAGTAAATTATTGCAGCAGGGAAAACTGTCATGGCTTCAGGATGCTTTGCTGCAGCAGTCGGCTATTAAACTCATAAAATTCCAAATGGATGTTTTTGGGTTTTTTTTTTACAAATAAATTATATAAACATTTGGTTACACACCAAACAATATTTTTTTCTGCACTGTGCAGACACAACTTTTCCTTTTAACTGGAAGTTTAACAGTCTTACCAGTAATTGTCCTGCTCCCTTTTTAGGAAACTGCAGTGGAGAGGCTTACAGTGCAAGCACAGGTCATTCTCATTTGAAACATGTTAAAACTGAGTGCAGTGTAGTGTGTGGATATGTAGAGCGTGTGTGTTTTGAGGCTTTCCTCGTCTGTTTTGTACTTCAAAGCTTTGATGTTTTTTTCCCAGATTAGAGATTCCCCAGTGAGCCTCTGTTGTGGTTCTATTTTTTTCATCGCCATACAGCAATCTTAAAAATGTTATAATTCCACATCATACTGTACGTATGTGTCTCCTGCGGTTATACAAAAACTCACTCTCCTACGCAGATGCTGTGAAATTGCTTTTACAGTTGTTTACCTTTGCCTGCGATGCTCTCTGCGCGCACACACGCCCGTACGCTGCGCTGCCATTACTAAAAATGATCTGAAAAATATTCAAAACCATAAATCAATCAGAGCACTCTCAGCTGGTTTTCAGTGTCACTGCAGGTGCTTTGCAGAGCAGTGGCACGTCGCTCGCTTTCAACTGCGTTTTCTCTTTTCTCTCCCCTTTTCAATTTTTCCGGGTATTTTAATTCTCTCTTCCAGTTCAACCAACCTTCATCCTTCCTTCGTCCTGCCCTCCAACTCGAGTCATCGACAATCAGCTGCAGTGGAAAGGCCATTAAACTCAGTCGCACTTACCTGTAACTGAGAGTCATAGGTGCTGTTTGGGAGCACTGAAGGGGTAAATGAAATGGGTTTATGTGGAACTGCCTGGGAGCTTTAACCCCTTACTAACAGACTCTGATTGCAAAGGAGAAATCTGATCTTGTTTGCTTCTGCAAAGAAGGTCAGCTTGTGATGCACTTGTCAGTTTTTATGTGATGGGTCAATACAAAGTAGTGTAAAGCTTTTTATATCTTAAGATTTTTTTCACTTTTTCTCCTTTGCAAAATATCTGGAGCTCAGATTGGATGGAGAGTGAACATTCCTTTCCAAGCATCACTACAGATTCTCAATTGAAGCTATGTCAGGACTTTGACTGGGCCATCTTAACAATAGGGGTGTGCAAGACTGGGAATTTTGGTATCCAATAACAAGTAAATATACAACAAATTCTCAATTCTTAGACTCTGAAGTATCCACAACACCATTTCTAATACCAATAAGTTTCTCTTGGATGGTCTTTTTTTTAAAAAGAATAATTTGGTCATTTGACTTCAGTTAGTTGATTATGATTCTAATAAAAACAAGGGCAAAAATTTTAGGTTTAAGTTCATTGTCTGCAAAATACAAATGTATTCCTTTTTCTCCTGGAAAGCTGAAGACACGGTGTAAGGTTTTTAATGAGGAAAGCATAAACCTCACTATCGTGACATCAAACAGTAGTCTGTTTCCCTCAGCCCCGAAGTTTCTGTTATTTCCTCCAATAAACTACAATTTTCTTCCACCAATAGTGGATTTTTCTCTGATGTGTTGCTTTCCATCCCTGCTACAATTTCATCTGTGGCACCAATATGGGCTTAAACAGAAAAAGTAAAAAGATTTAAAAAAATCCAGGACTTGATGGAATGCTTTCATTATCTGCTTTCTCCCTAATATTTACACATTTTCTGTTGATTTGTTTCGGCAAAACTCTCTGTGGTTTTATATATCCCTGTGATGCAATAAATGCAACACCACAGCAGAGATATTCAATGAAAGTCATTTTCGAGAGCAGCAGAAGGGATTGTCTCCGGCACTCGTCGTTCCTGATTCTCGTTTATTTTTTTTATTATTATGATCTCTCACCTCATCACAGTCCATCAGCAGGGTTTTATTACAAGGTAGAGCAAAAATCACTGTGATCCCACCACCGCTTCTGACTGGGGCGGAGGGGGTTTCTAGTAATGGCGCTCATCCATGTTGACATTTTTCGAGAACAATCTGTGTGCCTGTCAGTGGGTTATAAAAAACATCCCTGCTGTTTTACAGCCTCCCTGATGGTTTCGCCTCGTGCTGCCTGGTTGCTTCTACTTTGCTCCGATCTGTCTCAGCATGACCCCCGGTGTCTCCCTCTAATTTCCATGTACCGTGAAGAAGACTTCTCTGTGGAGTTCACTTGATAAGTTAGACAGAGGGTTTAGAAGAAAATACCAGCGTTAAAAGTTTTTAATTCAACTTTTACTGACGGCTCTTGTGCCTGAACACACCAGCACTTCTGTCAAATGACAGAAACATTTTCAATTTCTTCCTGTTCAATGCCAGAAAGTAATCATCTTATGAGACTGCTGATATCAATATTTTTATATTGCAGATTAGGAATCATAAATTGTTCCTCTGGCTCTTTGGACAGGAGTAGCTCAGTATTATACTTCTATACTGGAGCAAAAACATCCATTTTTGTGACATAAAAAATTTCAGAACCATGACGAATGGTTCTGAAACCACTACCGCTACAGATCACATCATATTAGTTTTGTCCACCTTCTGTGTGATGTATACCCATAATATTAAACAGGAAAATGCAACAAAAACTAATAGCTGTAATAAGCAGCTACAGATACTTTCATTAGCCACTTTTTGATTCAGTGCCAACATTCGGTCTAATTGAGTTCACATCCGCTATCAGGTCTGATCAGATCTTATTAATCTAAAATGAGGTTTGACTGCCCAAGTGTCATGTTTGGTTGTTAAGGACGACCCAAATGCAGAAAGCATGCAGATGAAAGAGACTTTAATAAAAACTTCACCAAAAGGAAACTTACAATGAGCAAAGAGAATAACAGTGATAAACATCTGTCTGATTATGGGAAAAATCATGTGATTCAAAAGATGCAAGGAGAATCTTAGCATCCGTTTTAACAAATTTATTTTTATTTTTATTTAAAAACATGTTTTTTTCCCCACATTTACATCATGGAAACACAAACATCTACTAACAGATACAATGGACTGTCTCCTGATCAGGAGAAATGAGTCTCTGTCTGTTGCCGGGCAACCTTAATATGACGGCAAGATTTCAAGATTTCATTTTCCACACATAACAAGCCTGTGAAATGGCAAATAGACAGTGACATTGTCATTTGTGCCCTTGAAATGGAGAATGGAAAAATGAAATAGAGCGCGTTAACTTGTGAACCTTCAAATGTGGATTATTTTTTAACCTTTGAACAGAACAAAGGAAAGACATGGTGTCTCCCCTGCTTCTCCTGGTTTAGTTGAGATATTTTGCTGCAGAGTTTCCAAGTGGTCTTCTTGTTTGGTTTTTAAAGACTTGCCATCACTTTGATCACTTTCCATTCTCTGCAATAAGACATTTTCTCAAAATCTCATTGATTACCGCCTAACTTTGGCTGACATCTTTAGAAGATGTTTCTGAATCAACTTTTTAGAAGAAATGTAATCAGGTTCAGATTGTCATTACTTTGGGTTTTATGCCCTTCAGTTTATTCAGGAATAAAGTTGTACGAGAATAAAGTTGAAATAATACAACAATAAAGTCATAATATCACGACAAATTCGCACAAGAATAAAGTTGTAATATTATGACTTTATTCTTGCAATTCTACAACCTTATTCTTGTGTTATTTATAACACAGGAAGTTTATTGTCATATGACTATATTCTCATAAATGTTTGTATTTTATTTTATTTTTCTTAATATGATCCTAACACTCTGTCACAGGTTGCAGACTAGCCAAAGAATAGGATACTTATCAATAAAATTATCAGTAATTGTTTAATACTTGGGAGTAAGATGGGGGTTTGAATTTGCCTCAACTGAGCTGTAGTCATGGAAACATGAATACAACAGTAAGCAGGAGGAAAATGTGTTTTTTTGTTTTATATTCCTAACCTCTAACTGTACCTTTGACCTGCAGTGGAGATGAAGGTCGCATGTTTCCCAATGTGGAGCAGCAGACCTTACATTGGAAAAGTAAAAGAAATCTTAGAAATAAGAGCAGGTTTGATCTGTCAGAACTAAATCTGAAGATGGGAAGAGTGGGGGTGTTAATGTGCAGAATAATGTCACTTCAGTGTTATGTAATACTTAGCGTCTTCTATGTGGTGAAATGGAGCAGAGCTAAAAAAAAGGTCACCAGCTCATGTGTAAGAAGAGCTCCTGCTGTGTTTCACAGCATTCATGTACACCTCCTCTCCTCTCTGAGCCACTGATCCCTCCACAGGAGGCCCACTCTGCCCAGACTATCCATAACACACTCTCATTGAGACAGATGAAGCAAACTTCCCTGCATATAACATCTTTCTTCTCCTCAGAGTTTCTGTGCTGGGAAGCTGCGAGGGAAACCGATACACACATACACACACACGCCCACGCCCTCACAACACATTGTCTGCGGACAAACAGATTAAATTGCTCACAGCTAAGCAACACCTGGACTGTATACTGTTTAACTATCTATGCACGTTTGTGCTGGGATCCTTGGGCTAAGTAAACATGACGCTACAGAGATGCAGTGGACGAGGTGGGGATCTGGAGACGATCATACATCATCCCAAAGCTGCTCTGAAACCTGGTCGGAATACAGATCTAGCAAATCATCAGCTGCTTTAAATGGCTTTACTGTTCATAACCCAACCAGAATCACTGGCTATCAAAACCCAAACGACTTCCATAAAACTTATTTTTAATCTGAAGCTTCATTAAGACCTTTTTTATTCAGGTTTTAAAACCGGTATCGCTAATAAACAGCAAAGATTACCAAAAAAGATTACCATTAATATTATGTTGATGTCGAGTCCGTACTGATGAGGGAAACTGCAGGAATGAAAACACATAAATCATTACTACTGCAAGATCACTCACAATCTACACACTGCTAAAAAAGAGATGCCAAGAGGAAGATTATGATGCTGTTATTAGTATTTGTTGTCTAATTAATGATCCTATGACTAATTTTGAGGACGATTTGAAGGCAGGGAAGGAAATAAGAACTTTATAGATTGAACAGTGAAAGTTGTTGTCACGATATTATTATTGTTATTTCTGCTCTATAGGTCTCTCCATGTTCATTTCATTTCTGTTTATCATTGTTACTAAGGTGTCGCCATGTTAGTTTGTTCCTTTGTGTTTAGTCTCTTAGTTTATTCTTGAATCCTGAATCTGATGAGTCCAGAGAATAAAAACCTTGTTGGGAAATGATTACTACCTCACTATCACAGCAATACATCTCAAACTGCAGGTGGCTAATGTAGCACTTAGCAGCCAGGTGACAAAAAACCTCTGAGTGTCAAGCATCTGCTAATGAACTGAGTTTACAGCAGCGTGTTTTCTTCATGATCACCATCAGCTTTTGGAGTATTAATCTAAAGCTTTTGCAGAGTTTCAATAATTCAGGTTAGGGTGATTTTATATGGAAGTCACAGGTTTTTTTTTACTATTTTAGAGGGTGAATCTACAAAAAGCCTCAATTTTATGGCTCTTATAAAAAAGCTGAGTAGAGGAAAATATTTGCATACCAGGTATAACTAAGTACAAAACAGAAGTCCAAAAATGTCCAGACACATGGAATCAGAAAAGAAGTAGCATGTTTGTGTCAAAGCTTAACAGCCACTAAGAACCATTTGTACAGAAAAATGAATTAAAAGGGCAATTGAATAAATACTAGAAGTTGGTACGCATGAAAACTAGAGGTGGTCGAATCGATCTATAGTATTGATCTCAATACCAAGTCAATAATGTAATTTTAATAGATCTTTCTAACACATTTTAGATATCTATAAACTTTACTCAATTTCTGTCCAAGGTTTGAAGTAAATAATTCTGAGAAAAAACCCCCACAAAAATGTAAAGATCAAAATCTTGATCTTTACATTTTTATCAAACTTAGATTTAAAAATAAGTGCCTGTATCAGTAGTGGTACCAGTGATCTGGCCCTGTTTCACACATCTTATGTGAAGACCATGCAGCATCGAAGAGAAAACAAATACAACCTCATATCACTGAAATATCAATGTAAATTTCCTTAATTTCAATTTCAAACTCATATCAATTGAGTATGAACAAAGTACTTCAATATTAAATACAATATTTTATGAATGGGGTTCACGTGAGGCCAGTTTGCTGACCAGTCTCTTTCCACTGGTCGTTAAATCTGGAAGTTTATTTAGATGGGTGAGCAGGTGCAAAGTCCTGCTGGAGAATTAAAGTATCTCCATAAAAGCAAATTAAATCATCGCTGGACCTCAAGCAACATGGATTCTGGCCCTTCTCACTCTTCCTCCAGAATCTGGAGTCTTTAGAAATATAAAATGTATTTTCTCTTTTTCTATTTTCAATAGAAAGAAGCCCTTTTAGACCATCTCGACCCTTTTTCTCCCCAGTCCAGACGAAAGGTTTCTGTGATTGTTGGGTTTTATTGAAATCAATAAAAAAGAAACAAAAAAATGAATCTGTATGTCACTTCAGTGTCCATTTTTTCCAGTGTCTCTAGACTCGTTTGCAGCCTCAGTTGTATTTAGAGGATTAAAGTCCAAAAAAATGCAATCAATAGAAATTAAAATAGTTGCCAATGGCCTCTGCCTTTTTGTGCATTGCAGGGAAATTGAGCTTCCATTTCCGGAGTAGTTTTAATGAAGCAATCATTAAAGTGAATGTCAGTTAGGGAAATGAGATTTTTAATATTAACTGGGGATGATATGGGGATGGTCTCATTACTCGTGAGTGATAATACACTCTCTCCATAGTTCTTGTAGAACATAGAAATTATTGCAGCTTGAAATTATTGCTCTGTTTTAAGGCCTTTTCGATATTTTACAATTTCCAAAATGTAAGAAAAGAAAATATGTTATTACTATTCATTTGGATTATAAATAAAAATAAAAATTTTCGGCTTCGTCGCACTAAGAACCTCTTGGACAAAGTCAGTTTTCTTCCAGTTAATGAAAATTAGGTTAAAAAAAACCAGTACTTTTTACCATCCTTTGTGAACATATTCAGAAGTTTCTTTCTTTAAAAGCGTCCTGCAGGTGACGTCCTCCGTAACAACACAGGAACTCAGTCTGTTTGTGGTTCTGTGACCTCCAGGGTGAACCGAGGCGTCACGTTGTACAGTAGCTAACACCCATGTGTTCCTGCTCAGCAGAGTCGGGAGATTTGGAGGGACGGGTTGTTGTCTGAGCGCTGGCACAGGCAGAATGTCACAGCCATATGGTGGGACTGAAGCAGCTGATTTACATCCCACATGTGTGGAAAGGAAGAGCGTTTCTTCTCGTTTTTGTCGTCTTTTTTCATCTGAACCGTTGACTCAGTGTGGAAACCAGGGTGTCTGTGTGGGTCCGGGTGTGGACGTGAATGCGAGTGTGTCTTGTGTTTACCGGATGGAGCTCTTGACAGCTAACGTTTTCGGGTGTAGGAGGGTGAGAGGCGACATTGAAATGATGTCACGGAGTCCTCTTCCTGTCTCTTTTTAATTAAATAAACTCTCTCCCTGTCTCACTCTAATTCCATCAGATCCGGATCCCCTCGCGAGCATTGCAGGGGCAGGTGGCGTGTATGGTGCGTGTGTGTGTGTGTGGGTGTGGGTGTGTGTGTGTGTGTGTGTGTGTGTGTGTGTGTGTGTGTGTGGCGCAGGGGGTTAAACATGCAGAGAAAGACAGCGGGTGAAGTAAATTCATGGCCTTCCTCGTTTGACAAATGACTCTGTCAGCCTGTGGAAGGGCAGCGGCCCTCCATCGACCCTCAAGGTGCCCTTCCACACATTCAGCTGTGACTGAGACAATCGAAACCACAAGTGCAAGATGTAGTTAACATATTTGTGCCTTGCAGCAGGTCTTGCTGCTGAAGGAGGTAAATATCAAAGACCTTTTTCTGGGAAGATTTGATTGAGATTTCGTTGGAGACCTGAGTTTTAGAGGAGTAAACCCATCACAGACCAGACAAAAAACGCTCCCTTGTGAAAATAGTAAACTCTAAAATGAGCGTTTTCCTTTTGCTAAAACAAGATTTAACAATTGCACCAGATGAATCTTTAGGAATTACAATAAACCCAGTCCTGTTTTGATAAAGCTTGCGGTTCGAGCCTTTAGCTGGAGGAGTGATGGCCACTTTTCTATGCTCGGCTCTTGAGGTTATCTCTCTCTGTTCTCCATCTTAAAATAGCTTCTAATACGTTTTATCATTGACTTTCAGGAAGTTTGCTAAATGTGTTAACTGCCTCTCTTTCTTTGATGAGGCCTTTTATGGAGACATTGCTCTCAATCACTCATTTTTTTCTTTCCTAAAGAAATAACTCTTAGCTCAGTTCTTCATCTACGTCACTTTCTTGGATGATACCAGGAATGGCGATATTACTGTCGTCACCTCCATACTCAGCGATTCTGTATTTAATTGTATCTCTTTTCTCTTTGTTAGAACTATTGCTGCCAATTAATGTTCTTTTTTTTTTTCCTAAGAGAAAGTACAATCAGCTCAGTCCGGTGTTTGTCTGTGTCTCTTTCTGGTTCTGTCTGTTATTCTTTCCATAGGTTCAGTGATTTTGTATTTAAGAACATCACTTTACTGGAAAAGGCCATTAACAGCACGATTGATTCCAATTGCTACCTGTACTCACTTTGTGTTTTGTTCCATAGAAAGTGAATTTACTATGACGGAATTATAATGGAATGAAATAGATGGATTTGAAAGAAGTTTGAATTGGATTTCATATGTTGGATGTGTTTGTCTTGTAATGTCCCTTAACATTATTTTTGTTGAGAACTTGAGTTGAGCTGAATAGAACCAAATTGACTCAATAAATTGCTGCTTTGAAAGTGAACAATATGAAACCTGAGCTTATTAATTCCATAGATAAATAGGATAAAAATTCAGCTAGGCTGGAATTGCATTTTTTACCATAATAATAAAATGTCCGGCTTTTCTTTTTCTGTTTAACAAGGGCGATTTATGCTGAATTTAAAGTTGCACTTAATTATTTTTAAAGATTATTACATAATATGACAAAGCGTGACCCTTTGACAGTGAGTAAAATCTGCATTAACTTTTTTAATGTCTTTCAAACACTCAGGTGTTTTTATTTGACATTCTCCTTGTTGTTCTGGAAAATAAATGTCCATTAAGAGTACTGGATACAAATTATTTTAGCTGCAAAATTATTTAAAGAACATATTTGAAATCTGCAGAGTCTAACCATGAAGTCATTCTTGTTGGATGAACAATATCCATTAAAGTCATTCTCCTAGTGGAGCTACACCTACAGTCCATTTTGGAGTTCAACAAGCCTAAAAAACAGCATAATTTGTATGAAGTGTCATCAAAACATGCCCGAAGCCAAAGCCATTTATAGCTGGTATAAAAGGTCACAGTTAGAGTGAAAAAAAAAAAAACCCTGCCATGATAGGGCAGGGAGAGAAGATGAATCATATCAGCACAAACGTGGAGATTTGCAAAAGTTGCCGGCAGTTTTGTCCTAAAATGCCTTCAAAGTGTTGCATCTTTTTAAACCAATGCTGCCTGACGGTTGCGTGCTTGTCAGACCTGTTTGGGAAAGTTAAAAATGAAAAGCTGTCCAGCCAGCTAAGAAATTTAGCCCCACAGCATCAGAGGTTAATGTTGCAGGCACTGGTTATGTTTTTTCTACCTTTGCTGCAGAGATCACAGTCTGCAGACAGATCCCGAAGGCTAAACGGAGAGGAAAGAGCAATGATGCACATCCTGTAAGAGGTGCAAAACTAAATGTTGATGTTAACAACAGAATCAAGCAGAAGCTCACAGAAAACCTTAATATGTTGTTGTTGTTTTTTTACAGAGGTGGTGTGTTTGGTGTGCCAAGGTCATTCTGTCTGGAATCTGATAAGTGAAAAGTGCTCACAGGGAACGGCAGGAAAATTAAGTATCTTGTTTTGAAAAACATAAGAATTTTTTTTTTATGCCAATAACATGTAAATGGTCACAAGCAGAAACCCGTCGTTGGGTAACTGCATCAGCCTGAAGGTGGATGTGAGTCCAAACTTGATAGCAGAGAGTTGAAGTTTATGGAAAATGTTTAGATTCAGACGTTTTTCAAAGAGACTCATTTGATGCAGTTGCCACTAAATACATCTTGTATTAAATTGTACTGTGTACTTTTCAGTGATGTTATAATTATTATCATACATCCATGTGCTGTTGGTTGCCGGTTTTGTTTTTTCTCTCTTTCTGCAGGTCTAGTAGCACAGTTGAAGGGTGTTGACTTGTGATCTCTCTGTGCTTCTTTCTCTCCTCCACCCTTATTTCCTTCCTTCCCTTTAAATCTTTTCCACACCTTTCTCCCTGTCTTTATTAGGCTGTAGTGGCCTTTGTTATACAGTAAATGGATAGGAAAAGGCTCCTCTTCCACCCTTTCTTTTCTCCTGTGTCCATTACATTTGAAATGGATCTAAAGCATTTCTCTTTTTTTAGCACTAGTGGTCTGTATTCAACAGTAAATTGACAAAAAACAGGAATCGAACCCAGGACAGCCGAGTCGAGGACTGCAGCCTCTGCACACGGTGAACCACCCAACGTCCCCAAAGCAATTTCTAATAAAGTTTCATGTGAAGTGGAGCATCATGGGAAAGCCGTAATGCTTCGCTTGTGATGGTAAATCTCGCTTTGACACAAACAACAACCACCACTGGACAGGACATGTAAAAAAGAAGGACAAAGGTAAGCCACACTGTACACTGTAATGTTTCATAAAATTCTTTAGTATTCAGACTGTGGGATCTCTATTTTAACTGACATCTAGGATTAAATCAGTTTATGTTACCAGTCATCATTGATCAATTTAACATTTTTACCCTGACCTATGTGCAAAACATCTGGAAGACTGTCTTTTAGTACAAAATAGATCAGCACACAAGTTTAGAAAAACTGCAAAACACGGTGGAGGAAGGCTGATGATTTGGGTTTTTTAATGGCCACTATATCGTCGAAAGTTTCATCATAAGCTTTTTGGTTTAACAAAATAACTTAATGCTATTTAATGGGAATAGCATCAAATGTTCATCCTTTTTTTTTTTTTTTAGATATTTACCAAACTTCCTGATTTCAGAAGAATTATATAATTAGTTTTGTACTCATATATTAACTAAAAGAGGTCACACTTACATTTTACTATGACTTTACAGCAGGGAGATGTTTGTACTAACAGTTTCACAATGATTAGTCAGTTTCTCGCCTGGACAGCAGAGTTAAAATAATCACTTTCATTCTGACAAATTGTTTGATGACCTTGAATAACAGAGGGGGAAGTTGGGGTGTTTGGAGTGGGACAGCAGGATGCGACTTGTGTTGTAGGGGGGGCGCATTTCACAGATTTTGGTCAAAGTGGGCTCGTAGAGTTTAGCTTCAGAGTTACAAAAGCGGCTCTGAAATGGAAGCGTGGGCATCGAGTGGCTCGTTGAGCACTCGCTTATCTAATTGCATGTCGAGAAGTATGGGGTGTGGAGGAGAGGGAAAATTAGTGGGCGTGTATGACTGTGTGTGATTGTGTGTTAATTCTTCCCCTGGTTATGTTAATACCACAAAATGAAATCCATATTATTGCTTGTGTGTCTTGTGGTTTCCGGTCTTTGTTGTCGTTTGCTGGGAGGATGTAATAATGTGACTTATGCGTTTGTGGTTTCTGAGGCTCACGCTGCACTTTCGTGTGATTTTATTTCCTTGCTGTCCAGTCATAACTATAGTTGCAGTGAGAGAGATTTTGGGACACAAAAGGTCCCAAATCAACATAGCTGATTCAAATCATTTTAATTACATATAAAATCAACATTCTGCCCAACTCATTGAATAGAACCATATTTTTTCCTAAAATACAATGGCAATAAATTAAAATAGAAGTATTGTATACTTTTCAAAGCTACTTTTTTGCTGTTTTTTGCATTTTCAAGCAGTCATGATGTGAAATGTAGACCATTAAAGACAATCAATAGTTCTGTGAAATTGCACTATAGACATGTTTACAGGGTTCTTCTAACTGATCATTTGAAAAGTAGTTTTAAAGAAAGCTATCCAAATCAGAATGGATAGCAGAATGTAGCAAAGGAATTGCATTCATCATGACTGACTTTTCATCTTCTTGTTTTGCAGCAAAATGAAACAACTTCCAGGAGTGAGTCTGTGCTTTTTTACCAGGGCTTGTTTCCTGTGAGCCTTGCTGTGATTAAGACACATGGTGTTTCTGGGCCGGAGAGTGACTTTAAGACTCATTCACAGCTTGACTATTAAACTGACAGCATTAATGGCAAATTGGCAAAATTACAAGTAATTAAGTCTTCAGGCTTAAATAGATGGTGAAAGTTACTGACATGGGGGATCAATTTACATTTAAGGCTGTAAATTTAACTGAACTGTTACTGTGAAAATAACCTACTGCTCCTTTTATTTCCTGTGAATTTGGCAGGCTATCATCAGGGCTACATCCCAGCTAACAATGCTGCGCAGAGCAACTTGGACCCTGACAGTTGCTCTCAGTACACAACCAGAAAGACAGACCTTTAACTAGGACATCAGCTACTTTGAAAATGATGTTGCTTTTATCAGTTTTCAAAAATACATTTGTGCTGGATCTTATAAAACTGTCGGTAGTAATTCAGACTACTTTGCTTTTAATTATTTTTTATTTTTATTTATTTTCTTTGAGCTATGTACTCTAAAGTTTTTACTGGCCTGGTCTGAACATCCCTATGAACATTTTCTTGGTATGCCGCTGCTTCTAAAGCTTTTTATGCTGTTGTTCACTAAACAGCATGGGTGTTCCACAGGGTTCACTTCTTGGCCCATTCATATTTTCTATGTATAGCTGTGCATAAATAGAAGATGTCTGTATTTCTTGTTGTTGTTATGACATTCCTTCTGCATACTCTTTATCTCTGTTGGGTTTTCGGCAGCAGTATCATCTCTATTTTTTAAGAAAAAACATGCAGCAAATATATGCCGACATGCATCACACATGAAAAATTTAAAAACGGAGTTCAAGTCTTCTTGTATGCAACTTTTTGACTCAATGTCTGCCAATAACATGAGATAAAATCAAGCATCCTGGTGAGGAGGAGCTTTTGAATGTCCCTGTCAAAAAAAATTAATAAGCTATTGTGTTCATGCTTCATTCATTACACCTTCTGGCAGGAAACAGGAAAAAGATCACGGGATCAGGTGTGAACCTAATGGCAGCGGATGAGCCTAGAATCATAAATTGATAAGTGTGCGCTGTTCCTCAGGGGAAACCTGTTTGTCTTCAGAGCGCATGAATAAGCAGCATTCGGCAGGAGCGCACCTCAGAGTGGAGTCTGTCTGTGTTCATCTGCTACGAGCGTTTTGCATGAATGAGCATTGATGGGTAAACCTGTCTAGAGATATCCAGAGGTGGTTTGTGAGTAACATTGCCCTCACATTGTTTTGTACAGGTGCACATCTTCATAGCATCTAATTGGTTTCTCAACCTAATAATTAATTGGGCCACCCTTAGCGGCAACAGCTGTCATCAAGGGATGGCGATGAAACTTCTAGATTGTTGTGGGGGATTATTGGTTCACAACTTTTTGTAGAATTGTTCTAATTCTGCCATGTTAAATGATTTTAAAGCAGGAAATGTCTCTTCGATGTCATGCTAAAGAATCTCAATCAAATTAAAACCTGGATTTTGATTTGTTTTTAGAGACCAGAATTTATAGTTTGATCCATTTTGGAAAGTCTATCGGATCTGAAAATAGTTGAATTGTGAATTGGCCCCTTAGTTTTAGCTTTCAAGACAGCTGTCATTTCTTTACTTGCATGATTCTTTAACCTCTTGGCTCAATGTCTAATATTCAACCGATATCACGGATTTTCAAATGCCAAATATTACTTATTGAAGCTAGGATGTCCCAATCTCATTACTGATCTCAGACTGTCATCAAAATGTGACTGAGACGGGAATTCCTCAAGTTAGGCAGCAGAAGGACAGGATGCAACACAAGCTACTGCCTGGACACATAAAGAAATTTAGAGAAATTCAGCCTGAAGGGAACTCTAAGTTTAAGAGCCACCAAAAAGTAAAACGATCTGTGCATTTAGTCAGTTGTTTCATCTGAAGCAGACACAAACCAAACTGTCAATTCTTCTAAGTTGTTACAACAGAGCTGCTGGTGGAAAATAAATCAATATTGCTTCTTACAACAAAGAGAAAGTCCCCAAACCTGACTTAAATTTTAAAATTTTACTACATAGATTTTATGCAGCCTCATTTACATAGATAAACACAAGACATTTTGGAAGATTTACAATATGCCTGGGTGAAGTTTGTTTTGCTTGTTTCTTTGGATTGATCTGTCTCATTTTCATGAAATTGGCGTGCAAAGTTTGTGGTGTTTTTAAGAAACGTTCACATTGGCATGATAGTTTAGAAACTGAAACTGGAAACGATGCGACATGTTTTTTTCAAAGTCTGTTAAACACTGAAAAATGTAACTCTGTTGAAAGAAAAAAGGTTTATTGATGTAATCTAAAGTACAATTTTATTTTCATCTGCCACCTGCAATGCTTAACAAGTCTCCAGCAGGACTAGTTTGCCGGGTAAACAGCTGCCCCACCTCAACAAAACACATGACCGATACACCTGAAAGAAAGGATTTATTTTCAATGTAATTTATCTAAAACAATAAAAGCAATAATAAATCAGTCTGATAGTAATTTATATGCACACTCAGATCAATTAAACAGTTTAAAATCCTCCATTATTACTCTAAAACAGTTCGGTCTAGGTTTTATCTTATTGCTTTTTATGATTGTTTCAGTCTTAAGTTGTATTTATGCCATCTTCACAAGTATAATAAAGATTTCACAAATCCCAGGTTTTGTTTAATGAATTTCTCGGTAGATACCGTTGTAGAATAATTCATTTTGAATCTATGCCTCTCTGTTTTAAATTAACACAGACTCGACCAAATAACAAGTGGTTCTGGTCTTTGTCTGGGTTGTTCAGCTCTTATTAATCGTGGATAATTCTGGTTCCTTATCAAACTAAATTAAATGTGAGTGAACAAGACCTAATAGATAATATTCACAGAAGAACCTAGTAAATTCCCTACAATAAAAGGATGATTAGATTTTAGAGAAAATTATAGAAATTGGAATGAAATGTCACCAAAATAAATGGAAATTTACACATTAGGTACAAAATGTCCCATGGCAGACAGCTGACTTTATCTGAACAAAGAAAAGATTAAAAACTGCAAACGTCATACTCTTCTTGAAATATTCTGAAAGGAAGAAGGCTTCCAGTGTTGGTGGTGCAATATCTGCTTCATTCAATATCTAAATAGCACTGAAGTTTAAGGCCAGTTTTGTGTTTCAGTTACTGTGGCAGTAATTAAAGTTGCATGTCGGCTCCAGGATTCAACCAATCAGTCAACCAGAAATTCCTCACATTATCAGTTCAAGTCTTTGTCCTCCTTTTCTTCTGCAGCAGCCGCGACAGCGACTCATCCATCCCTGTGTATCAATAGACCTCATTGCAGGAATCCATTAAAGGCCTCAAAAATAGATTTTCACTACAGAATGACACTAAACCAGAGTCAGCTGAAATTCTGCTGTAGTTGTTGATGTGCTTGAGCAATTTTTTGCTGGTTTGTCCAAGGCCAGCTCAGCAACGCTGACTGCGGGTTGTCAGCAAAACAAAGTGAAGTACTTTTCAAGTGAACAGGGTGCAGACCAACATGCTTTTCTTGAACGGGTTATAAATTTTTAAACAAAATCCCGGCAGAAGAATACTTAAAGGTATATGATTTCATATCTCTAGTTTTATCCTTTTTTATCCTGAAAGTTAGCTGTGGGGTTTCAGGTCTGTAGGGGTGGGAATGAGCAAAGAAAACTTCTCCTCTCTGGAGTTACACAAAGCTTCAAGCATTGATTTAAGTCATTTTTCCTGGGTTGGATTCTCTCTAAAGGACAAAAAAAAAAGAGAACATTTTGTGCATGAATTCCTGGAATGGTAAGATAACTTCCAGGCCATGTGGCCTAAAATAATTTAAATCTGACCTGAAATAGCATAAAGCACACAACAGATTTCATGTCATCCTTACTACCAAAAATGAGGGTTAAAAAAGAAAAAAGTTGAATAAACTTACATTCTTTTTTGCAGTATTGTCTAGAACATGTTATATCTAACTCCAGCAATGAAACCCTGGTGTCCTGCATGTTTTACATGCCCACAGGCTCCATTAGATCTTATTTAAGTGGCTGATTAACCTGCTAAGTTCCTAATCAAGTCATTCTAGAATCACCTTCTGCAACAATAATGAGAAGTTATTTTCTGTCTGGGTTTTGTGGTGTTTGTCCTGTGGAACTGTGGATTATGTGGAACTCATGGTCACAGATGGTTTGACAGAAGATTATGCCCAAACATCCGAACTTATGTGCTGTCTGTCCAAGAGACGTGGTTCCAGAAACTTTGTGGTAGAAGAGAAGCTTTCTTTCTTTAGCCGTTTGTTTATAATCATAAGAGTTATTTAAGAAATCCCACTACGTACTTTGGTGTATCTGGGAAAAGCTGGAAAAATATTAGAACTGCGTTCCTAATGCATTTTGTGATGTTGTTGGTAGAATATTGGATCTGTGTACAGCCAAAGCAATAGCTGTACCCAAATATTCTGCACACAGAAAAGGGAGGGAGGCTGAACAAAGTGGTGCTTAAAACCTTTTCAGACTGCTGGGCTGCAATAACTGATTCTGCAAGGTCATTTTATTGGGTCTGCAATGACCTTAGAATAAAAAAATTCATATAAAACAAACCTTCTCAACTCCTGCTTTTATCGCGCTGCTCATGCTGATCCTGATCAATTTATACAAAATATTTTTTAGTAGTACCTAGATGCCACTTTCACTCCTTCTATGTACTTATGTACTTGGATTTTCATTCACAGCTTTATCATTATAGGATGTTTTAGGTCTCTAGAAGTTAAATCTAGAGCCTAGTAAATACCACACAATGTTTACACCTATAATCATGAAAACTAATTGAAAGAAGGTGTACAGAAATAAATGCCATCAAGTGTTGATGTTCTACTGCTATGGCTGTGTAGGCTACTTACAAATAATTTTCAAACATATTCTGCTGAAATTCAACACAATGTGGATAAAATCTGGAGCTCTGGGATCATCTCCACAGTTTGAGAACTTTGACATTAACACACCATATTCACCCATCAGCTGCAGTGACCTTTGTCATTCAAATTACTTTTCCTTTCAGTAGCTTCATATCTCCTTCTACCTGTCCCTCCCCTGTCTGTCAAAGCCACTTTTTTCAAAGATGTCTGTGTGCTCACTAGCAAAGCGATTAAGACATTAGCATGCTGCAGCATGTTGGTTCAACTCTGGGGTAATGAATAATAGAGAAAAACCATCAACATTCTTTAGGCTTGACAGTAAGAAGCCCAATTTTTCACTCCTTTGGCTGAACCAGGGGAGTTTTACTTTAAGACAAAAATAAGAAGAAATATGCTGTGTGGGAACTTTGTGAAGGTCAGCTCAGGCACAACCTGACCACAGGCTAAATTCAGAAAATGACCCCAGACAATCAGCACTTTGTAGACCACAAAGAGCTGATTAAATCAGGAAGCGCAAAACAGAGATAAAACTGAAGTGAAACAATGTGGACACATACTGTAATAGGTAGGTAAAATGGCACAGCAGCAGAAAATTGATGTCATGGCAGCAAATCTACAGCACCGTCCAGATGCACAGGAAGATCAGTCTTCAGGGAGAGGCTGCAAGCAAACTCTGAGTTAATGCTCCACTGTAAACTCTGGTAGATGTAGGCTAGTGAATGTGTCTGCAGCAGAGAGTTTGAGGCGCTTCACTGCCTTGGCATGCTATAAACACTGGCAGCACATCAATTCTGTTGGCTATTAATCACCAACATCACTGAAAAGTCAGTTTGTTCTTTTATGCACAAATATACTTATTTTGTACATTTTTTTATTCATCCTACTCAGATCGCACATTTCTTTGGATGCACAAGTTAAAAAAAAAAACACATGCTGTTTTTAATAACTGCTCACTATTTTTACTTTCTGCTGTAAAATTTCTCCCTGATGCAAAGTCTCACTTTCTGTTTTAATACGTTTACCGTTGAGTGAATATACATAACTTGGCTTTCCTTTCATTTTGCTGCTGGTTCACCTGAATTTCTCCATGGAGGAACAGTAAAGGTTCCATCTACTGCAATAGTTATCTAACATAACCTGGAATAAGATAAGAACAATCTGACAAATATTTGCCTCGCTTTAGATGCACGGTCTCATGGGAAACTTAAACTAATACTTTTCTAACCTCCTTTAGGACTTAGCTGTGCTGCCGTGCAAACACCAAGCCTATGTAAACAGGAGCAAGTGGAGATTCAGCTTCAGTGGAGCTATTTTTAGTCCCGTCTCTTTCGTTATCAGTCAAACTGCATAACCACATTGTTGTTCGGTCTTATAGAAAGTAAATAAGCAAAATGAAAAATCTAGTTCAGTTCAGTTCACACTCTCACTTCCTGCACTCATAACCACAAGTGAAATTTTGCTTTGAGGAGATGAAATACATAATTGATTGAGACTGAATTGACTAATTCTGTTCTACAAGTGGCATAACGCCTTGTTCTGTTGGCTGGGGTTCTCATTTGATCTGTTTGGGCAAATGTGACAGATTATGAATCCTTTTTAAAATTAAATAATTGTAAATAATCTATTCGTTGATTTTATTTATTATGTAACCATATACCAACTTTCATGGGCATCTGATTATGTCATAAAATGGGGGGAGCACATTTTGAAAAAGTTGGAAGACACTCCTTGAGTTCAAACCTTGATGAATCAAAATGTTTGAGCCATGTCGGTCATATGGTGAATAATTCAGACCGTTCTTCAGATGGATTAGTTTGAACAGAGTCACTTGGATGCGGAAAATTGGTCTTAGCAAGCTGAGAAACTGTGGCAGTTTCTTTGTAGTTATGTCATTGATTAAATCAAAAATAATTAAGTCAATTAACTAATTCAATCTGAAGATTTTTCTGAGTGATGGAGGGCACGGTTGTATAACAAACCACAGACGTCAACAGAACATGCAATTAGATTAAATCCCTCTCAAACACGATTTGTCTGCCGTTAATGAAAATGAATGCACACTGTTTCAAAGGATGAGAATAAAGATGCAGGGAAGTGGTTAATCTAATGTCCTGTATGTGGCATGTTGTTCACGTTCAGTGAGCGTCAAAGTTCATTCCTGCCTTATTTTCTGGATCTAACTGTACAGCTGATGGCCTTTCTGAAAACTAAAAGCTGTTCTGCTGATGCTGCACATCTGTCACTCTTCCTTATTTGACAAGAAAAGCAAAATTGATCAGTTCTTAACATGATCACAACTGCTTTATATTTGCATGAAGCTAACCTTATTATTTCAATCTGAGAGTTCCCCTTAAATATTCTTCAGGTTTTATGCTCTCAAAGGGAGACTTTAAAATTAAACCCAACAGAACCAAAAGAAAAACAATCGATCTGTCTAAATATTTCAGATTCTGTCTCCATCACACGTTGTCTGTACAGACGTTTCGATTCTAAATCAGGGCTTGTGACAAACAAATAAGAAAGCTATTAGTTGAACCTTTCACTGACTTAATTTTATTACTTTTTGTTTTAAGGGTAAATAATATTAAAAGTGTTTGACTCACCTCATAAACTACTCCTGAATTAAGTTCAGCCATCGCAGTCCAACATGGTAGCGTCTGTCCACTGTCGGTCGCCCCACAGCGCAGCATCCGCTGATCCTCTTCAGAAAAAAATTAATGTTTCACTCAAGTGCAGTAATGTGTCTTATCTGTATACTTTAGCTCTTCCTTCAGCCCTTCTTCTGGTGCTTACCTCCAGCAGGATAATGCACAATTTTACAAAGCTAAAATCAAATCTTCTTAAACTGTTACTTTACCTTACGTTACTTTAAAAAGTTATTGAAACATCATTGAAAATTCCTTTTTCCTGATGATTTTTCTAGCTAGGAGATGACCTAAAGAAAGTCAAGACACTCAGAAAGTCAATAATAAAATGTATTATTATTATTATCATGATTTGGTCAAATGGTAAGATGTCAGCGCTCAAGTTGAGTCCTGAATGACGGGAAGAGCATCCTTATGTAGATGTACGTCTCGACTCTGCCAGCAAACGCTGTAATAATATTCATCCTATCAGATGAAATGCAGCTGAGTGTGTGTCTGAGTCGCAGACTGACACACTTATCATAATGCTAATAACATAGCTGCCAATCACAGGTAATGATGAGACAGGAAGAAGTCAGTCTGCAAACATCCTGCATCGCGACTGTCAAAGATTTAGTTGATATTTTGATGGCTGTGAGTGATAACATCAGGGCACAGAGCAATAATATCCTTCATTCTCAATATAAAGCTCTTTGTGAAATCTTTGCTTAGTACAGCACAGAATCTCTTGAACCTCAGTATGTTCACTAAAGAAAGCTGCAGAGATTTTTTTTTTTTTATCCTGCAGCAATTTTTAAGCATATCATCAATTCAGCATTCATTATGGATCCTGTCAACCTAATGAATGAGTTTAATTAATTTTTTCATTTTGCTTCCTCATAGTTGCAAAAACTACTAATCAGTTAAATGTTACAACATCTGAGCGGATGGTCAGCGTTAGATAAAGAAACTTTGAGGGATATTTACTTATCATGGCAACAATATTCAGCGCAATGATTTTATCTGTTTTTCCCGTCTATGGTTAATTAGAGCATGGCAAATTATATCAAGTGCATTTCATGACACAAGCTTCACTGTGAATACTGATGAGAGAAGACAGGAGGTGCTCCGTCTCCACATTCAAAAACAACAGCTAGGTATCTTCATTTCCAGAGAAATTAGCAAGTCAGTAAATAGAATTGGGTTTTCACTCTGTATGTTCATTTTAGGGATTTTTTTCAATTCCAGTATTTATGAATTTATTCATTATGTTTTTTTATTTCTTTGTTGGACATAACTTTTTGCTTTATCAAATGTATTTACGTGAGAAAAACACAGCTAATCGATCTAATTAGGACTATTTTTCCTACATTAATATTTAAGAAAATTTGATATTTAGGCATAAGTTGATGTTTAAGTAATACAGCTGGTAAAATAAGAATTAAACATGTTAACATTTTTTTACAGTAGATATGTTTACGTTGACATTAAAGCAACACCAGATGTTGGAAATAACCCAAGTACAAAGAAGTCAAAACAAATTAGCCATTAATTACTTTAATGAAGTTTAACTCTGCCGCTATTAAAGGTTTATCATTACTAAACTACTATAGAGTTTTATAAAGCTGAACTCTTTGGCACACATAATTTTTTTGTACATCACATCAGAAACATCATGCCAAAGGCTGAGTGGAGGTGGGAACATCAGCGTGGGCTGTTTTACAGCATATGGTGCTGCAGGACTCTCTGCAACTGAAGGAATGAAATATATCAGACATCATTGACAATAATCTGGAGATAAAATGTTCTCCCAAGCAAGACCAAAGCCCTAGACACACAGGCTAGGAAACTCTTAATTGGTTTCAGTAACTGAAGGCAAAACTGAAAGAATCACCTGACTTGTATCCAATTTAAAATCTACGGAGATAACTAAAGATCAAAGCACAGAAAGTCATCCATTATAATGTATAAGATTTGAAGACAATTTCCATGGAAAGGGTCAAAATCACACCTGAGTAAAATGTGAGACAAGTTTCTCTAAACAAGAGAAATCAGCACCAAAAATGCTTTTTCACAAATGTATTTGATAATTTCTGTTTCTGTGTTCAATGCTTTTTTCCTGTGTCATTACTTTTTTTTTTTACCCACAAACTTCAATTGTGGGTTCAGTTTTTATTTTTTATTCTGTTTACTTGGGTTGTTGCCAACATCTAATGTGAGTTTTATGTCAACTGTTCCATCAGTAACATTTAAGCTGACAAAATCACTGATGTGTTCAAAACTTATTTTACCCACAACATGGAGACTCATTTAAAATAATTTATGTATTAAGTAGAAAAAAAACACCACTTATAGAAGCACCAGATGTTCAAACTGTCTTAATTTTAATGAGAGAAAAATGTTGAATTTGTCTTTACCGTACAATTAAACAGGCATCATTTTTCAGCACCATAACCAACAGGGCATGTTGAAACAATGACAAAATAATTCAGAAAGGTGTCAGACAATTATAAATTGTCATAGGTACAGCTGCTTAAGTGTAATTATATATATGCGTGTGTGGGTGTAAGGGGTGTGGCTTGTGTGTGTGTGTTTTACCTACCTATGTGAATTCTACCAGTCTGTATGTTTAAATTAGCCTTTTTTATGGGTATCAATGTTTTATGGTCTTAACATACCTGTGTTCCTTCCAATTAGACACTTGCTGTGTTTAAACCTTACATCAAGTCTTAAGTTGTTCGGTTTTGACATAAAAACGTTGAGTTAATGACTGAATTTACTGATTTTTAGTTGATAGAATATCTAATAAACACCTCAGGAATGTAACATGTAAGTCCAGGTGAATTGATTTCCGCTGAGCTGATGGTTTTCAGCATCTTGGCATTAATAGTCTGTTTCCCTATTAGGACACTGAAAGGAAGCTGTTAGTCATAACGGAAATGAAGGCTGCTTAATGGCGGAGCATTAAGAACTGAAGCAAAGTTGTAATTTGTACATCCTCAAGGCAATAAGTGTTGAGGGTACAATACAAAGAAAAAAGATTAATAACAGAAACTGCTGCAAAAAAACAAAAACTTTATCATTTCAAAAGCAAGTGTGAGCAGTTTAACAATGTAGCCTTTAAACCTTTAAACATTGGGTATTTTTGAAAATTG
Organism: Xiphophorus maculatus; assembly: GCF_002775205.1. NCBI lineage: Eukaryota > Metazoa > Chordata > Actinopteri > Cyprinodontiformes > Poeciliidae > Xiphophorus > Xiphophorus maculatus. The sequence goes on along the minus strand of NC_036452.1, from coordinate 5,132,090 downwards.
TGGCCTGAAGACCGTCCTAATGCCATCCAACTTATTAATCCCATTAGACTCATTGTTCAATCACACTAAATCTTAATGAAGCTCATGGAAACAATACACATATTTTTGAGATCGGATTTTGGTGGAATCCTTCCTCCTTATTTCCTTTGCACATTGCCTGTATTCACACGAAACATTGGTTGGTTGTGACCAGTCAGTACGTGTGGATGTTTAACTGTTTGTTCCTTCCCATTGTTTCTAAATGCTTTTCATGCTTCTTTTCATCAAATGTAATTCAAGTGAAAATGATTTTTTTTTTATTTGTCTTTATTTGATTTTAAAATCTGCTTAGTGCTGAATTGCTGAAAGTGTTAGATTTTAAACTAGAGATGGTTAAATGTTTGATTAAAGACAAATAATTGGCTCTTAGTGTTTAACCACAAGCTGTGAATAAGACGCCACGCTTAGTGTTTTCTTCCAGTCTTTACTCTGTCCACAACAGGGGGGGAAAAAAATCCAATTGGCTGAACAGGCCAGCAGTAACCAACAGCAAACAGGTAAAAGTCACAACAGACAGGTATACGTTTTGCCTTGTGGCTGCCTCCAGGCCATGCTGCCCCAGGTGGACAGCCATACTGCTCATCCTAAAAACTGCCTTTGAACTGCGAGAATTTCTCCTCAGGATGATACAGCACAAGTAGCATTTTTTTTCTTATCAAATAAATGCCTTTGAGGAAAGCAGCTGACTACGAAAATGAATTGTGCAATACAAGTTACACCTTGGATCCAAGAAAAGCTTCTCCTGAGTGCTAATCGTGCAAAGCTTCCCCTTGAAATGATTTCCCAACAGTCCAACAGAGCCAGATGGCGAAGAACTTCTCTCCAGAAAATCTCTTTTTTAACTCAACAACATCACAGATGTCACACTGTCTTCTTTCTTGCTGCACACATGGCTGTTTTTCTTGAAAACCGACTGGTAAGACAGACACATAACTGGAAAACGGAACATATTTCCTCAAATCCTGGAGTTAGTAGATAACGAGACCTACTTCACTGCGCTCAAAGACAGCCTTGGCTCCCTCGAGGACAAACTTTTAATGCCCTTTAAAGGTTTATTAAGTCCCCTGTAATAGACTTGGTGTGACTTCTGCAGCAGATACAGTATGAGGTGAATACAAGGGCAAACCTAGTGGCTGTTTCACCATTACTCTGTGCTTTATAGCTTTCAGCTGCAATTAGTCTTCAGGGATTTTTCTTTTCTAAAGCCCCTATTAAAACAGAGACACATTTGCTCTGTAATGTCCAATATGAAGATATAATAATGCTATATAAAGTACAAATTAATAAAAAAAGTTATTGAAGGAAAGAATAGACATATTCCTTTTCTGGTGGGATTTGGTTGAATTGACTCATTATTCCTGCTGGTTAGTTCTCCAGAGTGTGGATGAGAGATACAGTAATTGTTGTCTCAGTGACTCCCACAGCGGCTTGGACTGGAACATAATGCAGAGCTAATTGATTGGAACTTGTCCCAACTGATTCAGGATACTGGAGCCAGAGCGAATAAACAGATAAGTCACAGCTGAACTGAAGGGTTCCACCTGACGTACTGACCAAAAGATATTTTCTTTGTAATTTCACTGCGGTACTGCGAACTATTACCCTGAAAAGACCCAAAAATCTGCTTGTGGAGTAAAACGAGGGAGCAGAGGTCAGCAATAAGGGAGCAAATGACTCACTTCCTCACTTACAATTTTGTCTCCGGAACCATCCCTGTGATTAACCTCACCCAGATGCTGTAAATCAACCTGGCAAGCATTCCATAAAAAAAGAAGAGAACATTTAGCCTCTACACAACTGCATCATTTTCCCAGAGGACAGACCGGCTTTGTGGCCAGTTGGGGACATTTGCACTCAACATTAATGCGTTTGCCAGATTGGAGAGCTTGTTTGCTCAGCTGCTTTTTTCTTTTTTTATTCTTTATTTTTCCCATGAAATTGGCAAATGTGTGAGACAAATTTATCACTATAGTGCTACACAGATGACAAATCTGTTATCTGTTGGCAGTTGGCTGTTAAACACATTTAGCCATAGTGTGTATAAAACCACTGAAGGACACACAGACTGTCTAAAATCAGTTCTTCTGCTTGGCTTGCTTTTATGCCTTCAGTTTAGTGATTTAGCTCAAGAAAAACAAGACATCTGAGACTGATCTGAAAACTTTTGAACAAATGAAAGTGTCCTGTGAAGACTTCTGAGGTTTTACATACTATAGTTGTCAGTAAAACAAGCCCCAACGTTGGTTTCACATAGCAATAACTCAGAAAGATTGGAAGCAAATACACACAATACAATTGATTTTTGTTTTTAAATAATAAGCATAAAAAAATTGGATGTTAGTTTATGGGAAATTCAATAACTTATGTTTTATCACCAAACACTTACGTAAAGCTTTCTGTGCTGCATTCTGATGTACTGTTTTCATTTTTCTCCTTTCTTGGTGTGATTTCTTATTTTTATTGTTTTACTGTTTTGCTCTGAAGTATTCTCCAGAGCTATTATGAATGGATCTATAACCAGAAATGTGGAGGAATGAAGTAGCAAAGGAAGTCATGTATAAAATGATCTTTTATTTGAAAGCGAAGTAACTTTGAATTAAAGAAATAAAACCTGGAAGGAAATGGGGTTGTGGAGGGGTAAAACTAATCAGGGATGTAAGAAAACCAAACTCCACCGTCACACCACCCCACCACAAACCAGACCAAAAACACTCAATATTCCCTACAATTAAAAACACTTCAATCTAGAAATCAAGCCTCACTTTAGTTCACTTTACACAGCACCAGGTGAACCAAGCACCATGCACCACACATGCTGCTGAAAGACAGAGTGGCAATAAATCAAAGCCCCTCTCCCAGCTTTATTCTTTGCTCTTCAAGGGCAGAATGGGATCAGATTTTCCTTCCTGGCTGCAGAAACGTAACAAAAGAAACTAAGGGGGAAAGAAATCACTGACACGCAGCCACTGCTTCATGTAGCAACACTCACGACTGCAAATTTCAATAGCTCAGACATCAATATACCTTCGTAGGCAGTAATAACCACATGGGAGCCATTTTGACACCCCATAGCACAGAAGCTAACAGCAATTATTTTCTTTATTCCCGCTCTTGGTTTCAGCCAATCAACGCCAACCAAAGTAAATGTTGCTCCTGGATTGGCTGCTTGGCAAACACTAGTCAAAGCCTGTCAAATAAATTCATTTTCTGTCCCCCAGGATCCATAATGTTGAATGTAACATACAATATTTACAAGAAATTAATTAACAATTAAAATAGATAATTTTAGGATCACTTTGATAAATAATATTGCAAAATTTGAAATATGGCTCTCTCTCTCATAAATTACGATTAGGTAAGTACCTTATTGTCCTCCAAAGGTCTTTTTTACCGAAAAGTAAAAGCAATGCCACCTCTGCTTGAGACTGCACAACTATCAGTCCTGTTGAGACTGTTAGCTCTCATTAAGATACTTCTAAATAAAAGTCAGCTATAATAAGCCATGTTGAATACAGACGCAGAAGATTTTTATTCGCCATGCAACTTTTCAGTTATTTGTAATGCTAATGCTCTTAAACTGAACCAGAAGCCACCCCTTTCTGCTCCAACACATCCGATCCAAATCAGTGAATAACCCTCATCAACTTACTGTCAAGTTAAATAAAAGTCTAGTTGGGATCTATTAATTATTTAAATAAGGTGTTTTAAAGCTCCACATTATTTTCACATATTAAAAGCCATTTTTCAGTTGGAGTGTGTGGTCTCTTGTGACCGTTCTGCTTTTTGTCTGTTTTGTGTATTTTCTCTTATATTTTGGGGGGGAAACATGGTCTCAGTAGCGCTGAGGTTTCCCCAAGTATGAGTCATTATTTTTTATTAATCACCCGCACTAAGAACTTTGCTTACATTTGTTTGTTTTTCCTACCAAAACCAGATGTAACTTCATGGCTACAACTTGTCATGCTAACAGTAGGAGTTGATAATATGAATCAAACTTGTTCCATGTTGCTAGTTCAAAATGTTGATAAATAAGCTCCCAGTTTTTTCTCCTATGACAGGAAAAGTAACCCAATTATTGCTGTTAATTTCTTACTGTAATTTTACAAACAGCACTTCATATATATATATATTTGCATATGGACCAGGCAATATTTCATCAAATAAATAAATCCTTTAGGAAATTATTATTTGTCAAACAAATTCATTGTATTTTTTTGTACTTGGGCATTTTCTTTTAGCTTTCCAAAATTAATGACCAAGAAATCCTTGTGATAATAGCATAAAGTAACTAAAAGTGTAAATATAGAGTGCTACTAGCACATGTACAAGACAGGTGGAGAAGCAAGCAGGACTATGAAGGTATATATAAGTAGAACCACTGACATCTGAATGTTTAGCTTTACGATATGAATATTGAATGAAAAGATGCCATTTCCTTCTTCAAATAGACATGGGCCGCTGAGGTACAAAACATACAAACTGTTCTTTTTTTCTGTAGATCCTTGAGAAAGCTTTAGCTGCAGCATCTCCTTGAGTTGCTGTAGCTCAACTTAAGGAGAGTTGAGTTCACAAACTCACATCAGCAGCCTCTAATGTCATCTCGGCTCTCCTGGGAATCACTTCGCGGCATCTGGACATTATGAAAGTTTGAATTATTTATCAAATTTGGTCGGCAAGACACATTCGTGACTCAATTACCTGTCATAGCACAGATTGAGATCATTCTATTCGCTTGGCAAATTCAATTTGTGTTGGACACGTTTTGTTTTGAAGAAATACACCTGGACAAAACAAAGAGAGAATTAACACCAACATTCAGCTGAGACCTGCCAGAAATCCGAGATATCAAACAACGTTCTCTACAAGCACCAGCTCTCGACTCCCATCCCTATTCTTACGATCCCAGCGTAACTCTAGTCGCCTCCTCCAGACGTCTCCAGATCCAGTTGCACTGTTCATCATTGTAAATAAATCCTCTTTGCCCTTTACTATCTGTGCTCCAAGTGTAATTCTGCATATGTATCAGGAAAATGACTTCAAACTTGGCCAGAACGCAAACTTTGCTGTTCTGGAGCGTCTTTGAATATAATTTGGAGGTATGCGTAGTGTAATTGTCTGTTTGGCAGACCCATTTGTCCACAAGATGTAACTTCCTAGCTAATGTTTTGAGATTCTGTTCCAGAATTCACACATACTGTTCTTTCCTCAGGTTCGACGACTGTTTTGATGTGCACCAGCCGCTCTCGCTGAACAAAATCACAGTTAGGATGGTCTTCTGAGGCTTGCAGGTTTCCCTGCTTCCTCCAAATATAACAATGGTCATTATAGCTAAGCACTTCCATTTCAGTTTCATCACATCACAAGACATGTTTCCAAAAAATGTTCCCATTTCAGACTTTAATATGACTTTCCTGTTCCTTCCAAGGTAATGAATTCTTCCCTGAGCAGCTTATCGGCTGTTTCACTGTAGACAGTGATTGCTCCTTATCAGCTTCAGCCAACGTCTTCACAAGGTTTTTTGATTTTTGTTCTGAGGTTGATATCCACATTTTGCACCTAAACCGACATTATTCCTGAACTCTACAATGGCTGAACATTTCCATGCTGTTCATTCATGCATACATTTGTTTGAACAGATGAACTCAGCACCTCCAGGCATCTGCAAATTGAATCCAAAGATCGACGAGACTTCCTGAAATATCAAGTAATATATTTTCATTTTTAACACTGTTACAAAAGGAAGCAATGTGCACAAGGTATTACTTCACATACTTTCACATATCAGAAGCTTTCAAAGTAAAGATACCTTTACCTTTGAATCCAAAGAAAGTAAAACAAAAATCATTCATCAGTCAAACTTATTAGCTATCATAGTTTGTCCCACAGTTGAGACAAATATCTCATATGTAGGAGGAAGGATAGAAATCAACAAGAGGGACTAAGACATCGCTGTGTCCCAGAAAATATGCAGATTCTTTGAAAATATGTAAATTTTCTAGGACATGAACAAGTTGTCTTTGTTGAGCCTCTCTTTGAAGTTTACTAAATTATCCCACATGGTACTTACAGGATCTGTTACTTAGGTAATCCAGAGGGGGAGATATAGATTAATCAGATGGAGACTGAGCAGTGCAAAGTAGAGCAAGGCCTTTTTCTGGGAGATCAAAGGATTTAGTGCTACTTAACTAAGGTGCTGTAGGTGTGTTTTTCTCCACATATTAAAGACAAAGAGGGTAGGTGAATAATGTCTTTGTCACTATCCGGAGGTCTCATTTGAATCAAGGTTTGGTGTGTGGGAGAGGCACAGAGCAGAGTTCAGTAGTATTAATATAAGAGCAAAGCAACATGCATCTTGCAGCATGTTTGTTTACAGCTTTCAGAGGGTGATAAAAAAAACAAACATCTTTTCATCATCTGAATATGCTTTTTTAAATATTATAATAAAAACTGTAAAATATTTTTACCATCAAAGCTTTTATCAATATGCCTAGCTTTAAGCTAAACCCTTCATCGTGGACTAGAGATGACATCATTCACTTAAAAATGAAAGTCTTCCCAAAGGAGTCCTTATCACTTAATAAAAGATCAATCAAATATTTATTAGGCAAGCACACTGCTCACAAGAGTCGAACGTGCTCATCAATTTGAACTCGTGTAGCAGTTTGACCATAAATGATTCTGTGTGCTTCGCTAACTCTTCACTGCAAGTCTTTAACAATTCAGGACCCCGTCTATTTAAAGCCAAGGAAGAAAGAAAGGCAGAAACGCCATAAAAGACAATTACTTATTCAAATAGGCGCTCCTCTCCAGAGGTGCATCATTCGCTAACGTACGATGAGTGATTTTGCGTGTTCTGTGGTTGGATTGTAATTCGGGGTTTTGAAAGAGCTCAGAGCAGGAAAACCCGATTAGGATGCCAAGGAGGGCATGTAATCAGATTCTGTCACGATGTAATGAAGTGACAGAGGAGCAGATTTCAATCAGGGCTGTCCTGGGAGGCACAACTTGGTTTGACAAAAATATACTGTTGATTTGCTTTTATACTTTCTAAGACATTATTAATTTGTATTTTTAAAGCAGTGAACATTTGGGCTGCACGATGGCAGCAAGAAGGTCCTGGGTTTGAATTCCAGCCTGGAGAATTTCTTCATGGAGTTTGGATGTTCTCTCAGAATACCACAACAAAAAAGCACGACTGTTCGGTCAATTGAATACTCTAAATTGCCCTTCGGTGTGAGTGTGTCCATCTCTGGTATGAGTGTGTCCACCACTCCATCTTCTTGCTCAGAAATGGACTGGTGACCCGTCTCTTACCCTATTTCAGCTGGACCTGGGTTGAAAAATATTCAAACAGCTGCCAAAAAGGACAGTGTCAGAATGCATGTGAGACAAGTGACACAGAAAGCCATAAACACTGTAAAATAGTTGTCATGCCAGGAGGGTGTGGCATGGATGTGACCAGAAGTCAAATTTATCCACTGGGACTGTGCATGCCTGCCATCTAATATGACTTTGACTGTTCAGACCTGTGCTAAGTTTTAAATGAATGCATATGTTGCTAACTCCAACCTATCAGATTCATACTGGTAAATCTTACAATTAGGAATGGAGGCACAAGAGAACTAGAAATTTAGAGATTAAAAAAATAACTATTATTTTTTTTAATTAAGAAATGCTCACAATTTAATGTCTGTATGTTTGAAAAGAACATAATTGAATTGTTCTGAAACAACAAAGTTTCTTGCATGTTCAGCCTCTTGTAGAAACAGAACTTCCTGAGTTTCAGCCTGTTCTTAACGGATTTACTGGGTTATTGTCAATTTTTGGTCCTCATCTGCTTCATCTTTATTTTTTATTTTTTGACAGATGGTCTCTCATTTTCCTGAAGCACTTTCAATTTGTGCAGTGTTTTCGGATTACACAGAAATCCCCTTTCTCATGATTATCAGGACGTGTTATGATCAATATGTGATTTGATGTCTTAGTTTGATTTATGTTTCTGTCTTGATTATTTCCTTATGGATGTTTCTTATTTTGCCATTTTAGTTTATCTTAGCTGTAAGTTCTTTCACTCCCATTGTTTGTACTTTAGCTTTTGTTTCTTTAGATTTGTCTTCCTTTTCTTTCCTGTTTATATCAGCTTGACAGTTTCTTGATGAGTCTATATCTTCTAGGTCCCTGTTACTTTGTCAGATTCTGTCTCGTGTTTGTCTGTGGTCCATACCACTGTTTTTTTCCCCATTTTTCTTTATCAACCCTTCTATCATGAGACGCTATCACTATCCTGTTTGCATTTTGGTCTGGTCCAGGAAAACCTTTCCTTATGATAGGGCTTTTTAGAGACTTTTTTCTTTTTTTTTTAACCAGTTTTTTGGACTCATTTCTTGGTGAACTCTTTGACAACCAGACCTGAGCACATGAACAGTTGTTGTGTTTGTCTTTAACATATAGACCGTTTCCATATTGTGGAACAGCTAATTTCATATTCTTTTCAGCATGTTTTTAAACCTCATACTTACTCATAAGCTGCTACAGCCTTGTGGCCTTTTTCAGTTCACACCTAATGTGAACAAATTCAGCATTTGTGCAATGCTGGTTTGATTAAAACCAGCATAAACTACATTCTAAGTACTTAAAGTACATACAAACAAGACTGCATGATGTTTTTCTTGCAAAAACATTATTGTAGATTCTTATTTTTAGTGACACTATTTAGTTTATGGACTAAAGAAGTAACCATTGTATTGTAAAGAAAAAACTTAAACAATAAGATTGCAGGTATCTGAGATTGCAGTTCTATCAAGTGTTGTGAAGATAAAAAAAATATATAAAAACATCTCTGAAAAAAGCCATTTTCAGACTTTTTCTATAGTTACCAATATAAATGATTCCTCTCAACAGTCTGCAGTTCTCGGTAAAAAGACGTCACTGCAATAAAAAGCTTTCGAACTGATGTATTGAGTGATTCTTAGAGAAAGCAAAGAAAAAGAAAGCAATTGAGATTCTGCAGGGGAGAGCCAAGCACTGTTTACCGCGTGTTGCCCACGGTGAGCCCTGTGGGCGCAACACACGGATGACACTGAGAATAAATGATTCCTTCTTGTGATCAAAAGACAATCTTTCAAAATCTGTTTGACTCTCTCCTCATTTGGACGTTTTTTGCTGAATAAAACATTGAGCTGTTTAGGAACATTTCAGCTTCAAGAGGATCTTTTCGGAGCATTCGGATGCTATTTTTGCCCTTTGTAAGTGTGATTTTTTTTTAACTCCTTTTTATGTGTATAAACAGGAGAAGTGCGGTTGCAGTACGAATACCCTATGTTTAGTGAGGATGCAAACCTTCAACTTTATTGGTTTAATCACTTCTCCACCACTGAGAGGAAACATGTACCTTTCAGGTGATATGAGCACCACAGGTAGATGTATTCATCGTAGCTTCAAGCCTGTAAATGACTGAATCTGAGCCAAGAGGTTAAAACACAGTTCAGCTGAATCTCCCACATCCTAGATGAGCTCTCAATTCACAGGAAAATGTAACTCGCAAACATAATGGCGTTGCAGAGAAACGCCATTTTTTCTGTGCTCATTGACTATGTATGAGCATCTGGTCAATGTGGATGTGTTATCTGATCACTGTGCTGCCCCCCTGAGAGATGCCTGATGTGTTTCCCTGTGCACAAGATAAATAAGCAGACTTGCAGAGCGCAGAGTCACGCTCCACACCCACATCTACCCCTACGGTGGAGGCAAGCGCAACTCCAGACTGAAGTGAAAGTAATGCAGGCTGTTTGTTAATCGTAAAACAATGAGGAAAGCACTGGAGGATTTCTGCTGATTGCTGATGAAATCTGTGAAGATTTTTCTTTAGACAATAAAAAGATGACTTGTGATTGTTCTCCTACTTTATGAAAGGTCAACACATGTACTGCAGGAACAATGAGACGTGTCCTTTTATTTGTAGGTGACAAGAACAGGAAAAAGCATGTTCTAGCACGGACATTTCGTACTTCACAAGAACTCCAATGCCGTCTTCAGGTCTCTCACTGCAGAATTTGTCAGTGTCGGAAAAACCTTCATTTCAAGTTTCTGACCAATGACACAATAGCTGTCAGACGCCACACAATAAGAGATTCTGCCAAGAAAATGTGTCAAGATGGATGGAAAGACAGAATCTCATTTTGTTTTTGCAGCTCTAGGAGAGAGAGAATTGATTATGCTTACATTCATTCATGTTCAGACCTCACAAGTATTATTTCTGTTAAAAAGACATGTTTTCTAATCTCAGGTTTGTATCAGGACTCCTGAGGCCTTAAAGCTGTTCTACATCACTGAAACCAACTTGTCATACAGTAAAGGAAATGTGAGATTGTCGTTGTATTTAGATACACATTTGAAGTCTCAATAGATTTTTATGTGTCTAAGATGTACTACATTGGATTTTATTGTGTTTAATAACTAGGGGTGCACTGATTTACCAGCTGGTGCCAGATTTCTTAATTTTGGGAGATCAGTGATCGGTTGATACTTACATGTGAAGCCGATCTGATCCATAGATCTTATCTACATCATCAAAGGTCTAAAAATCAACCACAGTCCTCTTTTGCTCTGCTGTGAGAGAGGTTTGACTGACAGATCGGCCCACCATGTCATGTCTGCATGTTTGCGGTTAACAATCATCATCCCACTGTTGCCAACTCAGCGACTTTCTTGCTATATTTAGTGACATTTCAGACAAAAGAAATCAGTATCAGACAAAATCGAAATCGGCAGGTCAGGCTTTTTAAAGATCTACAATCGTCCAGAAAACTGCAATCAGTGCTCCTGTTAATAACTTTTTAATGTTTTTTAAAGTTTAAAATTTTAGTCAAACATAACACCTAATTATTTGAATTCGCAAAACTTCTTTAGCTTCTGTCCTGCTATCAGGATATTGGGACAAAAGCATAATAAAGGAATTTTGCTCAGTTGTCAAATATCTGGTCTAACATGTAAGCATAAATGTACAGTTTTAAAATAATACATAGAAACCTAGGGGAAAAGCACTTCAATAATTTTTTTTTAAAGAGTGTAAGTTTCTTCCTGGCTGCACACGTTTGTTTTCACGGCTTTGTTCCGATGTCTTCCCCCACATGACAACTGCCATCCTGTTTACTGCCACAACCCGCCAGATGCTACTCATACATTTACTCTTGGATAAACAATCTATTTGCATACCATTTTATGGTCCAAACGATTGAGTATAAAATGGTACTGTGTAGTCGCAGCAATTAAATTAATGTGGCATAGAAACATTATGTTGTGACATAAAAATGTGCTGTATGAAGTAAAGCCCATAAACCACGAGCTCCTCACAGCTCAACTCAAGGACAGTCCCTATATGAGGGTATAGTCTGTTTATATTGAATATTGAAAATGCTTTAGAAATATCAGGGAGTAGAAGGTTTATTTAAAGAACCAGTTCATTTTTAGTTTGTTTCCAGATGCTGTTTCTTATTAGACTGCTAGTTTATAAGAAGGTTCAGATGTAGCAGTTTCTGATATGGGCAACATGGCTCTTCACTCAGGATGTCTCAGGGGCGGCACTACTCCAATAGGCAATATGTTTAATTTGCCTTGTGGGTAAGGCTATGATAAGGGTTCCCAATTTGAAATTGCATTTTAAGAGACATTTTCTTCAAGTCTGAGTTTAAAAAACGAAAAATAAATGAACTAAGATCTTATCAAGCTATAAACTGACCTTTGATTCATTAAGAAATATAAATTTGTGGTCCTTGAATACTTATATTTGAGTACCCTTATTCTCTAATGATACTTTAAACGTATGGAATGTTTTTTAAACAGTTAATAATTGCATTTCTTGTCCCATTCTCAGTAGCAGAATGGAGGATTCGCCCAGGGCGATACTGTTGCATGAATCGTCTCTGTTCAGACATGTTTACTTTAACTGTTGTTTTTCTGTTTAACTGCACAGTTTAAATGCTGTCTGGTCTTCATACATGCAACACAATTTAATCCAAAAATGCAATTTGATCACATATTAAATCTTTAACTCCATCATTATGTGCTTTTACTCTAAGTGAAAAATGATCTGTGATTTATTCTTCCCACATCATTTATCTGAGTCACTTTAAACTTAAGCTGGATGGAGGTCATTTTGTACTGTCAACAAGTTGCATAATCAATTTTCTTTTCTGCTATTTTCTGCTGTATGACTAATTAGCACTGGATGTCCTCAGATGTGTAACGTCTGGAAAATTGCCTCTCATCCTGATAGCCATAATCAAGGCAGCGCCAGAGCCAGAATGAGCCAGTCAACACCGTGACTTATGTCGGCTTGAAGGCGCAATAATTAGCCGAATCTGGAGATGCAGGGGAAGGTCAAGGGCTTTGATTTCAAGAAAGAAGAAGGAGAAGAGAAGTTAGTTAACCTTCCAGCTAGGAGGTTATCAGCCACCAGGGGATTTTATTCTGGGGTTTCTTATACATACACATTGTGCCCTCTTAGAACTTCCTTTAAAAAGAGAAGAAAACCCTAAGACTCAAATGCAAGGCTTTAATATTTGATGTTTTGTGATTTAACCATCCCAGGTGAAATATGAGCTGCTGTTGATGCATTCTGCAGGCTGAAAGAGCTCTGGATATTGAACAATTTCACCAAGCACACTGCAGTCACAGAAATATGATGGCTGCTTTGGATATATAAAAAAAATGTTTACTGTTTATTCAGATAATTTATTATTTAGGAGTTGTAATATAAAGTTTTACTTTATGTTCATATTTGTAATGATTCCTGCATTGCTACACTTAACTTTTTAGTAAAGCAGTTCACAATTAAAGAAAAAAGTATATAATCCCCTTCAGGTGTAGTAATGAAGGGGATTATATACTAAAAAATGCATTAAAATAAGTTTGCCATTCAGTTGAATAAGTATCTGACCCCCTCATCAAAGCATGGTTTGAAACTCAGTGGATTAACCTTTATTGACAAACTGCAAACACAGCATTAAGACATTTTCTGTAGCTGGTAAAAAGGTTTGTGATTGTTTCAGGAGAGATTTTGACCCACTCCTCTTTACAGAAACTCTAAATCCTTTAGGTTTCTTGCCAGCTGTTTGGTAACTAGACATATCAGATTTGTCTACATTTATTTGGACCAAGGTCTTGAGACTGACTTCGGCACACAATAACCTTCATGTTCTTCTTTGACCACTCCATTGTCGTCTTAACAGCATGCCAAGGTATAGTCATACTAGATGACTGATCCATGAAAGTTATGATGAGTTTCACTGAAAGAGCATCTTTATTGATGTGAGGTTACAGACATCAATAAGTAGAATACTTCCACCAATCTGCTTGACAGGGATGATTGTGGTCTTTAGATCACTCTTAGCATTTGTCTTCCTCCAAACATAAGTTGATACAAAACAAACATAGATTTTGCTCCTGTGTCTTACCAGAGGATTTTCTCCCAAGCTTTCTCTCAATCATTTCGATGTTCATTGGGAAACCTAAGATAGAGATGGGACTGTATTCTTTGTGTGGCTTCTGTTGCAGGGGATTGCAAAATTTCAATCCCGGCACATGCTGCAGTGTTCTTAGTGACTGTGGTCCCATCTACCTTTAGATTATTAACAAACTCCTCTTGTTTAAATATGGCAGACATTGAACTTTCTCTCCCCGTATGCCAGCATCTTGCATGAAGAAAAACTGAGGGCAATGGATTCTCATTTTATATTTATTCCATTTCCCAATAATCTTTTCAGTAGCTGTCGCCTTCTTGATGAGCTTCTAGCTGATATTCTTGGAGCTCATTCCAGAATTGTTCAGATCCAATATCTCAGCTACTTGAGCCATCAGTGGCATGGTAAGAAATCAAACAAGCTAGGCCACTTGTGTCATTCATACACATATCAAGCTATGGTCAAAAATGAGACATAGCTTGATCTAGATGCAATAAAAAACTATTTGTGGGACCAATATTCTGGTTGGATTGTATAGGATTTAGTATTTATTTCGCTTTATTACATTTATTTTAGATTTTTTTCATTGATATTCTGTCTTTTTAAATGAAATGAGATAACAAAAATGTGGAGACTATGCTTTTATTTGAAATTGAGCAAACTTTGAAAATCAGCAATAGATTAGATACTGTTTTCCCCCAAATGTACTCTAACATGCTAACATGATGGTGTACTTCACCATCAAAAAGCTTAAGTCAAGACTTTGAATGATAACATATGTAGAAAAAGTTAATAAATACATTGACTGTATCATCATGACTTGACCTGATATTTTATCAGTATGTTTTGAACCAAACCAAAATGAGACGGATCACATGATGAACTGTGCCACCCCATCTGTTTACTGTGCTAACTGTTGACAAGTTACCCTAACATATCTCAAAATCATGTCTAAATAGAATAGCGTTTGTAGAAATACTGTATAGAAAATAGTGCCAAAGTTTAAAAGGATCTAAGCCAACATATTTTTTTGTTCATTTACCCAAAAGCTTTGAAACCACTGAAATCCATTGGTAGGAAAAGTGTTCAATTTACACATAAAACAACAACAAAAAAATCAAAACCATCAAAGTATTTAAGGTTTCAGCTCTACTTTAAATACATCATTTAAAAAGCTTTTAATGATGTCTTTTGAATGCTATTTGATTGTACAATGTGAAAGTCTTGATTTTAAAAACATTTAAAAAACAAGGTCAACATTATGAAGAGCTGCTTCATTCAAAAAAAAATACTGTTATTGATAAATGTTTTCAAAATTTTCCATCAAATAAATAAAGGCCCCCATTTAAAAACAAAAAATAAACAAAAGTCAATATAAATAAAAATATTTTTATTGTGGAGCTTATTTTGTCAATCAATTTTATTTCTTTTTCTATTTACTTATTTTTCCTTGACCCACGACACAGATAATAACATGAAATAAAAATAACCTCAGTTAAAACAATAAAAGTTCATGACATACATAAAGTAGAGTAGTTTAACAAAAAAGTGTGGCAAAATAAAACACTATTATTATTCAATTTATTATTTGAATAAACAAATTCAAATAAGTACTGAAATAAATAAATAAATTAATTAAAGCTGACTGACAAAATAAACTCTCCATTAAAGAATATATTTTATATACATTTAGCTTTCATTTTATGACAAGACTAACGACTATTAGCAAGACACAACAATAATATTGTATTCCTCTCCATTTTACAGCCTGTGCATTCATATTCTAAAAGAACATGTTCACAAACGGAGGGTGTACATTAATGCCACTGGATTATTGAGATACAATAAACAAAAATCAAACTGTTTATTTGTGCAAAGTTCACTATACTTTTTGTGTGGCAGCCATTTTTTGTGACTGCAAGTCAAATATTCCAAATCACAATTCCCAGTTCATTGGGCGTTTCAAGTAATTTTTCTGAAATGGAACTCAGAAGATGTAAGTCCCAAGTATAAATTATGTCCACCATTGATAAATGTGCAGTGGTTGCTTACAATATCTTTATATTAACAATGAGTATTGTACCCCAATGCGTTCACCATATCCATATTGTTTTTCTTTAGGTTTCTTGCCTAAAGAAACCTAAAGGTCTGGAGCTGTAAAATGATCTGATTTAGTAAACTTAATGAATCCGTCACACCACAACTCAGTCAATGTAGCATCAGGATACATGGCACATGTGCAGTTTGCGGCGATTATGGCAAGCTGATTTTCTTCTTATTTAAAACAAAATGCAATTTGATTCTAGTTGATTTTTTGTTTCCTACATTAAGATTGGGTGATGTGTGTTCTCAGACTGGTTTCATTAAGTTTTATTTACTTGTGCACACTGAGTCACAGTAGGGTATGCGTTTATGAGCTATGAGTTTTATGGTATGTCATAACCACTCAGGGTGTAATTTTCACAGTGTTAAAAAAACAGAAAAAGTCCCATTATGACACACAATGTGTTGAAACAAAAGATGAGCCTTTAGGACCCATTTTATGGTATCGAGCTATTTATGCTAATGTTAGCATAAACGCAGCCTTCGTATGCTATGTGTTTTAGATTGCAAGGTTATGATCATGAAATAAGTGACACATGCAGAGTTTTAAGCAATAGCTAAATCTAATTTTTGAAGTAAAGCTGAAAATGCTAGAACCTTTGTATTCTGCAAGAATTTTAAACATAACACTAGCAAACATAGACTTAGGCTTAGCCATTCAGCACAAATGTTAGCCCTTTACACAGGCCAGTAAGTAGAAAAGACCAAACTGATCAAGCACATTGAGTCCTGTTCATCACTAGTTTGTAATTAAACCAACAATTTGCCAATAAAGTCCTTGTTTCTCCTTGTGCAGCTCATAAATAGTCATGAGTTCAACTAGTAATGGCTACATATCCTGAGTTAGCCAAAGCTAATGGCTAAATACAAAAAAAACAAAACAAAGAAAGCCAGGTAATATAAAAAACAACTGCAAATAATTTATACACTAGCTTGTAGTGTATAATGTACACTATAAACTAGTGTAAATTTACACTATAATTTACGCTATTAAATCATAGTGTAAATTATACACCACAATAATCTACATTATTATAGTAAATTATTATTACAAAATTACAAAAAAACTTTTCTTATTCAATACTGTGTCATGTTCCTTTTTGTCCTAAGTTGTGCCTGATAAAGCAGTGGTTTGGGGGAAGATGTGGCAAATAGTAATTTCTATTTATTTATTCGTCCCATTGTTGCTTTTTTAGTTAGAAAAACATACAGCAGTTTATGAAGATCAGAGAACATGTGATGTAACTGTGTAGAAATTAAAAAAAACAAGCACACACAGATAAGTGTTAGAAGTCTGTGGGGGGCACAGATGGTGATCTATCAAAACTGACTCACAGTTTGAGCGGATGGATGGCTTATTGGCATCGTTCTAGTTGTAGCAATCGACAGCTTAGTAAAGAGATTGCATTAAGTGAACAGTAAAAAACAAAAACTGCAGGGGGGAATCTAGGTCACAGTAGTCTCTGTTTCTATGCAATGCCCTTGAAGCCTGTTTGAGATTTTTTGAGTTTTTATCAGCGGTCAGCGTTCATTTTGCGCAGTTTTGGGGGTAGATTGTCCTCTGGCCGACTCCCCATCGAGGGGAATGGGACTGGTGCTGGCGTCGCAGCACCGATAGTGCTAATTGCTGTTGGCTGTCTGTGTTTCACTGGATCCCCCTCATCAGCATCAAGATCAAGGGATAGCAGCTTGACTTGCTCCTCAGGCTGTCCATGCTTCACAGCTGGGATGGAGCTGGACCTAAACCGCTGGATGCTGAGCGAAAGGTCTCCGGTGCTGTAGGCTTTACCACCGGGCAAGGCCGTTCCCGTCTTCAGCGCCCTCCATAGGTGCTCCTCCTTGGTGGAGCTCATTCGCTGGAGCTTGCTGGGCAGCCTGGAGGCCTGATCCTCCGGGTTCTCCGCATGGTCGGCTGAGAGAAGCCTTTCCCGGCGGCCCACTCTGTTGCCCAGCAGAGGCGAGGGGAGAGTGGGAGCAATGGCTACGGGATTCGGGGACGTCAGAGAAGATTTCTCCTCCTGCTCTTTGACACTGTAGGGAGGCGTGGGAACCTCAAAGGTGTTGTGGAACTGGGAGTAGTCCACTCTGAAGAAACCTTCTTCTAGAGACATGACAGGAAGGAATCGATGGCCCCACAGCACTTCATCCTCCGTGTAAGATGTTCTTGCTTGGCATGTCATACCTACAAAGAGAAGTTACAGAGAAAGGGACGTTTTCAAAAGTATACAGGAAAAGATGAAAGTACAGAAAAGAGCCCAAGAAAAGTACATAAGTAGTGAGAGCAAAAAACGAGGAGAAATGAATAGTAGTGAACTGCTTCAGGGAGAAGACATGGAAAATACAGCCATGACGGATAAAAGCTTGTGCTACTGAATAATTAAAACCATGAAAATTAAGCATTCTGTTCAATATTTCATATAACTGAGAAAGGGATCTGTGCCACAGGCTAAAAGACGATGAAACAAAAGATTAGGCACCAGGAGCGGCTATCCAAATGTTACAGCAAAGAAGACAGAAATGTGAATATAAGATTTCGCTCTCACCTGTGGTTTCCACAATGCCCTCTAGAATAACTACTATCTCAAACTGCTCGTTCATGAGCGAGCGCTGGGAGAGATCAAAGAACGGGCTGTTGGTGTTGATCTCATGGCAGATGGTGAGAGGTGACACCAAGAAAAGCTGGTCCGCTCCCGTGCCAAAACCCACGTCCAACTCGCACTGGTCCAGAGGCAGAAACTCTCCCTCTGGGGTCTGTCTAGACTGGAAGCACAAATGATTCACACTTTTGGGAGTAGAATTGACATTTTTGTTTGCCAAGAGATATTTCTTTTTTTAGGATTAGTCAGACAGCAGTAAATGTCACCAGAAATTAGCAGTTTGAACACACAATTTGGGTAAGATGTACAGACACTCATCATGAACATAAATATCGCTACAACATTCGTATGAGTTTTTGCTTTAAAAAGAGAAATTAGTTTTAGTTGAACGAGACAAAAATGTAGCTATATACGCCGCCATGACATAAGTATTTGTTTTTTGTTGTTGTCATGTTCTGTGTTTTCTGTGTATTTATTTAGAGTTTTCTGTGTCCTCGAGTCTTCGTGTTGTCCTGTCTTCCCCTTGATTATTCCCAGGTGTGTCTCGTTCTGTGATTACCCGCTGTGTATTTAACTCCACCTGTGTTCCTTGTTCCTCGTCGGGTCCTTGTCTTGCAATTGTCTAACGTGCATGCTGTCATTCGTGTTCAGTCGTGTTAACGGTTGCTACCGGCGTCGAGCCCTGGCTTCTGCTCGGCCGTGCTGCCCATTGCTGGACGGTGTTTATTATTTATTAAAATCATCATCATTCATCTTACCTGGGTCTACAGCATTTGCCTCACCACCTCAACACCCCCAACTCATGACAGTTGTATTGTTACTTTCCTTTAAAAAAAAGAACTAGTTACAAGACTGCAATTAATTTGGCGTTTATGGTAATCATAAGACAAGAACTTAACTATCGGCTCTTGGCTACACCAGCCAAATTCAAGTTTTATGAAAAGGGTGAATGTTGATAATATCCATGGAAAATCCCAATGTGAAGTTAAAACCTAAGCATTAATTAAAATTCCTGATGTCAGAAATATTCTACATCAATGTTTTTACACAAAGAAGTGGATCCCCACATACTTATTTCAGTGTTTGCACATTCACCTATTCATGGATTTTTCTGTGGAATGTAATGCCAAATTATTCGAGGAAAATTCCATTTAGGGTTATTTTTGTGCAGCATATCTAACATATACAGAAGAAAATGCAGACAGGGAAGCTGAAATATCAAAGCAAAATGCTTTTTGCAAAGCGACCGATCAAGAAGTTCCATTTATTTTCCTTCGCACTGATTGACTGTACCCCAGAGAGAAGGAAGACTATGGATGTTAGCTCCCGCTAAGATCTGTGCCAGCATCTAACCGTCTCCTGCTACAAGCTTCTGATTTACAACAGTGATTTAAATAACATCATTTTAAGTCCTAATGAGACCTCACAGATGAGGGGAACACATAAGAGGCCTTAAAGACGGTTGAATGAGCTCTTCCAAAATTCAAAATTCAAGGCACTTCCTTCGCTTTCTTTGTTTTATAAGCCTATGAGTGACAGCTATTCACAATTCAAGGCTACTCTGACAGACAGACAATGTCTGGTAAACAACAGCACTTTTGGGGACAGTTTTTATTCAAAGCTACTTCCAACTGTTTTGCTGCAAGCCTGTATTTTATTCTATTTATTCATGTTTTTACCTTAACTGACAGGTGAGGAGGGAAGTGTTAAAGGTTGCATGTAATTGCTGTGAAAGGGTAATTTCCTTCTGTATTTAGGGACAGAGACGAATTGTGCAGGAAGTTATTTTATTGTTCAGTAGCAGATGGCATGATGCCAATAAACGTCTGGGATTGTTTCCATCACAACCCTCTTACTGAAGAGGAGGATGAAAATAAAGAGGAAAAACGCAGAATTTCCCTGCACTCAGTTAGCTTTGACAGGCCAACAACATTCATAAATTGAGAAACATCACATCTAAACTGGGGTTTCATTGGATAAGGCAACAAAATCTTTTTGCTGAAAGAAGTGGATGGACTATGCTACACTAGTTTAACAATTCATCCAGGAGCTGCAGCAGCAGTAAAGCTTTGCCGTCGATGATTGACAGTTTTGCAGTGTTAATAAAGGTGTGAAAACATTAGTCTTCCTTGTTTTCCATCTCTCCCTCAAACATTAGACCACATTATAAGCCTATGTTGTGACTTCAGTGACAAATTAATTTGTCAAGAAAGATATTCTGACTAAATGACAGAAGTATGAGACGATAAACAATCACATCTATTTACTGCTAATTCATGTCATGAGTTAAAAATACATAAATAGCAAGATGTGTGTTGCCCTTTATGTATCTCTATCTGTCCATTCAGTTCATTTAACCAACCAACTGTCTGTTGAACCAACCAACCACCTGTCCATCCATCCATCCATCCATCCATCCAACCAACCAAAGGTTTTTACAGGTCTGGTATTTAATATTGTCAGCAGATTTATTCTGAACTTACATAATTGTACTAATAACCGAGACCTCTGCTGTTACATGCTAATTTGAGTCTGTAACAGTGTGAGATTAGTTACTTGTCTAGCATCAAGAACCTCTTCCTGTTGCCCAATGTTAACTTTATTTGTCTTTCTGGCTTCCTTAGTA
The DNA here is from genome assembly GCF_002775205.1 of Xiphophorus maculatus. Classification (NCBI taxonomy): domain Eukaryota; kingdom Metazoa; phylum Chordata; class Actinopteri; order Cyprinodontiformes; family Poeciliidae; genus Xiphophorus; species Xiphophorus maculatus. Next base: position 5,111,265 of record NC_036452.1, on the reverse strand, counting down.
AGTAGCCACTTGGTCCACAGATGGCAAACAGCCTGTCATTTGTATGCACAGTGATGTTGAGGACAGAAGGGTGTGACATTTCACGGGAAGACGTCTGTGCCCACAGATTCCTGGCTCGCCTTCATGACGGAAAGTGTCACCCATCATGCAGCATCAGTGTTTATTTCTTCAGTAATGCGCAGACATGCAGCCGATGTTACATGTCCACTAAATTTAGATCAGAAACTCAGAAAGCAAGGCTGGCAGCTGCTTAATATGATTAATGCAAGGCTAAGAAAAGCTAGAAAAAGCCACAAGAATCAATGATCTGATTGTGTATCAATCCCCAAGGTGTGTTATTTTAGGAAATATAGGATATGGCTCAAATCTGGTATCTGACAGTACAGAGGGTGGGGGGAAATATTCCAGGCTCGGTTTTTGGATGCAGAACAATGCTATCCTTCTTAAAACTGACACAGACAGTCACACACAAGCCCAGTCTGGAGTATTTAATGTGTAAATCTTCCACTCTGAGCAAACTCTCCAGAGAGGAAATCTGTGAGTGAGTGTGAAGTCTTTAGCTACTGTGAAGCTTCTAAATTCATTAATCTCTGGAGCTTGGCTTGCTTTAAAATGTAGTCGTTAAAATTTAGGTTAAATGTCTCCAAGTAATTGATAAGTATATTTCAGAAATTGTTTTAGGTCACTATATTAGGCAGTGCACAGCTTCAGTTAAAGCAAAAAATAATTTAATGCAGTGTGTGCAAAACAAATGGCCATTTTTGTCTCATTGTCTGATATTAAATCAGAGTGATTTTTTCCAGTTTTATGTCAGTTATGATTACCAAGATACTTCATATTTTCTGAATCCCATAGCAAAGAAAGATATTTTCAGAATTTAAATTTAGAAGTTTGCTTTTATCAAAATGTGTATGCCTTCAAATTATTTAGGGAAGCGCAGATGATGTTGACTTTGTAAGATTCTAATATTTTAATCCACAATATTTGAAAATATTTGAGGATCATTTTTGGATGCTCTTTTCTTATTTTTCATAAAGATAGTCAACCGTACAAAATAAAAGCAAACATTCTTCCAGACCCCATCCTGCAGCTGCTTCTGCTCTCCAGAGCACTCACGCCATGATTAATATAATTTTTTAACTAAAACTGAGTACAACCAGAAAAAACAACAGAACACACCCATGCCAGTAAGGGGTTGCCGTGTCTTTTCTGGGACACATGATGTCATTTGTAGAGTTTGGAAGGAAAAGCATAAATCACTAATCAGGTTTACAAAACATTATCTGAAGAAATCAGCAAAACTCTGGAAAAATGCCCTTTGCAAAGATGAAAGGACATGTTTGGCAATTTTTCTATTCAGCAAGAAATGTACACTGTGTGCCAAATAATTCTAAAACAAATATGAGGCTATCTGTCCATCTGCTAAAGCTTGGCTGTAATTTGGTAAACCAACAGAACAATAATAAAAACAAAAATCATAATTATTTTTACAATAGTCTAGTCAATGTCTGGAGCTCAGACATTGACTAGGCCATTGCCTAGGGGATGGGGAGCTGTATGTAGATGCTTGTAAACCTCAATGCACTAAAGTACTGTGCTCAAACATTTCAGTTTTGACATTTATTGTTGTTTTAATACATGTGCTCAATAATTCAATACAAACCTCAGATACTGTCAATGCTTCTTACAGTGACTGAATGATGCTGTGGTTAAAAAATATATATAAATTACTTTGATACTGAATGACTTTGATGCTACTTTTCTAACTTCCTCTACCAGATAGCTGTGCTGTTCCAGTTTACTCACTTTTCAAAGCAACATCCGTTACACATTATATGTTTTCAATAATCTACACTGAAAATTAATGAAAATGAAAAACAAGTTCCCTAGATGTCATATCTAAAATCTTTTATTTTAGATGCACTGACTTACACTAAAGTATTGTGGCTAAATTATAACCATACAGTTCTGCTAAGGAAGGATAAATATATTTGACACTGAAAGGTCTAACAAGGTGAAAGCCTCATGTGTTGTCCTCCTGCTGCTAAACACTCAGTGCCACAGGGGGAGGAATTAATGGCCTCTGAAAGAGCTCCTGATATGGAGGGAGTGTTTAATTTACTGGGCCACCTGAGAGTCAAGTTGAGCACAACCAGAGCCAATCCCCGGTGACTCACTTCCACCTGGAACAAAGTACCAGTGGTCCTGAGTGCTGACGCGTTATGATGTAAAGAACCATCAAAAGCTAAAGAAGTGTGTTGCTTCAGATTCGTCCTTGGCTTTGACATTGGAAATCCGCTGACGTTTAGTCGACAGATTTATAACTCGGCTTCGAGGACATAAATCAAATGTTCACGTCTCATCTGAGACGTCATTTACAACATTTCCTAAGTGAGACTGAAGCCTGGTCATGTGTAGGTGTTTTTTTCCTGCTTTTTCTCGTTGTCCTCCTGTGTTTGGCAGTGCCAGATGTTGCAAGTAATGTGGACTTGTCTTCCTGCATGTCTGTCTCCCATCTCCTGCTGCCTTTGCAACCCACTGAGAGAGCTTCTGCTGACACTGATGAGCACCACCCAGCTGTCACTCTCTTTCTCTGGATTTTAGTTCTGTTTGCCACTGCTTACTGCCTTTCTCCTATGTCTCTTCTTCCATGCAGGGGTCTAACAGCAGACATTGTTTTAAAGCATATCCCACTAATGCTGCACAGCTCAATGCCCCTCTGCATTCTGCTGTTTTATTAACAATAGCAGCATCAATATTAATGAAGATTCAAGGACTTTTATCTCTTTAAGATCCTACGCAAGGAAAAGCATGGAACATTCTCTCTGCGTTTCTGCTGGTAATTAAATTACTTAAAAATTAGAATCTAATTAACATAAAATATTGTTTAATTCAAATTAATTCACACTTAAAAGACACGACCATCCCTATTCTTTTCTGTTTAGGTATACATTATTGTCAACTTAGTCCTTGAAATATTTTTTACATTCAAAATGAGCGATAATCTATGTTTATAGTGTTTCAATATGATCCCAGCATATACCCTTCCCACGTTGTTGGGGGTGTTCAGAATTAAAAATGAGTAAACTGTGGAAGCACATGGCTACTTTGATCACGGTTCAGAATAAGTTTCTGTTTGCATAAAAATTGTTTAGATCAAGCTACATTTGTTGGACATCTTCTCCATAAAAATAGTAGCAGCTTGTTTAAACTAAACAGTTTAGACCTTTCTGTCTTGCCTACCTGATTTACATGACATGGTTACGCTCAAACAGTTAGAAAGCAGACAGAGTGCTGCTGTGTGGCTCAGTGTGTAAACTGAATGCGCTGAAGCTGTCATTCCTCAACATAGCTTTACCAGGACTGACTCCCAGTGCTTGGCCCCTACTCTCTTCACCTTCCCTGTCTAACAACCAGTAAGTAAAAGCCACTTGTCACAAGACCTTATAAAATACAAAGACCTAGCATAAACTGTAACTTCTATTTGTGGAGTTTTTTTAAGATGAATTAGGGATAAAATATAATTTACTAGAAAGGAAGACTCTAAGGAGAGGTGTCTACTTTTAAAGTTAGATTTTTTTTCTTTTATCATCTTTGTATTAATAATGTAGAACATACTACAGGAAAGCACAGGATGGGTAATGAAGGACAATTACTCAGTGACATTTTTTTAGAGTTCTATAGGATTTTTTATCATTAATTTTCAATAAGCTTTGTATAATTAATGATATGAAGGTCATCAATACTGTTGAAGCTCAGACTGCACAACCATGTATGAACATACTTAATACCAGTTGTTCTATAGAATGAACAGTTAACCATCATGGGTGTTTTTCAAGGAGTCAGAGATGGTGCTGGCTGCACATAGAAAGCAAAGATTTGAACCAGTAATATTATTTCTCAGTCAGGCAGAAATACTAACCGCAGCAATATCGGGTTGTTCTGCAGGAGTTAATTAAAATTTTAATAATGTTATTCAGATAAAAGTAATTAAATCAAGGCTAACTTCAACGCCCATCAACAGCAGGTGCATCAGAAACAGGAATATTTATTTCTCCTTTCACTAATGGTAGTATGGGTTTAGAATTATATGTTGTACTAAAATGTGTTCCATCTACTTTTTTTTTTTTGGCAGAAATTCATAGTATCCAGGCCTCTTATGAATTTACAGCCTGTGCCTGAGCCTAAATTTCTCTGTAAACAACTGGGTCATGCAGCAGTTAGGCAGCATTCACGGAGATTACTGCAGCAGCTCTTATTTCTGCAAGACAGAGTTTTGAAAAGAGTGTTACCAGACCACAAACTAATGCATTGTTTCTAAAAGTGATTGTGTAGTACTTCCTGGTGATGAATTCTGATCTTTTACAACCACAGACTTCATTGCAGTTTTATTGGGGTGTTACATGATGTACCAGTATAAAATCATGGATCATTGTTAACACAAAGGGAAATTATTCATGGTCGTCTCAGTTTTTTATAAATAAAATCTGAAAAGTGAGGCCAGCATTGGTCTGCAGTCTTTGAGATGCAATACTTTGCAGAACCATCTTTTGCTGGAGTCACTGCTGCAAACTGTTTAGTGAATGTCGGGTTTGCAGTGACATTCACATATAGTGACTAAAATTTTGGATATTCTTGCTTCCAACATTTTCAGTACTTCCACCTCCATGTGTTACTTTGCAAGAAGGTCAGTCAAGGTCGACATCTAATTGTAGTTTGCCACCACGTATAACATTTACAGTATTGGCCAAAAAAGACAAGAGCACCCTCTTCCCCTTGTTTCTTTCCTGGAGAATTTGTAGCAAATTAAAAAAAGGTTACTCATGGCTTTATTCTTATAACTATAAAAATCAGATTTGTACAGAAGTAATAGTTGTTGTTCAGCTTCTTAGCTGCTTCTCTTACTAATGATTTACTTGCCCAACCTCTAAGTTTAGGTCCATGTCTTGGAAACTTTGCAGTTGTGGCAAACTCTTCTCGTAGTCAGATGATGAACGTCGGTGAGATATTCAAATTTTGAGGTATTGTTTTTTTAACCTGTCCCTGCACTGATGTTGCATTCACACCTGTTTTTTTCCGCTTTAATCAAACTCTACTTCGTTTACCTAGAAAGTCTGGTTTGTTTGGGTGGAATTGTATATGTGAAACTGAACTCTAATGTAGACCAAAAAGTGAATTTTGGTGCGGTTCGAATACAGATGAGACTGCAGAGCACTCGTTCAGGGACAGCTTTGTGGTTTCTTAGACTTTAATCTGAAGATGATTCACCTTAATGCTACACGTGTTTAAAACTGCAGAATCACAGAGTTTTATGGCTGTGCGGATAAAAAAAGTTCTATAAAAAAGATGAGGATAACACATTTGGAATTTTTTTACAGGTTGTCCTGTAGGCACTACCAAATGAGGTGCTTCGGGATGTAATTTACATAGTGATATTTAAACACATAAATTGGCTCAAGAGGATAATTTAATGACCACATAAAAGATCATGATCTAATTACTGGGTTGAATCCCCAAAAAATGCTTCATATATATCTAACAAATCTGTATCTGAAAGAATGCCAAGGGCATTTTAAACTAGAGTAAAGTTAGGGAGAACAAGAAGAAGCAACAATTAAAGTTCCTATAGTAATTTATCATACAGGTTTATTAACGCTAAAAGGTAAAGGGAAGATGGAGATCTCTGCTTGTGAGTCTAATAATACGGCAGCTGTTGTAATAAGAGTTCTGCCGATGATGAAAACAAAGGCTAAAACTGTCCCATCAGTCTTCTTACATAGTAAATCCACAGAGATAATGTCAACATGATGTATGATTCTGTGTTTGCTGTTTAAAACAGTAACAAACTGAGTTAGAGAGAATGATAGCAGAACATAAAACAGTCCAAGACTTACTACTGCCCTCTGTGGAGGAAGAAAAGGTGATGATTGTGCATGTTTCCCCCTGATTAGTCCCTCTTTGATGGGTTGTTGAGTGCAATCAAGAGACCATATTTTTCTTCGCCTTTCCAGGCTATTAATTAGAGAAGAAATGATAACAAAATGAAATGTAAGTTATCTCAGAAGAAGCTGATACCATAACCATAAACAGTTAACTAATCAAAGCGTCTAAATCTGCAGTGACAAGAAGTACTGGTGTATGAATTATATCATCTAAGCTCTACAGAGAATAAACTTTAAATCCTGTGGGAGCACTTCTAACTGAAAACTCTCCCTTCGACGTGGAGAATGTAGCCTGTCACATCAGATTAAATCGCAGTGACTGTGAACGCACCACCAGCTCTACCTGTCACAGATACACAGTAATGCAGACATCTTTTAGCAGTTTGAACAGTGGAGCTACGTTGGAAGTCCGTGCCGTGTGATATTTTGGTGCAGAGACTTCACTTTTTTAGCACAAATACAAAATATTACTGTGGAGAAATGTGAAACACATCTCCCCGCTGACAGCAAAAGATGCAAAAACCCTGTTTTGTTGCTGGAGTTTGTCTGTTTTTGTCAGTTTGAAGTTGTTTGTCATGTGTTCCTCCTCTCTTCTATCACAGCCACCAGAAGCCGCCTCAGCTTTGGTTTTATCCTCTTTTTTTTTAGAACTGACAGTGTTTCATGAAATGCATTCTCACTGTCATCTCTCTGTGCTTCAGATCTGTGCAGGGACTTTATGTTCAAGAAAAAGTATAACCTAGAGGTTTGCATTCGCTGCCACTTGCCCAGTGTATACAGATACTGATTCAACCAATCTTTTGATCAAAAGTCACAGTTTGGGTGTAATTATCTGATGTGGACACCCGGATATCGAGTGCCTTGCAAAAGCATTTATGCACTTTGAGCTTCTTCACATTTTTTTTTGACATTACAACAGAGGTTGAACAATGCATCACAACATTTCTGCTGTATACAGCTGCAAGCTTTTCAATAAAACTATGTTGTTGGAATTATAATAAGGATTTCTCCTTAATAAACTACTTACTTCTGTTGTGTACGTTTGCAATAAACTCAAAGACATTAACAATGAAAACAAGTCATATAATCATTGTAACATGTATCAACATTCTGTAATAGATTTTTTAGGACTGCAAATTGAATGCAGCCCTACTTGCAGCTGCAAAGATCAGTCACCATGGCTGCAAAAGCCATGGTGAAGTCAGTCAGAGTTAGCGTAATATAGATACAGCTAAATACTGGGGAATCCTAGGTGGGATCCTATCTGAGACTGCAAAATAATTAGGCCTGGGAAAGTCTTTTATTTTTCTTGGCCTGTGAGAGAGATTCACCTTCCAGCAGGACAACATGTCTCAACAATGCAGCCAGCACTGCAATGAAATGGTGCAGATTCAAGCATTTCTCAGTGTTATAATGGTCCAGTCAAAGTTCAGACCTAAATCTGATTGAGAATCTGGGAGTACATTTTTTAAAATCAATGTCAACATATCATCTCCATGGAATTGCAACAATTTGCAGATTTGTAAAACCTTTGGAGAACATGTAATTTTCCTTCAATTATGAGCAGCTTTGTGGTGGCCTTTAAAATAGTCCCCACCAAATAAACTAAAATTTGTACTTTTAATATGAGGAAATGTGGAAAGAATAATTTTGCAAGCTAGTGTAAAGCCCTGACACCTAATGTGGGGGACATTGTTTCTGATGACCCTGACTCCATCAGGCAGCACACTCAGCAGTTCTGGAACAAAGAGGAAGAAAAGCAGCAGAACGCAGTGATTAATTCAGCTCCGAAGTAGATCTTCAGGGGCTAGAATGGTGAGCCATTAACATATATCTAATGATAAAATTATAGACCTTCGGGGAATTTCGTCAATTTTTTAAAGCTGAATAGAAATTGAATGCATGACTTGTGGCGTCCACTGAGAGTCTAATGAACAAAATGAAGTGACGGACAATTAGTCTGCTTCTGATAATGACCTCTCCAGAGTTAGGATTGCGCATAAAGGAGCACCTTGGACTCCGGCCTCAGCCTACCTTGATGAGTTTGCACCTGATCTGCGCGGAGACCATGTGGCTGTTCCGCAGGTTCCCCACGCGAAACATGAGGCACAACTTTCCGTCCCGCTGCGAAATGACCGCGTCCTGGCTGAACATGAGCGTCTCCGCGCGCTTCTTCGGCTGCGACATCTTGATGAACATGCAGCCGATGAGAAAGGCGTCCACGATGGAGCCCAGCAGGGACTGGAAGAGGAAGAGGATGATGCCCTCCGGGCACTTTTCGGTGATGTAGCGGGAGCCGTAGCCGATTGTCGCCTCGGTCTCGATGAAGAACAGGAACGCGGAGGGAAAGTTGTAGACGTTGGCGACGCACGGCGTGTAGGACGGGTCGTGGCCGGTGGTGCTCAGATCCCCACGGATATACGCGATCACCCACCACATAGAAGCCATGACCAGCCACGCCACCGTGTAGGTGAGGATGAAGATGAGCAGGTTCCACCGCCACTTGAGATCCACCAGCGTGGTGAAGAGGTCAGACAGGTACCTGCTGGTCTCCCCGCCAAGGTTACCGTGCTGGACGTTGCAGCGGCCGTTCTTCTCCACGAAGCGCTGCCGCTTCCTCTTCGCCGGCGCAGAAAAAGTCATGCTCCTGCTGGTGTTCACCACCTGATAGTCCTCGCCGAATTTCCTCCGTAGAGCCGACATCGTGCCACTCGCCTAACTGAAAACAGCGGGATTCTCCTGGCGCAGGACTGGGCTTTTTGCGCAACTTTTCGTCCTCGGTGCCCAAAACCATGCAGCACCATTCAGCGCGCTATTCTCGCATCCTGTGAGGTGGAGATGCGCCTCTCTTCTGTAAATTTAATCGTAAGCGAGCAGCGATTCTGCGCAACGCACGATCCAGGCTCGCTCCTTTTTACGCAGAGAGGTCTCTTCCAAGTGCCAACTTTGTGTTTCTTCCTGCTCTGAGGGAAGGGCTTGGGGCTGAAAACCAAAGCTGTGAGTGGTATTCAAATACAGTTTGAATACCACGGTATTCTTGCTCCAGTGAGCAAGAGGAACAGTTTAGTGCGCACTTATGGCACAGCGGTGTTCTAGTGGGATCCTTTTGTTATACACCTTCATCCATTCAGACACTAAAAGTAGTGCGCGGAAAATTTACGTAGGGCTTTTTCCATTTATGAATTTATTTATTTTCTTTAATTATATCCAGCAGATAAGTTCAGGCTACTACACAACTAAGAAATTACAGCTTACTGTCGCCAGCTGCCTATTTACGGCTGATTAGTGCCCCCTGGTGTTGGTGCAGCAGAAGTAAACCTGAGGCAATTATTGCTTCAAAACATTAAAAAAATAGCTGTTGAAGAGTGAGAAATATTTTTTTATCAGAAAATAAAGTTTACTGTCACGGCATTCTTTAAATAAAATTTGGAATTAAAATGATATAATGGCTTTGATTTTTTTTACTCAGTGTCTGTTTTTTTGTTGTTGTTTTTGCACATCACACTTCTGGGAAATCATCAAAGACAAAGATAAGGAGTTTTGCAGCATTGATGTATTGTTTTTGATTGTTTCAGATCCAACACTGATATGAAACATTATTAATCTACAAAAACAGAGAAAAAAAACAAGAAAATTAACCAGGAGAAATATGAAACCCTCCCTCGACAACAAGATTCAATTATATTTTGCTTAAAGTTACAGTTATTACTTTTAAAACATTTAAAAAGTGATTATATGAATGTATTTAGCAAGCTACTAAACTGAAATGATACTTTTAGACATTTAGATGTACTGGATGAATGAAGAAGCCACTCCTGAAATTCCACACCCACTGAGCTCAAGCTAGCTTGTTTGCATAATGCAATATAATGTAGTGTAATAACATATCTTTGTCATTATGGTTTTACACATGACTTTTTACAAGCCAGTAAAATCTGATGGGAAATTAAATCCATCCTGCACAGGTTATCGGCCTAACTTAGGAACACAGGCAAGGGCAATTTTTTCTTCTATACTCTCAGTATGATTATTCAAGTATAAACAGTGTGAATCACAAATCAGTGAGACTTCAGACAACATTTAAGAGGGGTTTTCACATTTTCTCACTAAAATCTTGTTGGACAAAGTGACAGTGGTGCAAAAGCTCTGTCATTTTGATATATCACACTGACATGCAGCTGTAGGTTTTGTATAATTTGCATTCTTCTAAATTATTTAATTGACACAATTAAATGTACGTTCATAAAATTGCACCCTAAATGCAAACAGTAAGATGGAGAGAGAAAAAAATGCAAGAATAATAAATAGATAATAAATTGGTTTTGTTCATAAAATTGCATCCTAAATGCAAACAGTAAGATGGAGAGAGAAAAAAATGCAAGAATAATAAATAGATAGGGAAAGGTAGTTGGGAAGTGGTAGAAGTGGAGGGAAGACGTACGAAAGGGGTTTACAGTTTTATTTTCCAGGGAAGACCAGGAAAATAAAATATTAGAAAATCTATCTTCAAAAGACAAACACAATGTTGTTGAATGAAAAATAACTTGAATTCTTTATCTTAATATATTGGAGTTAGTACATTCATGAAACTGTTACACTTTATTAAACAGTATGCATTTTACCAACTTTTTTTTTTGTTTTTACAATAAACCACTGAGCCATGCTTTCATAATTTTAATACATCTTATTTTTTTCTTAGAAACTGAGTTAACTTCCTTTGAGTTAATTTGAGAACTTGATGACAAAACTGAGCTGATTAGTTACAAAAATTGACGCAGTTTATCTGATTTCACCATACCAGACTGAAAAAGTCTTAAAAACAAGACACATTTATGGAGTATTAAATCTCAACTTCAATTCTCTCTGCCTGTATTAAACTGTTCAGTGAACACCTCAGACCTCCACAGCCTTCGCCTGTCTCCTCTCACGACCCGTCCTCTGCACCCATAATTCCCCGCTCCGGGACAAGATGGAAGAAAGCAGCGACCGCCGGAGAACAATGTTTTGGCAATAAAACCCCCTCAGCGGCGAATACGGAGAGAATATAGGCACGTTTGAAACCAGCTGCGGTCATGTGTAGGTGAGTGGGAGGCTAAACTGGATTTTGTTTGCGTCGAGCGTGGCGCCTTTTGTCGAGATTTGGGCGAACAATTGCGTGGCTAAGCGCAAACAGGAGATGCACGGAGTCGCAGCATCATTGTTTCTGTTGCATGGGCCCTAATGCGGCTTTCAGACGGGGCAGCTAAGGAGCTAACCTGCTAGCTCGTGGCGGCTTGATTGTTATAAACACAACTCCCACTTGCCGAAGTGAGGAGTGTTATTCTGCTCGGTGTTTTAGAGCGCAAAGCTACTCGGAGCCCAAACGGTAATGAATATTTTGCTGGTTGGGGCTTGGTTGGATTTATCCGCTGGTAATTACAGCCTAAAGTTAGCTATCAATAAATAGAGCGCCAGGGCTGCGAGCAGCCAGACAGATTTGATTTCACGGGCGTCATCAAAGCTGGGGAATTGGAGAATGAGCACTACGTGCCGCAGACATAATTTCAAAGCAAACGTGCTATTTCACCCATTTAAAAAATTAATAAATAAGCCACTATTTTCCCCGGTTTGTTCAGCTAATCCCTGACTTGTATACTATTGTTTTCTCAATGGGTTAATAAACGTGTGAATCGCATTAAATCACGAGTCCTATTTTAGCTTTAGCTAGCTTAGTAGCAACTCCAGGTAACATGCTAAAACGTTACAATGTCGATTTTAAATTGATTTTATAGACTAAATTTAGATATATATATGGTGTATTTATTTTTAAAGTTATCCCTGGCTCATTTGAACGATATAAATTGGTTTTGGGGGTGAATGGATTAGGTTGTTTTGGTTGAGGACGCAGAGATGCTTTGATTGTCTCATTGTAGCACGCTAACTATGCTAACTAGCTGGCTAACTATTATGCATCACAAAAGCTCATCCGTTTTCTGTTGAATGCGGCGTCGCGTAGCCAAATGGTCAGCAGGTCTAGACTAAACAATAAATTCTTACGTCGACTTTTCCTCTCTACGTGTTTAGCTACACGTCTCACTCAAAGCGACCGGAATGCGCCTGTCTAATATAACCCCGAAATGTATCCTCAGATTTGACCTAAATATTGTTTTGTTTTAGGGCAAGTGGGCTGAAGCGATTAAACTGCGAGCGTTATCTAGTCAGCCTCTTGACCTTTTGCGTTTATATACAAGTTTCAGTTATAAGTGACTTGTTTTTGCTTCTTTCAAAGTGCGAAAACAAAAGGGATGCGTGTTTAAAAGCTCTATCAATACCAATCATATTTTGGCTACGGTCCAAATCACATGTGGGGCTGAATTTGAAACAATACGAGATGGATTAAACGACTCGGATGTTTTGTCTTGCTCTACGTCATTTTAATTAAGAGACGTTACTTTAAAGCTTCTATTTAATAATAAATACATATGTATTTATTCTGTGTGCAAAACTTGACATTTTGTGCTGTCACATAACGCAGCTAGATAGTGCCACTTCTACATGTATGGTTATGTGATATCTTATTTCATAAGGTGTTTTAGCATTTACATTGTATGTATTTAAAAAGCAAACATACATTAGTAAATATTTGTGAGGTTTTGGATTTATTCCATTGTGATGATCAGGCCTGGGTATCTACTATTTACACAATGAAGGTCGTTTCAGCTTTTATTTGCATTTTCATCAGTATTTTAAATTAAGAGCTGCACAATAAATTAAACTGATATTGCAACAGTCACTGTTGCAAACAGTGATAGTCACATAGTGATTACTTGTTAGGCAACCATATTTAATTTCATTTATTATATCCTTTTTCCTTATATTATGTTCCCTAAGATGTCTTTTTTAGAGATCTGTAGCTAATTTTTAATCTATAGTTTTTATTGCTCTTTAACTCACCAATAAAACATTTATCTTTAATAACTACAATCAACATTTCATCTATCTCACCTCCCGTGAGTGGCTATTATTAAAAAGAGCTCGAGACACTACATTTTTAAAGAGAAAACTGGACATTTTAGGCTACTTGAGCCTCTTATTAGCAGTTAGCATGAGCAGCTTTACCAAAACAGCAGTCTGTGTGTAGTCCTTAGTGAGCCATGCCTTAACTTTGCTCTATTCTGTTAATACTTATTATTTTCTTAAAGTCTTGTTCTCTCATGCAAACAAGAACTGACTACAGGGTGTTGGGGAAAAGAACAAACACTAAACAAGATTTTCTTTTTAAAAAGCTTGTGGCATCTCTGTTTGATAAAATATCAGATTTTTAGTATCCTGCTGACTGGTTGGTTAGGGTGCTAATCAAGGGCTAATCAAGAGCTAATCAAGCTGAAAATCATCTGATTTAAATCACTAGCTGTGTCGTGGTGCGCCTCTAATTGTGACTTTGCTCCAGTCATGATCGGGTGTGTTTCAGTGGTCTAAGCAAAAGAGATTGCATTTGAGATTAGGAGTTAAAAATATGAGATTTGTCAATAGTTCGCTTTCTTTACATTGTTTTTTTTGTCACACAAGTGTCTGCTTGTTTTGACTTATTCTAATTTTTTCACAAAACAGAGGACTTTATTTTTTACGGACTTCCTTTAAATAACCGAAATGCTTGCAATTTGAGGTGCTAAGAGCTCAACTAATGAAAATGTTGCTTTCAATTTTGTTTTCTGTACTTGTCATATCTGTTTTTATTAAGTCTTTTATTTCTTTTTATCTGTTGTCTTTTCCAGAATGGTCTCCTCCTGCATTCCTCACTAGATTAATTACCCTCCTTCTCCCCCCTGGCACAAAGTAAATCAACACCATGAGTATTATTCAAGACAAGTTAGGCAATGAGTTTCTGCGCAATGGAGGCATGGACCCCAATTTCGCTCCAGGTATGCTTATGTTCAGCCACTTGCCGCCGGTCACCAGCTTCACGCGGCTGGCATCGCAGTCGGTCATCGGCGAGCTTCCCCAAGAGATGATCCTGAAAAAAGAGCGAGATTCGCCGCCGGAACACCAAGGCCCCGTCGCTGCCAGCACGGGCGGCTTCCTCCACAGCATGGGCATTAAGCAGGAGCGGCTGAGCGAGCTGGACTATCGGATGCCCCTCTACAGCGGGGGCGGAGGAATAGGGGTCAACTGTCCTGGAGGGGGCACGGGGAAGAGCAGCACTGACATGCCCGACATGTCGTTCGGCAACCAGCACCAAAATCACCAGAACATGCTACTGCATGACCTTAGCCTCAGCAATGTTCGCTCCTTGGGAGAACAGGTAAGCTGCAGCAGCAGTTCTGGCTTTAAATAATAATTTTCTCTTCTGTGGTTCTTCTTTTCTATTCAGGAGTAATTTAAATGTGCTTTCTTAAAAAAAAAAAAAAAATGCCTGCTTTTGTTTCTCTTTTCAGATGCCTGGAAGACCAGGTAAAGAGCCAAAAGAGTCCTCAGGTAGAAGAGGCCGGAGGAGCAATGGGGATGGGCAAGGAGGCAAAGCACGGAGGAAACGCAATGATCCGTCAAAGGTTAATTCCTGAGCTTTTCCCTTAACGCAATTAAAGCTTACCTGAAAAGGAACTGAGATTTTCAAACAAAAATCTAGACTCAGAACGGTGATGGTTCTGAGTCTAGAAAGATCCATCCATCCATCCATTTTCTGTTCATCCCTAATGGGGTCGGGAGGGTTGCTGGTGCCTATCTCCAGCTACGTTCCGGGCGAGAGGCAGGGTTCACCCTGGACAGGTCGCCAGTCTGTCGCAGGGCAACACAAAGACATACAAGACAAACAACCATTCACACACACACACACACACCCCTAGGGAGAATTTAGATAGACCAATTAACCTAACAGTCATGTTTTTGGACTGTGGGAGGAAGCCGGAGTACCCGGAGAGAACCCACGCATGCACAGGGAGAACGTGCAAACTCCATGCAGAAAGACCCCGGGCCGGGAATCGAACCCAGGACCTTCTTGCTGCAAGGCAACAGTGCTACCAACTGCAAGATCCATTTCAATTAAAGGTGTCAGTTTATGGAACAACCTTGACATTGAGATAAAACAATTTAAAACTCTTTCTGCATTTAAAGAAATTTGAAAATCATTCTAATGAAGTGACATGGCATTGATGTTTGTTGTGTACTTTTTTTTTGTTTATTTAGAATATTCCTATAACAGCCTTCTAAGTCGAATAGCTAATTTCAGATAAAAGTTTTAACTTCTTTCTTCTTGTTTTTATTCATGATTTCTTATACTTGTTACATGAACCATTCATGTTCATTATTGAGTGAATGAAATAAAAAAATAGAATTAAAATGAAAGTATTTTCAAGAAGAAGAAAAAAAAACAATGTTTTTGTATTTTCTCTAGGCTATGATGTTGGATGGGGACGGAGCATGCCTTTCCCCAAACTCAAAACCACATATCTGTGAGCACTGCAACGCTGCTTTCCGCAGCTCCTACCACTTACGTAGACATGTGCTCATACACACAGGTGAGACTTCCTCTTCTTTATTTCATCTCTTCTTTATTGCGATGAAACAAACACTAAAAAAGATTTTCTTTTTGAAAAGCTTGTAGCATCACTGTTTGATAAAATATCAGATGTGTGAATGAAATAAAAAAATTAAATGAAAGTATTTACAAGAAGATACTTGTAAATACTTTCAAGAACTGTGTAACTGTTCTTGCAGTGTAAGAACTGTAAGAATATTACACTGCAATATTTATCAGGTCTTGTATTTAAAAGATATAGGAGCTACAGAGAAAACATCCAGATGAACAGCAGATGAAAGAGATTGAGTCACTGTCCCTGATCTGTTAGAGGCTGCTAGATTTGATAGTAAACTGGTTAGGACCATAATAACAGAGTTTGATCATAAAAAGCAAGCTGTCTGCTCATAACACTTTGTATTTCTGCGATAAAAGTCTGTAGCCGTCACTTGGAACCAGACATGCAGTGATGACTCAGTCGTTACTCACTTGTTTCTCATCATCTTAGTCACTCTCTTTGCTGGGAAATCTTAATTTGATTATTTGAATCTGACCTCATAAAAGGTTTAAAGGATTAGTCACACTTTTAGTTTTGACATTATGTCCACTTCTGTGCTAAAGTCTTTTACCACCAATATTTTTTAATTTATTCCAAATCAGCTCTAATTGACTCCAACTAAAAAAACAAAAGGCATTTTTAGAAATATTTTGTTTATTTTGGTTATGGTTAGTTTATTATTCAGTTGATGTGTATTTATTCATGATGTTTGCTTAACATAACAAAAATGGACATAAATATGCAAATTTGACTCTGGTAAAATGTCTAGGATCCTCATATCTGATTTTCTATTTTTTGCCCATATAAATTGACAAATTTAAATCAACTAATGTGCTGATTTTATATTTAAATCCTACAAGCCAAAGAATCTTCCAAGATGACAAGTCAAATGTTGCACCTATCGCTTTTAAAAATATTCCAGTTTGAGTAATACAAAAATACCTGTGAAATTTCAATTCTCTTTGCAAAAATATGTCCTTTTTTTTCTTTGGTTTTAGCCTGTTATTGGGTCTTATTTTATGTTGTGGGCAAATGTTTTTGTTCTTGATTGTACAGGTGAGAGGCCTTTCCGTTGTAGTCAATGTAACATGAGCTTCATTCAGAAATACCTTCTTCAGCGGCATGAGAAAATTCACAGCGGTGAGTCAGTTATCTAATTTAGTGAGCTGTATTGCTTCATGCCATGATCTTGGCTGAAGTAACCGATTCTGACACTGCTGCTGTTATCGTTCACAGGGGAAAAACCTTTCAGCTGTGACCAGTGTAACATGCGCTTTATCCAGAAGTACCACATGGAGCGACACAAAAGGACACACAGCGGCGAGAAGCCTTACCGCTGCGATACATGCCAACAGGTAATATACTTCCATATTTTCTGTTCTTAAAGGCCCAGTATTACGTAAAATCTACTTTTATTCATTTAAAAAAATGTTGTTCCCTCATCAAAAACATACTTTGATTATTTATGCATGTTTGAGAAATCCTTTAATCTCCCATTGCAACCTTTCATCTGTCCAAAACATGACTTTCCCACTCAGCTCCTTCAGACTAGCCAGCAGCTATTAGCAAACAGCTGATGGAACAGAGCATCAGCTGAGCTCATTATGCGAGCTATTTCTGAGTGCAGTGCTGGTAAAACGAATGTTAAAGGGTTAATAGAGGAGCCATGTTGTGATGACTTCCTGTTGGAGGCCAAATTTCAAGGCGTTAAATTACAAAGTCAAATTTCTTTCAAGCTATATTTGATACATACAGCATTTTTATCACTGATGTTAACATGGTTACTTAATTATACTATAAAATTATACTATGTTGATGTGAAACACATAATACTGCCTTTTTAAATGCTAAGTTTTGATGTTTCTTAGGCTAGTTTGTTGAATCATTTAGTTTTATTCATTATTATTTTTTGTTTTCATGTCTAAACTTAGTCTTATTTTGTTTCTTTCAGTTTTTCTCAAGAACAGACCGGTTACTGAAGCACAAACGGACTTGTGGAGAAGCCATAAAAAAGGGTCTAGATCCAAGCATGCTGGAGCTCAGTGAAGCAGAGCTAGGCCAAGGCAGCTATTCACTCTCTCAGGGAAACTCAACCACCTCTGGACGTAAGAGGGCAAAGTCCAAAAACGGTGAAGGTGGCGAACGCAAGAAGAAAAAGAATGCCCCAGCAGCAGCATCGTCTGGGGCCATGGCCCGCGACCTGGGCCTGCAGGACTTCAGCATGGAGCACCCCTCAGGCTCTGATCCCACCATGCAGGGACGCACCCCCAAACTGGTCTTCAAGAAAACTGGACGCAAAGGGCTAGACAAGGGCCTCCTGTCCCTGGAAGATGGTGCTGATGGGCAGAAACTGTTGGGCCAGAAGCCGGACGCCATGGATCACGTGGATGGTTCTGCCCTTGACAACATGGCTCTACTCCAGGGACCTGGGGGCAGCAAACCCGGTCCCACCACCAGCAGCAACTACGACGATGCAATGCAGTTTGTCAAAAAGCGGCGCTATCTCCACGCGGTCAACAACGACTACGGCGCCGGCTCGCTTCACATGACGTCCCAGGGTAACAACGTGATCCAGGGTTCCCTGGGGCCCGAACCCACTCTGGCCATGCTGGACTCCTCGCCGCTGGAACTCAAACACGACAAATCAGGCATTCCAGACGAGGTGCTGCAAAGCCTGCTCGACCATTACAGCCATAAACCAGAGGGAACCCACCACGATGTGACCTTCGACCTGTCGGACCACCCGCACCACGTGGACCTCCAGCCAGCAGCGCCCGTTACCCCGGAACTGGAAGACGATTCCCCCAACGGCGGTGATAAAACGGCGGTAATGAGCGAGTACTCGAAGTTCCTCCTTCAGGCCTTGGAGCGCACCAGCCATAGTGGGCCCTTCCCCAGCCTCGGCCCAACGGGTCCCTTCCCTCTTCTGTCCAGCAGCTCCAGCCCCACGGGGCCCCTGTTCTCTGACAAGCACGCGTACAGCACCTCGCCTCTGGATTGTGGCTACCCGCCTGCGGTCTCCTCTCCTCTGCCCATTGCCCCGCCTTCGTCGGCTTCCTCTTCGTCGTCCTCCAAGTCCCACTACGGGATGTTAGTGGGGTCCCCCTCTCAGGCGGCCTACCACCTCACCCTGGAGTCCACCAGCCACCAGCAGCTGACTCCGTCTCAGGAGCTGACCGAGCAGCTGGAGAAGCAGCACTCCCCGGGGACCTTCACCCTACCGCCCCAGGAGCTCACCGCCACGGCCGAGGGCACCAAGGGGCCACAGTCCAAGGCCGGAGGGAGCGTGGCGGGCTCCAACGGCTCCACCTACCCCGACCTGTCCCCGCTTAACCCCCCTAAAGAAACCACGTACCAGATCGAGAACTTCGCCCAGGCCTTCGGCTCCCAATTCAAGTCTGGCCGGCGGACCCCTCTGAGCTACGGCAGCGACCCGGGAGCAGAGGTGGAACACAGAATACGGACTCCGGTGTCAGAATTCTCAGGGTATACCAGCTTGTTAGCTGATGTCAGTGAGCCAGTGAGTACAGGATCAAAAACCCCGACAAGCCAAAGTTTCAGATAAGGGTCAGACGAGGTGAAGCCTGTAAGCGGGGCCATTTTCTGTTCTTTGTTTTGGTCGCTGTCCACCCGGCCCCCGCACTCGCTCCAATTTAGTTCCTGTAGCAAAGTTTTTGTTTTTATGAACACTGCCATTAAATGTTAATACAAAATGACCAGGGAGGGTCTTCTATGGCCTCAAAATGCAATTTTTTAAGATATTCTCATTTTTATCATGTAGTCGCCTATGTTTTTGTTTAAGAGTAGTGATTTTTGATATGAACGTATCGTAGATTTAAATGTAATTTAAAAAAAACGTTTAGAGGGTAGCTATTAACTTGCTTGTTTTATTTTTTTCCTCCTTTTTCTGATCTATTTGTGATTTTTTTTTTTTTTTATCAATCATACCATTGTAAAGTAATAAATAATGTTGATGATTTCAATAATAATAACATTGTGTCAGGGAAAGGCCCAGAATTCAAATGGCAAAAAAAGTATATATTGTCTGTTACAAGAAACATATAAACTCAGGAAAATAGGCGAAATTGTGTAATAAGACTTTGTATTATGAGATGCAATTAGCACAGTTTTTACAGGCGTATTTTGAGACTACAAAGCTTTTTTCTTGTCTTATTTAGTTTTTTATTTTGTTACTTGTCAGAACAACAAAATTTACAATACACGGTAATGTTCGGTTTGTACTGCGCATAGCTTTGTCGAGATTATGGTACTGTTGTCTCAATGTGAAGACAGCCACGTCTACATGAATTTCTATCAGCTGTAGCAGCCCGCTGCGTTTCACGTGGCCCGCTTTTTTAAAAAGACGTTTCAACATTACTGAGTATTGTAGCATCAGGTGACTCATTTCTATCCAGAAGTAGCTGCAGGATGTGACGAGCCTCAGACAGTAATCTTTTTATCATGCTGTTTAGTGTTTTTTTGTTGTTTTTTTTTTAAAACAAGTCACCACTTTTCTACTCCACTCCTTGCTGTTCCTGTTTTTGTGTCAATGGAATCAAACAAGCACTTTTTTAAACAAATCATTGGAAACAACAATAACCCATTCAATTTGCATATGTGATACGTGATTATTATGCTAATGGTTATTGCTATTTTTTAAGAGGAGAAAACTGTGAATGGGGAGGGAGGGCGGGTTAACGGGGGGGTCGGCCGAGTGATTTGTAAAGGGCGGCTGTGGGCATTTAAGCGTATTTTCGTTGCTTTTTTTATTTTAAAGGGTAGAACATGGGTTGGGTGGGACTTCCTTTTTTTCTTTTTTTGATTTTGTTTTACGGTTTTTCGGGTGTTGTAAAAAGATGATTTGCCATAATGTTTGTTATTCAATATTTTGAGAGTACCTCTTTGTATTTAAGTGTTTTTGAGAGTCGGGCTGACATGCTGGATCCCTTATATCGGTATGTTGGTTGCATACCCAAACCCTTCTATTTATTTACCAATAGCATCACTCAAACAAACTCTGTAGCAGATCCTTTTAGGCAAATAATCACGGACCTACACCAAATCCCTCCTCTTTGTTTTTCTTTTCTTTTTTTTTTTCCCCTTGAGTCAAAAGAAACACAGTCCAGAAACAAAGTTAAGTTCAATCCACCTCCCCAACCCAAAATGCAGCCCTGCACTCACAAGAATAAACAATGGCCTTCTTTGTCTTCCTTGGCTAAAGCCAATCTGTCCGGCAGCCAGGGTTGATATTTAATTTAGTTGATTTCCTGTGAGCCGTCGCCCCCTCCCCTTCCCTTTCCCACGTCTGTGAGCGCCACAGCTTCACCGGAGACTTCGAAGCTGCTCAGATCAAACGGAACAAAGACCGACTGACCAGCAACTTCACTCCAAACAAACTATGCTTTCAAAGAGACAAAAAAAAAAACGAGTGAATGAGATGGAGGGGAGAGGAAAAAAAAAGACAAAAAGATTGACCTAAATATACCTCATATCATTAAAGCGTTAAAAAAAAAAAAGCAGGGACACGCGTTTTATGTATGTAGTGGACATATTTGTAGTATAGGTTCGACATATTGTATAATCATTTAACACTGCCTGTGTTTACAATTTTAGAGCAAACAACTCATCAAAATGCAAATGTATTATTTTTGTTTTCTGTAAAAAAAAATAATAAAAAATACCATCCACGCCAAGCAGTGTTGAATTATAGATGCCTCATAGAACATTCATTCTTCTCATTATATCCCTTATTTTTGTTACTTGCCATAATGTGTTTTGATATGATCTCTAGAAGGATATTGTTTACAAAAATGTACAAAAACACTAAAAATCTGTTTTGTTTTTCCAATATGCATGAAAACATTTTGTACGGATTTTTTTCTGTCACCTCAATACCAAATTTTTGTAGCAGATGCCCCGCAGTTCCTTTGTCTTATTCGTTCTAGTCCCCTTGTGTTATGATTTCCCAGGCTATACCTGTTATTGAGATGAACGGATTAGAGAAGCCAATAAAACTTTTTGTTACTAAAGTTGTGCGTGATGTGTTTTTTTTTCTTTTTCATAAGAGGTTTGTTTTATAGAAGAAGCATTCAGATCAATCTCAAATGGAAGTTGTTTACATCCCTCGAAGATTTAGGTTTAAAGTTATTTAACTTGACTAAAATGTAACGTGGTCCAGAAAGAGGCTCAACGTAAATCTGAGGAAGAAGCTAAAGATTAGGGTTATGGTAAGGGTAAGTTTTGGAGCTCACCACAAAATGAATGGAAATTAATATCTTTTTTCCCCCCAAATAGTTACTTTGGACAGATGCACGTCTCACTCCATTAGTGTCTCTAGTCCTTTTTATTTTTAAGACCAGCTGAGAGCAAAAAACTATAACACCAACTACCAAATTTGCTAAGTGTTTTTGTGTTAAAACTTGTAAAATACAGATTAGGTGTCATTAAAAACAGACTTGGGAGCTTTTCCACTGTATCCCTTCATGCATTAAACTTTACTACCATAAGATGGTGCTGTTTTATTACCATGTTCACCATAATCTGAAGAACAGCATAAGCTTGAATGGAAGAATACTTTTAAAATTAAGCAATTTAAGTGCCTATTTTGCAGATTGCATAAGTGGACTCAGTAACGGTGGTTAACTGCTGCAGTTTAATGCAGCATTACAAGAATGCTACTTTCTGCTTCACTTTAGTGTTGGTAGATTTTAGAAACATGTTTTTCAAGCAGTTCTCATGGTAACGGAATAAAGTCCAACCTCTTGTGTCTATGCAGCCTCTATGAACTCTGTGAATAAAATGTTTTTAGTCTGTTTACTGAGCAATTGTGCCTCCCCCCCTGCACTCATATTCACTTTATCATCTTAATAAATCATAATATTCCTTACACAGACTGACTGGTTGATGAATGTTCTAAATTAGTCAAATGGAATCATTGGATGGTGATAAGTTTTATTGCTGTGTATCACATGGCCAACTTTATTACCGCCAATATATCTGTAGACTAAAATGAATAAAATTTTCCTGCTTGCTGTACTAATTTTAATAATTCTACTGATCTACAATAAGCAGGTCAAGCAAATAAGCTGCAGTAAAAATTTACCCTAGTAGAGATTTCTTATGTTCTATGAGAAGTTTTTTATTCCCTTCTTAAATGTTTCAGATCATCAAAACAATTTCACAAACATAGTCTTGACTTAACATAAAGATGATTTTTTAAAATAATTGAGTAACACAAAGTTTGCTAAACAATTTTAAAAAAAGCAAAACATCATGCCTCAATCTAAAAAAAGTATAAGAACACATTAGAAAAAAAATCTTTTACATTTTTTAAGTCAGGGCCGGGTCATAAACGTCTTTTGAATGAGAGTAAATATTTAAAAATAGAGACAGCGTGAAATAGTGGTGAGACTTCGCATCAGCTAATCATCATCAACTCATACAGGAGGTCACAAAGAACCCAGACACAAAATCCAACACACTGAAGGCCTCACATGCCTTTATTCAAATTTGTGTTTTAATAACACACAAATTTATTTGTGGAAACGACACCTCAACATAGCCTCCATAGGAGTTTAAAAAAAGATAAAAAACACTACTGACCAAAAAAATAGCCAAACAAATACATTTTTTAATGATTCCAAATACTTTTGAAAAAATATTCTGTGGATTTATGACTAGAAAAACATTTTTGGAAAGTGTATTTCTTGCATCTGGAATAAAACTAACAACTATTTATAAAACTAACACCAGACCTTCAGTGAAACATGGTGATCTGTGTGATGATCTGTGATTTCTTTGCTTCCTTGGCCTTGTAGACTTGACTTTGACTTGAAATTGTGAGTTTGTCTCTCAACAAGAAAATCCAATAGAAATTCTCCGATAATCACGACAGTCAGATTAAGCAAACTCTAGTAGCACAAAGAATTGAACTCAATGTGCTGTTTGATAATTAGGATTAAGTGGCATGTATGTTTGAGTTGAAATGACTTTCTGTGAGGTGCCTCACTGCGACATTTGTTGTGAGGTGGTGCTATAAATAAACTGATTAATATGCTAGGATAAATAACCTTATGATTAGATAGTTCACCTTTAGATGCAATATAAAAACTAAATGATTTTCTTGGAAGAGCCTAGTCAAAGTTCAGACAGAAATAAGTTTGTCCTAACCTCTTTCCACCTTGGTCGCATTAATACATAGTAGAGTATCTCGAATGTCCTCTAAAGTGACGTAAAAGACTCATTGCCAGTAATGGAAAAGATTTGATGATAGTCGTTACCATCAATGGTGACACAACCAGTTATTGGCCAAACCCATTTTGGGCTCATGCAAGCAAATTAGTCTTTTTATTAACCTCTTAATCTACTTCTCGTGTTTCTTCTCTCACTACAGAGGTTCTGACTTCCGGATCAAAGACCTTCAGGAAAAAGAAAAGTCCGGACAGTTTTCGCTCAACTGTTATCAGCCTCCCTCCTGCTTCACAAACATGGTGTTCTTAGCTTAATCACTGCTGTCGTCATGCAGCTGCCTCGCTGCCAGGAACAGAGCTACTGGGCGGTATTATAAGGAGAGCACGTAAATGGATGTGACTTTGGACTTCCACTTGTCAGGAGGGGCAGTTATTGCTGTGTGATTGCTCGCGTGTTGACACTCCACCAGGTGATAAAACCTGAGTGTAAAATTGTTGCTGAAAGTTCTGGACGCAAGATTGGGAAACATGTTTCCTCTGAAGTGTAACAGATGGTATCTTTTCACTGGTGTAACATCTAGAGTGATATAAAAGACTCATTATCAGTAATGGCAAAGAGTCATTACTCATGTTGATGTTTAAGGCAACATGAACTACGTCCCAAATATCATCAATATAATTTCTAAGTAGTTGGTCTGTTGTACATGAAGAGTACAGTCACTAGTGTAAAAGTTTCCATAGCAAAACAACCTAATAAAACATTCATATAAACACAGTGCAGTGACTCTTGAAAAACTGATATGCACCACTTTAGGGTTTTAGGAGAAGAAAACTCCAGATTAATATTTTACTGTAGTGTTAAACTGTGGTGACCCACAAGGCCACACATTGTTGAAGTTGTCTAACTGTGGTATTGACTGTGTTGTGAAAAGATAAATACAGTGCTGTGAAAAAGTTATGGTTCCATAAGGAAGTCTTCCGTTTTTCCCTTTATTGTCAACCAGAAATGTTTCTGATCATCAAAAAATATATATATTTTCAAAGAAAACCTGCATAAGTACAGAAAGTGTTTTTTAAAGAATGAGTTAAGTTATATAACAGATAACAGTTGTTGAAAGGAAAACATGATTTCTTTGTTAAATCATGAATTAACTGTGTTAAGAGTTCTGAGAAAGCTGATCTTAATTAGTCAGACTCAGACCTGAATATTACCAAACTTCTAGAGTTGAGAAATTATTTAAATAGAACTGGTCTGACAACGTGAAGTAGGCTAAAAGATCTCAAAAACCAGTACAGCATGCCCCTATCTAAAGACATCCAAGAACACATGCAAAGAAAAGGCATTGACATCCATCAGTCTGAAAGGGCTACAAGCCATTTCTAAGGTTTTTGAACTCCAACATCCATCAGTGAAAACCATTTTTAAGAAATTCAAAAAACAAGGAACAGTGAAGAACTTTCCTAAGATTGGCCAACCTACAAAATTAACTCCAAAAGAGCATTGACAACTCTTCCTGGAAGTCATTAAAGAAGTTTTGAAAGCTTCATTTGAATCACTTAAGATCAAAGTTCATGATTTGCCAATAAGAAGGAGTCTGGGCAAAAAGTGATGTCTACAGAGCTTTCAATGTTGTTCATGGTCCTTCTTTGACCTCCTGGATGAGAAGTTGATGTGCTGTTATAGAGAATTTGGTAGGTCAGTCACTTCTTACCACTGTTCCACTGTTCCACTGGCTCTTTGGAGTTACGAAGCCCTAGAAGTGGATTTTTAACCCTCTCAAGCACAATAGAAGCTAATAATTCAGTTCCTCATCTGTCAGAAGTCCACAACTATGTCTTTTCAATCCCCACTTTATTGGGACTAATGAAATCAGCACTGTGTTAAAGTGTCTATAGTGGCCTGACAGAGAAACTGTGAAACTGTTTATGTCCTTCAAAAGATAAAACACTTATAAAATTGTTAAAGTTATACAATGAAATGATTAGATAAGGATCTAACACCTTCATTCATTGTCAGAGTCCATGATAACAAATAAAATTTCTGTTTTCTCCAGATTAAACTGATAATGATACTCTAACATATTTAGAAAAGTCATAGTACAGTAGAATAGAAATATCCCTTATTGTCCCTCAGTGGGGAGATTCCAGTGCAACAGCAGCAAAGTGAGAGGCAGCCAAAGTGTGTAAGTTAATACAAAGATAAGAATATAAAATATATAAAAAAACAGAATGAAGATTAAAATAAAGAGCTAAATTTCAATATAAATAGTGTGCAGTTATTAAAAGTAACGTACGTCGGTCCAAAGGAATGTGCAAAGGAGAAGGTTAGTTTAAAGAAAACAAAAACTGAATGTGCATGTGTATTTACACAGTAAAAAGCTAAATATAAGTGGCAATAAAAACTGTGCAACAACAGAAAAATGTTGATACCAGCATGACAATAGCTATGGATTAAAATGTTCATCAGACAGTTTTGCATCTATCACCAACATAGCTGTGATAATTAATAGTATGTCTCCTGATGATGCATTCTATCTTACCATGGGTCAATTTAAAATGCTTTGGACCTAAATTAGAGCCTTGCAGAACACCATTGCTTACCATTATTTATTGTTTTTAACAAGTAGAAGCTACATTACTTAACTTTACAAAAAATATTTCTGCATCTTATTCTGACATATTTTACAGCCCGAATATGATTTATACAAACAGGCAAATAAAATAATATATGACCAGTAAAACCAAATATTCTTTACTGGTGCTCTTTACACCAAAGTAGA
Organism: Xiphophorus maculatus; assembly: GCF_002775205.1. NCBI lineage: Eukaryota > Metazoa > Chordata > Actinopteri > Cyprinodontiformes > Poeciliidae > Xiphophorus > Xiphophorus maculatus. Next base: position 5,084,803 of record NC_036452.1, on the reverse strand, counting down.
GTTTAGTTTGCTAATTTTGGTTCCTTACAAAATTAGCTCTTAATGAGAACCCAGATACTCCATCCATCCATCCATCCATTTTTTAACAGCCTTGTCCCTAGTGGGGTCGGGAGGTGCTGGTGCCTCTCCAGCTAACGTTACAGGCAAGAGGCGGGGTTCACCCTGGACAGGTCGCCAGTCTGTCACAGGGAAACACAGAGACAGACAGGACAAATACCATGCACACACACACTCACACCTAGGGAGAATTTAGAGAGACCAATTAACCTTACAGTCATGATTTTGGACTGTAGGAGGAAGCCGGAGTACCCGGAGAGAACCCAAACATGCACAGGGAGAACCCAGATACTCCCTTTAAGTAATTCTTTCTCCTAATGTTTTCCAAATGTTCATCTTTTAATCCTGTCAGTTTGTGATGTTTACAATTCATCACCTTTTGAAAGCTGTGTGGAACAGACTTGCAACTTTGTCAAGGATAAACCTTCCCTATGGTCAGCATGAAACGTAGAATACCTTCAAGTAATTTTGTGATGGTGACGTAAATGAGTATTTGAATGGGTGGGGGAAAAAAGTCATCTTTTTTTCCACCATCACCCTAGATGACGTAGAAATGGTGCAAGAGTTGAAGATAGTATCAGTGCAAAGAGAATCAATGTCAATGTAAAGCAGTTTCTGTTCAAGAGCAGCAATGCCGCCATTCTTCAGGTTCCATTAAAACTTTCATTTCCCACTTTGTGTGCACCCATACTCTCAGTAAACAGTAATTTAGAGTTCCTTCCAACTTCATACACATTTTATTTAGGTATATTTTTATCTGTTTATGCCTGTAATTGCCTCCTTTCACAACATAAGCCGTCTTAAAATCAAAGGTCAGGTTGATTTTATTGTTTTACTGGTAACTAAATGATGATGATGATGATGATGATGATACAGGAAGTAAGTGGGTCGAAATATCCTTCAGTGGCAATATTTTAAGACTTGTTATGAAAAGAAATATATTAGAGATGATTTGTGATTGTATTTCGATTTAGATTGTTAAATAAATCAAGCTTAAAAATATCTGAGTGTTAAGGAAGGACAGATGGGACAGTTATAAAAGCATTTAACAACTGACAAGGAATGGAATCTTTGTTCCTCTGGTTTATTATTAACATCTTTCTGTAACCTATAAAGTCAAAGTCAGAGATATGCGTCTGAAAAGGAGTGAAACAGCATGAAAAACAGATCTGTCCTCAAAAGTCAGAGAATGCCTGTTTTTAGTAACCAGTGTTGTCATATTGTCTCTTTGGGTTTGATTGTACAACATTCTCTAAACTCTTTGCAACGTCAAGGGCAAACAATGAGGGATAAATATTCACAGGACAAGGTTTAGTTAATCTATCAAGGTATTTGCTCTGCTTCAGAAGGTTTGGCATGTTTATGCAGAACTTCTACTTTGTCCTCTTTCTAATGCTCAGTTTGAATTTCCCTTTGTCATCTTTACCACATCCAGATTCCTAAAAGAAAGCATTTCAGCTGATTCTGTATTTGTGCTAACGAGTAGATGAACATATGTACCTAATAGTATGTCTGACAAAACTGCACATGCAATAAACTAGAGGTTGGGGGGGAAAAAACGAGAAAAATAGTGAGCTCTCTTTAGTGTAATAAAGTAGAGGTGGTTCAAAAATACATCTGTCCTAAGAAGTCAGAGAATGCCTGTTTTTAGTAATCAGTTGTTATTTTGTCTCTTTGGGTTTGATTGTACAACATTCTCCAAATTCTTTGCAACATCAAGAGGCAAATAAATGTGATGTTTTGGATGTTCACCTTCATAACTTATGTGGAGAAACTTGTTGAAACATTTTGCCTGTGCTGAATTGGGAAGATATTTTATAAATAAGTCGTTCTGCTCATTGTCTTTGAATGTCTAGTATGATGTATCATGCTTCTCTGAGGTTCATTACAAATTGCACATTTTTAAATCTGTACTTTGAGTCATTCTCTCAGGTAAGATAGCCAGTCAGAGGAATATTCATTGTTATTAAACATAAATTCATGACAGCACATATTTATAGCCAGGAATCTTGTAATTTTAGGTAAGCTATAACTCTTTACATGACACCTGGTTCTAAAAATTCTTTCAACTATATCTGAGTCTGGAAAAAAACTACAGGTTCCTGTTCCCTCACCTGCCTCAGGTATAAATCCTTACAAACTGCAGCTGTTTTGCCTTTAATGAAACATTATTTAAAGCTCCTGAAGACAAAATATATCAATATAGTGAGGAGACTTTTACCTTGGTTGATGCATCTTTTTATTTTCATACACTTTTATGTGAATATAAAGAACTTGGTGGACTGTTTGGTCCAGATGAATAACTGTAGAGTGATTTAACATTTTTGTTTCTGTTTTTTTGATCCTAACAGACATCAAGTGTGTTGAACTTACCCTTTATAGTTTTCCTTCTACTGAGAGTGTTTTGGCCCATGTCAACGACCAGTGACATACTTTCAGCTCCTCCGAAAATCTGTGCCAGAGACAGTTTATGATATTGGATAGCAATAAGGAAATAACTTTTTTTTTAAAAACCTGGCCTCTGGGTTTTTTTTCTGGAAGACGTTCAGTGGCCAGCGACGCCCCAGGAGGAGTGGCTACTGATACAAACTTCGCTGTCAGGCATGATTTCACATTCATCTTAGGCTTCCAACCTTTAAGGTGTCATCCACTCACAGGTTGTACTGCTTTTAGTATTTTTGTGGGATTTTGGCCTTATTTTATTTTTGGAACAATGGCTAAAACATTGATTGTGACATTCCTCCTTTGTATTGCTGTGACCACTGTTGGTAAGTAGTAATTCTTTTCTATCCTATCTTTAAATCATCTTGGTTAGAAGTAGCTGTCAAGGGAAACATCTTTTTCTGTAGTAGCTTGATTATGTTGTGCTTACGATGTTAAAATAGTGTCTGTTCTTTCATTAAACATGTCTATTAAACATGTCTATTATGGACAATAAACAGCACCTTCTCCACCACGTAGTGGACAGACAGCGGAGCACCTTCTCACATAGGCTGCTCCAACTCCGCTGTCGTAGGGACAGATACAGGAAATCCTTCCTGCCACATGCCATCTCACTGTACAATAAAAGCTAAATCATTGTTCTGCACTAATCAGTCCAATTTTGCACAACTGCACTGTGGCACACTTCCTGTACATATATTTACATATACATATCTGCATTTTTTGAATCTTTGCAAGGACTGCTCTTAAGTTGCTTTTTATATTAACAGCATTTCATATTTTTACAATTTATAGCATTTATATTTTATTTTTTATTTTATCTACAACTACTACTCAGTGGTAGTTGTTATTGTGTCTTGTCTCTATGCTGTAACTGCGACGTAATTTCTCTGCTGGGATGAATAAAGTACTTCTATTCTATTCTATTCTATTCTATTCTATTAAAGCAGAAACAGCTCTAGTCTATAAAGACTACAACAAAGCAGGTGAAGCAACAGTTTAACAGAGAAAATTTTATCTCTTACAAAATATTTATCTCATTTTTTAGCTTGTACCTGAAATATCCCCTGGCAACATATCGAACACATCCATGGTTATTTTTTTATTAAAGTAATGGCCTCAAACCGAAGAAATTTCAATTTATTTAAGGATAAAAATTAACAATAAATTGAGTTTGCCTAATTATATTAAGGGAATTTACAGGTTTAATGTACAAGCAACTATATTTATTTTAAAAATAGATAGTGTCTGAAAATCTGAAAGGGTTTACTCTTTAAAGGTGATATAGCTTCTGCTGCAGTTATTTCAGTGACCATAATTATTTGGATTTTTCATTCAGAACATGTTTTATTATCCAAAGCCATACCCGAAGCTTTATATTTAGTTGTTGTGGAAGAAAACATAACAGAGACAAAAAAGAGTAACCTCCTAAATAATTCAGCTAAATTTGTTATCAATTAGTTAAGAAGCATAAAATTCATGTATTGTTAGTTAAACTGAAAAATTTTCTTTAAATAATGATGGATTGATAGCAACGACAACATATGTTTTATAACTTGGAGCTAATGAAAAACTAACATCTGTTTACACAGCGACAGAAGAAACAATCCCTTCAAACACAACTAAATCTCCAACACCTACACCAACCACGGAAGTTACAACTACAACAACAACCCCTCCAACACCTACACCAACCACGGAAGTTACAAATGCAACAACAACTCCTCCAACATCTACACCAACCACGGAAGTTACAACTACAACAACAACCCCTCCAACACCTACACCAACCACGGAAGTTACAAATGCAACAACAACCCCTCCAACATCTACATCAACCACGGAAGTTACAACTACAACAACAACCCTTGTAACACCTACGCCAACTTCAACAGGAACTCCACCAACAGGAACTCCACCAACAGAGGGTTCGAGTGTTTCACCCAACACAGGATCTTCACAAACGAATGCTCCCTCCACAGCACCAGTACCTACAACTCCAAAACCTCCAAGTAATTCAGCTCCTTTACAAAAAGATAAATCATTTAGAAAGCATAGATAAACATTAAAATAACTCCATTGTGTGTTTGTGATTCTTGTCACAATTATCAAGGTGCTTGTGCTTCAAATCCATGTCGTGATGGAAGCACCTGTGAAGAACGTTTCAACCAGAATTTCACTTGCTTGTGTTTGCCTGGTGATGTTTATGTCAGTTCATTCTGTCAAAGAAGTAAGTATCTGAGGGTAAAGCAGCATGGGTATATGAGGCTTCTTTCAGGTAAGTGTAGAAATCTGTGCAGATAGACAAGGTGAAAAATCTTGTTGCACCAAAGAACTTCTGGTATTTAAAAACGGGCTTTTCAGTAAACCAGTAAAAATTCAAACAGACTAGGCAGTCTTAATGTCATTCATTTGTTTAGGGATTGTGAGAATATGTTTAATTTGACTAAGAGATACGAGTTAAAGAAGTAATAACCTAGATTATTTGCTCCATTGTCTGTTATAAAAAAGACTCAGAGATTGACATAATTTTGATACCCAAGTAGATGCCCCCTGCTGGTCATTCTGAGGACTTTTATATATGGAGCTAAATTAGTCTCAGAAAGATTCACAACGCTTACGATGATATTTGTATGTGTACAATAAGATCCACAAGCATACAAGATTTGTTTGCGTACCACATAATTCACAAATGTGTATAACACAATGCATAAATGCTTATCTCAACCTTCACATATGTGTAAACATTTTGTCAAATTTACATGAACTACAAATCTGAAAATATGCATTCACACAGCCCTTTCTATTTCTCCACAATAAGAACAAGCCCCTGATGTATTTTTCCCTAAAATATTTCGCTGCTGCTCTCGGTAGTCTCCAGGGACAGTTTATTTTTCCAGGAAAAGAAGAACAGTCTCATTTAAACTACTGTAAATGAGCAGTGCAGCCTAGAATATTTTTATAATACAGTAACTTTAATGTAAGTGCATGTCCTTAATATAATGTGTCTGGACTGCAGGGTCAAGTCAAAAATATGATTTTTCCAGTAAATCTGGTAATGCACAGATGTCTGAGCTTTTCTTCTGCCTTGAGCGGAGCATCACAATTCTAATGCTCAGATATCCCAGCTTTTCACCAGCCTTGAACACATCATTCTCACTTGCATTCTCAAGTGAAACAATGCAGTTAGAAAGTCTCAAAAGTCGAAAGCGAAGGCAGGCTGATCCATGCGCTTGTGTTGACCGATCCGTCCACAGCTGGCGATTTGTGCACGGGTATTTTCAGATTTTTATGCGTAGTTTCTTACTACTTGTGCAGTTTGAAACATGTAAAGTTGACAAACTATTTACACACATGTAAATATTGAGGTACACATTTAATTATTGTGTACATATTTGTGAATTATGTGATACACTTACAAATCTTCTTGCATCCTTGTGGATCTTATTGTACACGTATAAATATTACTGTATGCTTTGTGAATTCCTATGAGATTAATTTAGCGCCATAAATGTAGTTCCATATTTAAAGCCTTTCAGCCGGGTTCTCATTCACTTAAAAAAAAGAAGAAATATCACATGGTCTGTCAGCTGATGAATTAATGATACTCACAATGAGATGCAAAACTGTGGCATAACTTTTATGGACAAAATTACTGAATATTTAATCTCATATTTATTACTGAATGTCGTTACCATGTCTTTAAAAGCCCAATTTAACTTTAATTCTCAAACTCATTACTGAACATAAACTGTCAAAAATAGTCATTACTATAGTCAAACTCATACTAATGACTATGAATCTCAAAAATATGACTGTACATTTTACACAAAATGGAGACTTTTAAACTCATAAGTATAACATGGAAATCTGAAATTATTACTTTTAAAGTTCAAATTTCACTAATATTGTCAATAATATAATTTTTAAACCTTGACATGCTCAAAATTATAACTGTGAGAATTGAAATTAGTATTTTAGAAAACCCTGCCTATATATTAACTAACCTGGCCTATCTATCTATCTATCTATCTATCTATCTATCTATCTATCTATCTATCTATCTATCTATCTATCTATCTATCTATCTATCTATCTATCTATCTATCTATCTATCTATCTATCTATCTATCTATCTATCTATCTATCTATCTATCTATCTATCTATCTATCTATCTATCTATCTATCTATCTATCTATCTATCTATCTATCTATAATATTATAATTCTTTTTCTTAAAACAATTTCGTTGTCATCTAGTTATTAGGTTAACAGAGTTACCAGATTACTGGTAATATAACAGTTTTTTCTTCGTTTTTTAAATAGATATTTAATTGATAAGTAAGCTCTCATTTGTAAATTCAAACTGCTTGAACATTTCCACTTATGTTTGTGGGATTTTTGTGGAAGTTTCTGACAATAACCTTGTTTTTCCAAATAGCCAAGGTTTTCCCTGGACTGCTAGTCTTGAATAGAGCATATGATGACAAAATGGCCGACAAAACATCAGAAATATTTAGTGAGACTGCTAAAAATATTACTGATGAGGTAAGAACTCGTTTATCTTTCCCTGTATTTTATTTTGGCCCAAACATCGTACTTAAAAAAAATATTGGGGAGTAATTCTGGTGTCACCTGTATTGCACTTAAGATTAAATTAAAATATATTTTGTTCTTTGAGCCCAAACATTGCCTATACAAAACGCTGTTCACTAAAATGCTATTTTTAATACACAGATTGACACAAAGTTCCGTGATAAAGAAAATGGATTCCGTCAATCTTTAGTGCTGGAGCTCAGGTAAGTTTTAGAATCAAAACTGTATTTTCTATACAATAGTGAATATTTACAGTATGACAGACTAATTCTTTGATTAGTACAGTCTTCCTTAATTATGACATTTTCCCACATAGGGAAAACAAACCTAATGCAAGGTCAGAGACAAGGTCAGGAAACATTGAAGCATCAATAGAAATCGTATATGAACCAACTGCTGAAATCACACAAGACACTGTAAAAGAAACAATGGGAGAAATCACCTGCACAGGATGTGCACTGGAAGGAAGCTTTACAGGTGAATTTTACACAAATATCTTCTTATTCTGGCGATTCTAGTCTAGTTTACTTTTCTCTTATTCTGTAAACAGCACATTCATTACAGTTATCTTCCAGAATATCTGCTTTATATTAATCAGAAATTTGTGGTGTTAAGGCTACTTCCCATTTTTGTTTTGGAGCTTGATTTATTCTTCTTTTTATATTTCTATTATTTTATTTTCTGTCATTATGGTTTAGTTTTGTCAAACTTTTTTTCTATTACTACACACTCATTTTCAACATTCTTGACAGCTATGGCACCTCTGCATGAACAAAATATACACGTTAGAATTTCTGTCACGACTTTAAATCTGAAAAAGTTCTGATGAAGTTAGTTATCAGTGATGTTCTGGATTGTACGTGCATGTTATGATATTAAGTTTTCTGATGCCACCTTTTTTTCTGTTTCATTCAAAAGAAAAAAGCCTTTGTGATTCCAATTCATGTGACACTTTATCTACAAAGTGCAGTTCTACAGGCGGCAGTTTCACATGCAGCTGTGACGATGGCTTTATTAAAACAAATTACAGTGACAGATTATGCATGGGTAAGGATATTTAACAATCAGGAGAGTTGAAATCTTTATCTGAGCTCTAACTGGGGTATAACTGTCTCTACTTTAGCTGCATGTCCCGTTGGTCAGATATATGTGAACAACGAATGCAAAGAGTAAGTGCATCGACCTAACTGTCTGGCTTTATGGTTATCTGTAAGCCCGTCAGTTTCAAGTTAAACTATGTTTTTTTTTTTCCAGCTGTGACTTTGGTTATACTGGTTCCAACTGCAAGGACAGTGAGTATACAGTAGTGAAAGTCAAAGCATGTTCATGAAGATGTTAATTTTTATGTTTGCTCGAGGGGAGGAATTACAACAAGCATGCAATTACAATTCAGCATACAATAGGCCATGTGTAAAGCAAATTATTTCTGTCATTTTGAGTGGAAATGTTGTTTTTTTTTCAGAATTGGGGAGGCTGGGGAATGTTTTTCTATGTGTTAAACAGAAAACAGTTTTCAACACTGGTTCTAATGCTGGCCTTCAGCCATTAGCTGCATGTCTTCTTCTTTCTCTGCCATACTGTGCAGCTACAAAAGCCTTTACTTAAAAAACTATGAAACACATAAAACATCTACTAAAGAAAATGAAAGTAGTTCTTTAGCCAAGTGAATGTTCCCTCTATAGCTATAATAAAATCTTTAAAATCAAAATTTCAACTTTGAGACTAAATCCCTGTTGTATCAAGACCATAAAAAGGCTGAGACTAATTACTGACTGCTTCTCTGTTTGTTAGATAGGTTGTTGATCGTCGTGATCGTTTGCTCGATCCTCGGAGCTCTGGTGATCGCTGCGTTGATCGCTTTGCCATTGGTGGTAACAAAGTAAGTTTGAACTCTGTTCATTTATCCACCTTAGTGACTTTTACAATCACCTTTTTCTCTAAAACTGAATTCATATTTTTGCAATAGACTGCAAGCTATGCTACATATGCAATTTTAAACACAACATTGTTGCAGTTTTTTAAATTATTCTTTCTTTCAGATCCAAGAAGAAAAGCTCCAAGACAAAAGAGGAAGACATTGGGATACCCTATCAAAGTCATTCTATTGCCAAGGCCCCACTATCCTCCAGCAATGGCAACAGCAAAGACTTTTCCGCGTCAGTTAAAGAGCCAACAAACAGCCTGGCAAATTCTGGGGCCCCTCGAATCCCACGGGCCACAGCCAACAGCAACTGGGACAGCAGGACCAACCTGGAGATGACTCCGAGCAACAGTCGGCAAAACTTGATTCCTTCAGGGATGAACTCGGTGGGTACACCTCTGCACGAGAACACAAACATCTGTGCTTTATTCACTCACAAATTATGATGTCTCTTCTTCTCTGCTGCAGCGATTCAACGACAACCAAGATGACATGTACTCGTTCTCCCAGAATCGACCCAAAAACCACCCTTACGAGGAGATCCAACCCAAGAGCAACCCTTATTCCCAGAACCGAGCCTCAAACCCTTACGCTCAGACCCGAGGCCAGACAAACCCTTACTTTAATTAAGGAGACGGAAGCTGAATCACTTCAGGGGTTCCTATTATGGTGTTTTTTCCCAAGTGACTGCAATTCATTGGAACCCACTGATGTACAAGATGTAATCAGAAGCATATCAGCTAAGATGTGCAATGTAATGTAGTAGATATTATTGTATCGTGTTCCTTTACTACTTTTAGCTGTTATTGTGTGACTTCTATCCTATAAGCTGTTATAAACCAATCTGTCTTTCATTGTTTAAATCTTTTCAATTCTTGTATTCTGAGTCACCCGTAGTTCTGTATGCTGATTGAACATGAGTCCATAATTTATACCATGTTTAATTTTCTTTGTGTTCATCTATGAATTTACTGCAGTTGTTTTTTTGCTCAGCATTTTAATTTGAGTCTCAATTTTATGTTGAACTAAGTTTTGGTAAATGAGATGAGCTGAAAATTGATCCAAATTAGAGAATGTGAAGATGTTCATCATCTTTCAATACAGTGTATTTTCTATAGCGGTAAAATCATTTATAATATAATTCCAATAGTTTACAGTATTTAGCAATGCTTGTATCATTTTTCTTTTTGTATTTCCTCATGTGATATTGTATTTAACTGAAAAGCTGTAAATCAGAGATGATCTGTATTTCAAATTTACACTAACATTTTTATATGGGTTAATAATAAAAATTGGATTGCTGATTTTCAAGTTTCAAACGTTTTATAAAAAGGATCTTGCTATTTATCATGGACACATAAACATAATTTTAATGTTTCTACCTCTGATTCAAATTAGAGAATTTTAGGTCAAAATTCTCTAATCATATTGAATAAAAAAATACATTCATAACCCGACTCTAGCATTATTTAGATCAATTACATACTGATGTTTTTAAGCCTTGATTTTTGTTAATTATGATTATTTTCTGCTGACATTTAAGTCAACTTAATAAAAATCATCTTCATAATAACCATGTTTAATACTTTCTTAAAGATTGTTATTTTCAAAAAGCACTTTTAATCTCATTTATTGAATATGTCTGTAAATCTTATGTTAACTTTGGGCTTTAATTTATGCAATAAACACTAACTATTATTGTTGTCGGATGGAATATTTATGCAATAAAACAACTTAAGCAACTTTTAAAACCAAAACTGAGTCGCCAGTTTGAGTAAAGTGAGATTGTTATCAGTTTTTGTCTTTTTTGTGATTCAAAATTACAAATCCAGGCTGAATTATACACATATTACCTTGGCTGGTCTTTCTTCCACTACATGTTGATCAAGCTTCCAGTCATAACCCTGCCTGGATATTTACATTTGTAATATTTTGAACTAAGAAATAATTCAGTTAGAAGATTTTGTCAACTATCATGTGTAATATGACTGGTTTTCTACATTGCACCCACCAATCCCATTGGATATCTACAATTGGGGGGTGAATTTGTTTACAAATTACCCAATCTCATATTGGATATCTGGGAAGAAAAAGTGGCCATTTGACATATATATTTCAGCAATAATAACCAATTATTAGTGATTAATTTTTAGCTTGTGAGAGGAAAGCAGGGATATTTAATTTATGCGGTAGGGGAAAAAAAATTAAAACAGTTTTAATAAGCATCACAAAGGCTTTGTGTTTTCATAGGCTTAGCTTTATTGGATGACTTTGTCTGCACGCCACTCTTCTGTAGCTGTGTTTTGTTTTTGTTTGGGGTTTTTTCTAAGTATCTCATTAGTATAATTTGAGGGAAATGTCAAAATTCCAAATACCCTCCTCAATTTTGCAATAAAGATAAAATAAATGACGCTCACTTGAGGTGGTTTTTGGCGTTTCCAAAAAAGAGTCAATGAGCGAAAAGGGAGACGGAAAAACATTTGATGAATAAGTTCTCGCATCAAACCTACCCATTTACTGGTGGGTCTGTGCCATACCAGAGGCACGATACACTGAAAGTTTCCTGCAACTTCCTGGAGTGAAAGATGCAGATACATCTGATCCACATCTGTTGATTTTCTTCAGAAGCCGATAGCAACAAACTCCACTTCAATGTGACTAATGGAATGAGCGCTGTAGCCTTTGGCCAGGATGATACGTGGAGTACATTCAAGTCTTTGAGTGATGATGACGTAACATGAGTTACGTCGTCATGGTGGATTTGTTCCTGCCAACACCCAAAATGATGTTGAAATGGAGCAAGAGTTGAAGAGAGTATCAATGCAAAGAGAATCAAAGTCAAGATAAAAATTTATTTTTGCTAATGAGCAGCAATTCCTCTACATGTCAGCACATTAAAACATTATTTTTTTAGTAAGTAATCCCTAATCTCAGCAGTAAATAATTTAACTGAGTTCATGCCAACTTGATACACATTTGATTTATGCATATATTTATCCTTTAATTGTAGGTGACTGAGTGACTTCATGTAGTCCAACCCTGTTTTACTTGTAACCAAATGTCTGTAATGATACATGATCAGTGGGCTAAAATATCCTTCAGAGAGAAAATATTGATGAATCTCTATTACAAATACATTATAGTAAGCAATTCAGTGGTAATTTGTGAATGTATTCATAAAGTAAGTGAAAAAAATCAAGCTTAAAATTATTTCAGTGTTAACAGAGGACAGATTAACAGCAATAAATAACTAACAAGGAGTGTAATCATTAGTTCCTATGGTTTATTATTAACACCTTTGATCTATAGATAAATATTTGCATGACAAGCTTTAGTCATTCGATAAAGATATTTGTCCAGCACATGGATGTTTGACATGTTTATGTAGTACTTTGGTGTGTTTATACAATATCTCATTTCAGTTTTCTAAAGTTTTATAAGGGAAATTAAAATTTAGTAATTGTGCAGAATGAGTGAGAATACAGCTGAGTCATTGGTTACAGGTCAAACTCCTACCACCAATAAATAAGATAAGATAAAAATTTGTAATTGATGGATGGATAAATATATGCATACTCATCAATAGCTTCATTCAAGCAGGATCTGCCTTAATTCTTTGTGACATAGCTTCAACCAGATATAATCATATATTCCCAGAGATTGTGGTCCAGAGTGACAGGATGGCATCGGACAGTAGCAACAGATTTTTGGGCTGGACTTCCATGATGCGATTCTCCAAACCTGCTCTGTTGGGTCCAGATCTGGAGGCTCCAGAGGTTCATTTATTATTTAAAAATTACATAATCAAACCAAAACAAAATACAAAGTAAAGTGGGATTTTTGGTATTTTAAGGAACAAAATTACAATAATTTATATAAGTAGCAGAAAAATAACAGAATGAGGCAAAATTAAAGTTTTCCACAATTTTTCATTTATATAAAACTTATAAGATTTTAACAAAAACCGCCGGCGTGTGTCTGTGTCTGGTGAAGTTTTGGTTGAAACATGTTTGTTTTTCATCCAATGAGTACAGAATCCAGAATTTTTACTCAAGTAAGAGTAGCAATACTTCATTATAAAATTACTCAAATGAAATTTAAAAAGTACAGCTTACTAAAAATAGTCCTAAAAGTAAATTTTCTTTTTTCAAAAAGTTGCTCAAGTAAATGTAATTGACTAAATGTTAACTACCGGTAATTATTTCCCAACTCTGGCTATAACTGATAAAGATCATGTTCCATTCTGGGAAGAATATGTATTTCTTCACCACATTGTAAAACTGATTATTAAACATGACTTCGGAAATATAAATTTATGGCAGCTCATTTTTATAGCTAGGAGTGTTGTGCTTTACGGAAAGCTACAACTCTTTCCTTAAAAGAGTTTCCTTACTGACTCTTAAGATCATTTCATCTGTCTGGATCTGGGGGAAGAACTAGCTTACAATCCTTTCACCTGCCTCAGTTATAACTAGTTACATTTACTTGAGTAACTTTGTGGGGTTAAAAATAGCTTTAGGAGTAGTTTTACTACACCGTACTTATTACTTTTACTTAAGTGATGTTATTAGGAAGCACTGCTACTCTTACTTGAGTAAAATTTCTGAATACTCTATTCACTATCAATAACTTTACAGAATGAAGAACAAGATTGTTTTAACCAAAACTGTGTGAGATATAGACACAAGCAATGTTTATTGCTTGTTTCATAACTGATGACTATATAATGTTTTTATGATGTAAAGCACTTTGAACTGCTTTGTTGCTGGAATAAGCCATAGAAACAAACTTGACGTCTACTGTTTATGTTAAAGTGGGACTCATCATTTGTACAAAGGTTTGTTGTTCTGTTATTTTCTCTCTGCTGAGCCTTCTGTTTCATTTGGAGACATAAAGACAACAGTAAACACATATATTGTCACTGAAAGTGCCTTACCCTATTACAGCATATATTGAATTTACAATATCAAGTGTAGGTATTAGTTTAATACGTTTTATATTGAAGAAATTTGACTTAGAAAAGTGTTCATTCTGCTTGGATTTGTTATTCTGCCATGTTCTCTATTTGTAATAATTTCCTAAATATCAGAATTTGCAAATATTTGTCTGTCTGATGACGTAATTTCAAAATAATGGGTAAAATGATCTAATCAGCCTTTTACTAGACAATACTTATTTTCTCTTGAGTAACTTCTTGGGCAATTTGAGTAAGAATATATTGAAGTAGTTATATTTTGACTTGGATAACATTTTTGAGTACTCTATCCATGTCTGGTATAAGTCATTGTAAATTGCATCTGTTTTAGCCTTGGTTTAAAAGAACTCTGTTAAGCAGTTTTCTGGAAGTTTGTTCCAGATTTATGAGATGCAGAGTAGACCAGAACCAGAAGACCTGAGTAGTGTAGGGACTTTAGAACTGGTGCGATGTGCTCTATCTTTCTGGTTTCATCAGCTGCAGCTGGAGGATTTCTTTTGGTCGCATTGATTGCAGTAAAGATAAACATGTGAATGAGTTTCTATAGATGTTACCGAGATGTTAGCCTTCTAATCCTGGAAATGTTCTCCAGGTGGTAGAGGGCTGACTTTGTAACTGTCTTCATATGACTTTGAATGTTCAGGTCAGAGTCCATCACTACACCCGAGGCAGATCACAGGTTTCTAGCTGTTCATTGACTCTAGATCATTCCTTCTAACCTCTCAGGTGTCATCCACTCATAGCTTGTAGTGCTTTTAATCTTTTTGTGGGATTTTAACCTGTGAGTTTATTTATTAATTTATTTTTTTGATAATGGCTAAAACATTGACTGTGACATTCATCCTTTGGATTGTCGTAGCCACTGTCGGTAAGCATTAATGCTCGTATATACTATGTTTCAATCATTTTGTTTAGAAGTAGTAGTAGCACCTTTGTCTGTACTAGTTTGATTTTTTTGTCCTCATTATGTTAAATAATGTTTGCTCTTCCATTAATGCAGAAACAGCTGAGGTCTATAAAGACTTATAAGCAGAAGTGGAAAGAGTAAAAAAATAATAAAAGTGCAATAACTTGGATAAAATGTTCCTGAAATACAAGTTGCCACTGTAAAACAATAGTCAAGTAAAAGTTGAAGTTTCATTTTAAGCAAAAGCTACTTAGAAAATGTTTTATGAATAGAAAGTGCTGATTGTGGATTCCACAAAGGCATTAGAACACATTGACCTCAAACTGTTTTAAATTAATGCAACACCATGTCCTCTGATTACTAACCCAGCAGATAAATGCTGTTTTTTTTGTTTTATTTTAACTCATAAATGTTTTCAGTAATGTGTTTACTCAATTACAATTTCAAACGTAATTGAGTAAAACACATGACTAAAAACATGCTCAGGTAGAAGTAAAAGTTCAGGTTTTGTAAACTACTTTAAAAAGTAACAAATACAGACAAACTGTACTTAATTACAGTAACGCGAGTAAATGTAACCAGTTACTTTCTAGCCATGTTTATAAGTGATGCCGATGAAGGGACAATTTAACAAATTAATTATATCAATTGGAAAATATTTATATTCTTTTTTACATCTGGTGACTAAAATAAACCTTGGTAGCATAATGGACACAACCATGATCATTTTTAAAATAACTGCATCAAACTGAGAAAAAAATTAAAATCCCGCCATCTGTTTATGTTAGGATAAAAAAAATGAACAGTAAAATTAGTTAGCATAATTGCTTTAAGCTTAAAGTTTATAGGTTTAAGCAGATATTAGTTATTTTAAAATAACTAATGTTTGAAAATCAGAAAAGTTTGTGTTTAAAGATGATGCAGCTTCTCTTGCTTTTCTTTTAGTGACCTTCACAATCATATTGGGATTTTTGTTTCAAAAGTTACCATCTATGACTTGTTGTTACCAAAAGTACTGAGCTATAAACTTTGTTATTGTGCAACTTCACTCCTAAACTCCTGAACGATTCACCTGGAGTGGTTACCGTATCTGAGTTTCTAAGAGTATAAAAACCGTCAATCATTAATTATGTATCTTTCTTTAAACTGAAACATTTTTTTTAATAATGGCTGACTCATAGCTACATACATTTTTTTTTGGAATCTGGAAACTAATACAATACAATAGAAAGAAATATCCTTTATTGTGTCACAGTAGGGATATTCCAGCACAACAGCAGCAAAGTGATCGGTAACCAAAGCAAGTAGATTCGCACAAACATAGGAGTATAAAATAGACATAAACAGGATAAAAAACCCCAACAATCTGTTTAGTAAGAGTGAAATTTCAACATAAATACTGTGCAGTTATGAAAAATTGTGTAATCCAGTACAAAGTGAAGGTTAAATTAAAAAACATACAAAATGTGCAGGTGTATGGATCAGTAAAAACAGGAGATTTACAGCAAGTACCAATAATATGCAAATTATGGAGTCCAGCGCTGTTATTTAAAATTAACAAAACTGTGCCAATGAATAAATGCTAACATCAGTATCACAACCACAGCTACAGCAACGACAGAAGCTACGTCAACTACAGAACCTCCTGTGTCAACCGCAGATGGATCAACACATTTCATGACAACAAAACCAACAACATCTGCACCTACCACAGAAGCTACAACAGCTTCGACAACGACAAAACCAACAACATCTGCACCAACCACAGAAGCTACAACAGCTTCGACAACGACAAAACCAACAACATCTGCACCAACCACAGAAGCTACAACAGCTTCGACAACGACAAAACCAACAACATCTGCACCTACCACAGAAGCTACAACAGCTTCGACAACGACAAAACCAACAACATCTGTACCAACCACAGAAGCTACAACAGCTTCGACAACGACAAAACCAACAACATCTGCACCAACCACAGAAGCTACAACAGCTTCGACAACGACAAAACCAACAACATCTGCACCAACCACAGAAGCTACAACAGCTTCGACAACGACAAAACCAACAACATCTGCACCAACCACAGAAGCTACAACAGCTTCGACAACGACAAAACCAACAACATTTGCACCAACCACAGAAGTTACAACAACTTCAACACCAACAACACCACCAACATCTGGAACAACCACAGACAGTACACCAGCTTCAACATCGACAAATCCTCCGACATCTGCACCAACCACAGAAGTTACACCAACTTCAACACCAACAACACCACCAACATCTGGCCCAACTACAGACAGTACACCAGCTTCGTCACCGACATTTGGACCAACCACAGATGCTACACCAGATACAACACAGACAAAAACTCCGACATCTGGACCAACCACAAACGCTACACCAGATACAACACAGACAAAAACTCCGACATCTGCACCAACCACAGACGCTACACCAGATACAACACAAACAAAAACTCCGACATCTGGACCAACCACAGACGCTACACCAGATACAACACAGACAAAAACTCCGACATCTGCACCAACCACAGACGCTACAACAGCTTCGACAACGACAAAACCAACAACATCTGCACCTACCACAGACGCTACACCAGATACAACACAGACAAAAACTCCGACATCTGCACCAACCACAGACGCTACACCAGATACAACACAGACAAAAACTCCGACATCTGCACCAACCACAGACGCTACACCAGATACAACACAGACAAAAACTCCGACATCTGCACCAACCACAGACGCTACACCAGATACAACACAGACAAAAAGTCCGACATCTGGACCAACCACAGACGCTACACCAGATACAACACAGACAAAAACTCCGACACCTGCACCAACCACAGGCGCTACACCAGATACAACACAGACAAAAACTCCGACATCTGGACCAACCACAGACGCTACACCAGATACAACACAGACAAAAACTCCGACATCTGCACCAACCACAGACGCTACACCAGATACAACACAGACAAAAACTCCGACATCTGCACCAACCACAGACGCTACACCAGATACAACACAGACAAAAACTCCGACATCTGCACCAACCACAGACGCTACACCAGATACAACACAGACAAAAACTCCGACATCTGCACCAACCACAGACGCTACACCAGATACAACACAGACAAAAACTCCGACATCTGCACCAACCACAGACGCTACACCAGATACAACACAGACAAAAACTCCGACATCTGGACCAACCACAGACGCTACACCAGATACAACACAGACAAAAACTCCGACATCTGCACCAACCACAGACGCTACACCAGATACAACACAGACAAAAACTCCAACATCTGGACCAACCACAGACGCTACACCAGATACAACACAGACAAAAACTCCAACATCTGGACCAACCACAGACGCTACACCAGATACAACACAGACAAAAACTCCGACATCTGCACCAACCACAGACGCTACACCAGATACAACACAGACAAAAACTCCGACATCTGCACCAACCACAGACGCTACACCAGATACAACACAGACAAAAACTCCGACATCTGCACCAACCACAGACGCTACACCAGATACAACACAGACAAAAACTCCGACATCTGCACCAACCACAGACGCTACACCAGATACAACACAGACAAAAACTCCGACATCTGCACCAACCACAGGCGCTACACCAGATACAACACAGACAAAAACTCCGACACCTGCACCAACCACAGGCGCTACACCAGATACAACACAGACAAAAACTCCGACATCTGCACCAACCACAGACGCTACACCAGATACAACACAGACAAACACTCCGACATCTGCACCAACCACAGACGCTACACCAGATACAACACAGACAAAACCGACAACATCTGGACCAACTACAGACAGTACACCAACTACGTCACCGACATCTGGACCAACCACAGACGCTACACCAGATACAACACAGACAAAACCGACAACATCTGGCCCAACTCCAGACAGTACCCCAACTTCAACACCAACAAAACCTCCAACAAATACTCCAGCTTCGACAGCTACTCCACAAACAGAAACTCCACCAACAAAGGGTCCAAGTCTTTCACCAAGCACAGAATCTTTTTCAACGAATGCTCCCTCCACAGCACCAGAACAAGCAACTACAAAACCTCCAAGTAATTCAGTTTCTTTACAAATACATATATTTAGAAAGCACTCCTCAAGTAAAATAACTTACCTGTAATTTACCAAAATGATGAAGTTCTTTCACGGTGTGTTTGTCGTTTTGTCATAATTATCAAGGTGCATGTGCTTCGAACCCATGTCTCAGTGGAAGCACCTGTGAAGATCGTGCTGACCCGATTTACCTGTGCTTGTGTCTGGCTGGTCAATATTATAATGAGAATCGAGGCTGTGAAAAATGTGAGTATCTGAGTGTAAAGCAACATGGGATTGTGCTTCTTCTTTTAGCTTACTGTAGAAACCTGTGGAGCAGGACAGTATTGTCAAAATGACTTATGTTATTCATAAACAGGCTTGGGAACTGATTCTATTAAAGCAATAGAATCAGTTTTTTGGAGGGAGTGGGAGGTTTGAGCTCTTTTAATTTAATATATGAATGACCTTACTTGACATAAGCTAAGTTAAAGAAGTAATTATCTATCCCTTGTTTCATTGTCTGTTAAAGGACTCAGATACAGGCATAAATTTAGAGCGTACGTTGCTGCCCCCTGCTGATCATTGTGGGGATTTGTAAAGCGTTTCAAAGTAGACTTCCTCATTTAGAAAAAAAGAAATGTCAAATTAATGTGGATAGTAACTTGTAGGGAAACTTGAATTTAACAAATATTAACTTTTAATTAATATTTATGACTCTGAATATCATAACTATGTCCTAGTTTCGAGCTTCAAACTAACAACTGAACAAAAAACTTGTTGAAATTTACTTTTACAGTCATGGTCATGACTATGAACTTCAAATTTTCGACTGTGAATTAAATATCAAATTTGTAACTCTAAATTCAAAATAATAACATGAAAATATGAAAGAAAAATATCTAACTAGTATGTCAATACTTTTATATTCAAAATTTAAAGTTTGACATGCAAAATGATGATTTTGAAACTGAATTATGACTGACAATCAATCCTGCCTGTAGATCCCTTAAGTCCCAAAAGTTTAAACACTTTTTTAATTTTAAAATACTGAATTCTACTTTGTTGTTTTTTAATGCTGGAAATATGCTTAAGAAAAATTATAATGCCCCTCTTGTATATTTTTTCTGTGGTATATGCCCACCACAAAATTTGCTTGTTTATATTTTGTATATGTAAAGAGACAAACACTCCAGCCATTAATCATTTTGAATCCTAAAGTTCATATGTGTTTTGTCCCTTTCAGTGTTAATGCTTTTAATTATACAGTTTGACGTAATAGGATATATCAGGTTAATACGTAGTAACTTATCCAGCTTAATAGTAATGTAACTGGCTTTTTATAGATATTTAATTGAAAAATGTGATACTGTGGTAAATTGTCATTTGAAAATTTAAATTACTTAAATGTTTGTGTGGGATTTTTGTAGACGTTTCTGACAATAACCTTGTTTTTCCAAATAGCCAGGGTTTTCCCTGGACTGCTAGTCTTGAAGAGAGCATATGATGACAAAATGGCCGACAAAACATCAGAAATATTCCGTGAGATTGCTAAAGATATTACTGATGAGGTAAGAACTCGTTTATCTTTCCCTGTATTTTATTTTGGCCCAAACATCGTACTTAAAAAAATATTGGGGAGTAATGCTGGCATCGTATTTAAGATTAAATAAAAAAATATTTTGTTCTTTGAGCCCAAACATTGCCTATACAAAACGCTGTTCACTAAAATGCTATTTTTAATATACAGATTGAGAAACAGTTCAGTGGTCAAAACAATGGATACATTGGATCTTTAGTGCTGGAGCTAAGGTAAGTTTCAGAGTCAAAACTGTATTTTCTATACATTAGTGAAATACTTACAGTGTGATGTAAACTAATCCACTTTTTAGTACAGTCTTCCTTAACTGTGAAATGTTTCCACATAGGAAAAAACAAACAAGCATGAGGTCACAGACAAACGATGTTGAAGCATCAATAGAAATAATCTATGAAGCAACTTCTGATATCAAAGAAGCAACTGTAATAGAAACGATGGGAAAGGTTGCCTGTGAAACCTGTTCACTGGCAGAAAGTTATCAAGGTGGGTTTTATACAAATATGTTCTTATCCTGGAGGTTCTAGTCTAATTTCTCTCTCTCTTATTCTACATGCAATACATTAATTACAGTTATCTTCCAGAATATTTGTTATATTAAACACAAACCATTTCTTCCACTAGAGTTTGGTCTTCGGATTTTTTTTTTGTTACTACTCACTTATTTTAAACATTCTTAACATGAATGGCACCACAGCATACACAAAGTATAGAAATGATGTCAGTGACAAATTTCATAATTTCTGTAATGATTTCAAGTCTAAAGATGTTCTGAAGAATGTAGCTTTCAGTGATGTTCTTGATTACATGTGAATGTTCTGTTATGAGGTTTTCTGATCTCATCATCCTTTTTCTTTCCCATTTGAAGTCAAAGACGCTTGCAATCCCACTGTTTGTGAAGAAACATCTACAAACTGCAACCATACAAATGGCCTTTTGACATGCGAGTGTAACTATGGCTACGTTAACACAAATTACACTGACAGATTATGCGTGGGTAAGGATATTTAATATCAAGAGAGTTGAAATGTGTCACTGAGCATTAACTGTAGTGTAACTTTCTGTGCCAGCATGTCCCGCTGGTGAGAAAGCTGTGAACGGCGAATGTAAACAGTAAGTCTATCGACCAAACTGGTTGGCTCCATGGTTGTCTGCAAGTCCAACAGTTTTAAGTTAAACTATGTCTTTTGTTTCAGATGTGACTTTGGTCGTACTGGTTTTAACTGTGAGGACGGTGAGTATATAGACATGAAAGTTGTAGCATATTCATCAAGATGTTAATTTTTATGTTTTGGTTGCGGGCAGGCAGCATGCTTGGATTTAGTATATTGTCAAAATTCTGAGTGTCATATAAAGGAAGTGTTTGCAAAGCTGCTCATTCAAAATACAGAATTCATGCTTCATACACAGTACAGATTCATCCAAAAGTATTGAAGCTGCCCTGTAATTTGAAGCTTTTTAATCCTCACAAGCCTTTTGTAGTCTATAAAATAGTTCTCATACGTTATTGTATTGTCTGTTAAATTGACAGCAGCAGAATATTTTGCGAGTGCAACTCAGATTGGAAAAGCTCTACTGGCTGGTGTGTCATATAGTTTGTAAAAAATACACCACTGTGAGAATTTTCAGATAATTTAAGCATTTATCAACAGTCAGGTCTTTAACCTTCAAACTTAAAGTTCTTGAGGCTGATTCAGTTGCATGCACCTTGTCATTTTCTTTTAACTGTTTAAATTTTTGTGTTGTTGATGCTTCTTGACCCAGGATTCCCTAGGAAATGAGGTTTTCAATCTCAAAGGGAGTTTATTTTGGTGTAATAAAATTTTGACAGTAAAAAAGCTTCAAGCAAATTAAATTATTTCTAAACAAAAACTGTCAAATTTCAGAATTGAGCCAATGACACAGAGAAGCTGAGGAATATATTTCTAATAGGTGTTATAATGGGGGCACCACATGACTCAGGGTAGAGCCAGTCCTGACCTTGGGCCTTTTGCTGCTTTTCTTTTCCTTCTTTCTAGACTTTACTAACTGTAGGGACACCAGTGCCCTTTGCACTGGTGTCATAAAAGACTTTAAAAAAAGTTATCAAACTAATATGAACATAAAACATCAACTAAAAAGTAGTTTAGTAGTTTTTGTTGTTGTTGTTTTTTACCCAAGTGAATATTCCCTCTAATAAAATCTGACTTTGAGAAATCTCTATAATCAAATTTTCCATTTTGAGGTAAAATTCTTTCTAAAATTGTTTTGTGTAAAGGCTGAGACTCATCATTGACGACTTCTCTGTTGTTTGTTAGAAACGCTGTTGATCGTTGTGATCATTTGCTCTATCCTTGGATTCCTGATGATCGTTGGGTTGATCGCTCAGCCATTGGTAGTAAAAAAGTAAGTTTGAACCCCGTTCATTTATCACCTTTTATAACCACCTTTATCTTGTAT
Organism: Xiphophorus maculatus; assembly: GCF_002775205.1. Lineage (NCBI taxonomy): Eukaryota > Metazoa > Chordata > Actinopteri > Cyprinodontiformes > Poeciliidae > Xiphophorus > Xiphophorus maculatus. Next base: position 5,061,703 of record NC_036452.1, on the reverse strand, counting down.
GTTTTTTTTCTAAAGCTGCTAGGTGTGCAAGGTCATTTTAAAGTTGGGTGGTTTTACAAATTAATTTCAGATAACAATAGATAGCTAGCTACAAACACAACATCATAGGACAGACACAGTTGCAGAACTCTGTTATTCTATTTTCAGATTAAAGAAGAAAGGCACCAAGAGCAAAGAGGAAGACCTTTGGAAATCCAACCAAATCCCTTCCTTTGTCAAGCCTCCACCGCCCTATGGCAGCAGCAACGGGTTTTCCAACTGGAACAAAGAGCCAGCAGACAGCCTGGTAAATTCTGGGTTCCCTCGAATCCCACGGGCAAATACCAGCACCAGCTGGGGTAGCAAGACCAACCTGGAGATGACTCCGACCAACAACCGACAGAACTTGGTTTTTTCAGGGAGAAACTCGGTAGGTACTGCATGAAGTGTCATGTAAACAAACATCTGTGCTTTATTCACTCACAAATCCTAATATATTTTCTTCTCTGCTGCAGCGATTCAACGACTCCCATGATGATATGTTTTCATTCTCCCAGAGTCAACCCAAAATCAACCCCTATGAGCTGCTCCAGTCCAGAAGCAGCACATACTCTCCGTACCGACAAACAAACCCTTACGCTCAGATCCGAGGCCAGACAAACCCTTACTTTAAATAAGAAGAGGGAAGCTGAATCACTTCACAAATTCCTATAGTGGTTGTTTTCCTAAGTTAGTGCAATTCATTGGAACTCCCCTGATGAAAAAGATGTAAATAGAAGCCATATCAGCTGAGATGTGCAATGTCATTTAGCAGATATTTTATCATGTGTTCCTTTATTACTTATAGCTTCTATTTCGGTCTGCTATAAGCTGTAATAAATCAGTCTGTCTTTAATTGTTGAAATCATGACATTTGGTTTACAATTATTACATTCTGAATTAGTTAGTTGAACATGAATACTTAATATATTGATAAAAAAAATGTTTTTTTAGTTGTTGCTGTTCATCTACAAATTTACTAGAATTGTTTTTTGCATTTCAGGTATGAGTCTCAGTTTTATGTTGAACTAAGTTTTGGTAAATGAGATGAGCTGAAAATTTCTCCAAATCAGAGAATGTGAAGATGTTCAGCATCTTTCAATGTGCTTTGTGTAGAAGTGAAATCATTTATCAAATACGTCCAATGGTTTGTCATATTTATAGCAATGTTTGTGTTGTTTTTTTTCCTTTTATTGCCTCATGTGATATAGCCCTTAACTGACAAGCTGTAAATCAGAGATTATCTATTTATTTTCTCATTGGAATTTCAAATAGCAATTTTTAATATGGAAAAAATAAAGTTTGCATTGCTGTTTTTTTGAGTTTCTAATACTGAGTATGATGGACACATAAACAAAATGTTGATATGTATAAAAGTTTATACTCAGAGCCCATCCAATCACTGAACAGATGCTTAGAACAGATAAAAGTGTGGATGTGCCAAAACTTTCTCCAGCTGAACAGAAACAAAACTGAAGTTATTATTTTTGGTCCTAAAGAGGAACGATCTAGAGTTATAGATCTAGAGTTATAGATCTAGAGTCAATGCACAGCTTCAGTTATTACAACTAAAAACCAGCGATCAGCCCGAAACCTGGGAGTAGTGATGGACTCTGACCTGAACCTCCAGAGCCACATAAAGACAGTTACAAAGTCGGCCTTCTATCACCTGAAGAACATTTCCAGGATTAAAGGACTAATGTCTCAGCAAGATCTAGAGAAACTCATCCATGCGTTCATCTTCAGTCGTATTGATTATTGCAACAGCGTCTTCACAGGTCTGTCCAACAAATCAATTAAACAGCTGCAGCTGATCCAGAATGCTGCTGCTGGCGTTCTCACTAAAACCAGGAAGGTAGAGCACATAACACCAGTTTTAAAGTCCCTCCACTGGCTCCCTGTAGCTCAAAGAATAGACTTTAAAATACTGTTGTTAGTTTACAAATCACTGAACAGCTTAGCACCACAATACATTAAAGATCTGCTGTTATTGTATCAACCCTCCAGACCTCTCAGGTCTTCCGGTTCTGGTCTGCTCTGCATCCCCAGAACCAGAACCAAACGAGGAGAAGCAGCTTTCAGCATCTATGCACCACAAATTTGGAACAAACTTCCAGAAAACTGTAAAACAGCTGAAACACTGACTTCTTTTAAATCTCGACTAAAAACCCACCTGTTTAGAATTGTATTTGAAATGTAATCAATTACAAATTTATTGATGGAACTTGACTTAATGCTGTGTTTTGATTATTGATTCTATATTGCTTTGTGTTTCTGTGTTTGTAATGATGTAAAGCACTTTGAAATGCCTTGCTGCTGAAATGTGCTATACAAATAAAATTTGATGATTTGATGATGACACTTAAGAAAAATTGTGTTTAATGCTTTATTTTAAAAAGGTACTTTAATCTCTTTTGTTGAATATAACTGTAAAATAACGCCAAAAAACACTTTAAAAACTGAATAGATGAAGTTATGCATCCAGTCATTAAATAAATTATTATAACATTTATGCAGGAGAAATGTTTGTCAATTAATTCAACAAAAATATTTACTATACATCAAAAAATTCAGAAATTAAAATCCAGGTGTCCTTTGTAATTTTCTCCACCAGAGGGAGCTACTCTACAGAAGCTGAAATCATTTAGGGTTTTTTTGTGTTTTTATTTCTTGCTTCTTTCATTTCCACTGCAAAGATTCACGGTTATTTGGGTACTTCAGTCCTCTATTAGCAAACTAGTGCAGATGTGGATGTCTGCCATTTTTCTGATGAATACATCCATAAGCAGCTGTATAGATGAGTAGTGTGCTTTAATGAATTTCATCAAGAAGAATATCAATGTGGGAACAACAAACCTCATCATAATAAACTGTCAATTACCACAGTATGCCATTATCCTGACATACATGTATGTGTTACAATTTCAGTTTGGTGCAGGAGTTACGATGCCATTTTAGTCATTTTAATTTACTGTTGAAATTAGTTTTTTGCCATTCCATGTGTTTATTTCTATTATCCAAATTATATATTTTCAGAACCAACCAATATTGCCTGCAAGAGAAAGCAGGACAAAAATTAAAAACAGAATCTAATGAAAGAGCAAGATATTTAGATTGAAGACAAAGTTCTATGTCTTTATTGATACATTAAAGATAAATTAAAGAGGTGTTTATTAGCTTGTAATTCCTTTTTGGTGACAGTAGATGTCAGCAAAAGATTGGAACCCAACATTTAAGATTTAACTGTCTCTTGAACGGACATGCATGTGTTAATACATTTAAAAATCATTTCTTTACCACGTTCTGCTGTATCTCGGCTAAAATTACACATTTTCACGTTTTTTGTATAATATGACTGTTATTATTCAACTTAAGGTTTGTATCACCAGGATACATTGTATGTTTGGGATTCAAATCAAATTAAGGGAGAATGTTCAACAAATTTTGAGAATAAACAAAATGATATATGAGCTTAACAATGAAGTCGCTATGTTATTTCATGCTTTGTGTTTACTTACAGAGGATCATCGGGTGACAAAGTTACAGCCACTTTTTCTGGCCATTAAAACTAGTTAGTTAAATCTTTATTTCATCAGGCAAAACATTAAGAACAGTTTCTTATTTACAATGTGCCTGAATGTGCTAAACACATAAAAGGGGAAGGGGGCAAAATTTACAGTGTTTGTGTGTGAAAAAGGGGCATTGATAATAAATTGAATATTGGAATGATAGATTATATCCAATTTATTAAGACTTCCTTTGCAAGCATGGTGATTAATTTTGTCATTAGTATCAAATAAAGGAATCATACACATTTCAACAATGACTCCCTTAGCTGAGGATGTAAAAGATGAGTAGTTTCTGTACAGAGAGCCAAGCTTTGCTTTGACCTTAGTTTTCAGCGTCACAATGTGATGACAGACGCACAACGAACTTTCTAACCAGATTCCCAGATATTTGTATAACTTGCTCCTGGACTGTTTCATCTGTTGTAGTAAAAACCGAGTATAGGAAATTTACAGTTTTGTTTCACAGTTTAACCTTTACACATTTTTTTTACAGCTGTAATCTTTCTGATAGTTATGACTTTGTGTTCTTAGCATTTAAGCATAATTTCACATTTACAAAAGAGTTCTGAATAACCAAGAAGCTTTGCTTTAGAGATTGAAACGCTGTGGATGGACCACAACCATACAAAATGGTGCCAGTGTATCAATGTAAAACATTAGCAGTTTGCAGATTTTCAATAATTAAAATGGAGGAAATACTGAGACCAAGGAGAAAACCCTGTGGGACACCTTTGGAAACAAAAAGAAACTGAGAATATTCAACGACTGTACTCTGAGAAGTAAGGGAGTTAGAAAACCATAATAAAGTTTAACCCAAATTTGATTAGTATTTTTGTTAAAATGGAATGATAAACTGAATCAATAGCTTTTGATGAATCAGTGAAAATTGCAGCACAATGCTGACTGGAGTCCAGAGCAAAGATTATGGCACCTAATTCATTTATGGCCGCTTTGACATATTTATGACCAGAATGGAAACTGTGTAAGAGATAAGCTATTAGTCTTAAGATAGCAAGTTAACTGTTTATAAATAAGTCTGACCAGAACATTAGAGGCACAAGGTAAAATTAATATCAGCTTGTAACTGTTCAGGTCAGACGGTGTTTGAAGCCAAATGGGTTTCCAGTCGGTTGGTATTTTATCGGTATAGATAAATAGGGCGACGGTCACTGAAAGTTCCCTGAATTCAACATTTAAGGGTAAAGTAACACTTAAATAATATAATAATATTGAATATCTGCAATTTAAAACACTAAAAATAAAAGCGAGACTGAGTTCAACTCTTCTTGTTTTATGCTCCTATCTGGTCAACATATCCCAGAGGGATTTAACGCCTTATTAGCCAAGCTGTTTAAAAGTAATTAATATTTTTTACACAAAAATATATATTAAATCTCTCTTACAGAAGATCATTTACAAAACCAGGTCCTCTGATATCAGTAAGTATCTGAAAAAATGTATAAGTTGCCTTTTTGTTGGGATCACCAGGGAACAGTTTTAACATCTCAAATGTCCACAAATGAAAGAATAGCCATGTAAAGCAAACCCAGGATGAAACCTGAACACTACTGCTTCAGTTTTGGTCATGTGATTTCTCTTCCTTTTATAGCTGGTCCACCTTTCCTCTGTTAATACTGGGATATAGGCTTTATATATTATATAACCTAATTAAATAGTTTATTATGATTGATTCAGAATAAGTATTGCATATCAGAATATTTTACACTTGTGTATATTTGGTTGCCAGCACAAGGGTGCGACTAGTTCCACCCTGTTTGGTACAATCTGACCTTGGATTATAAAATGTCCTTTGTTAGGACATCACTCAATCATAGACATAAATCAATAAAAAAACACCCTAATAAAATGTCTGTGACTATGAAAGCAATCAAATCACTAACAGCTGAGATTAGGGAGGGGTTGATTACTAAACCTAACCCTTAGTGAGAAATGATCACGTGCTGTATAGCTGGTTTGCTGCTCATTTACAGAATGTAACTTAATGGGAAAGTTACACCCTCACCAAGGCGGGATGCCCATTACAAACAGGCTTCTAAGCTGAAAAATTGTAAACATCTCAACTGATACAACTAGAAGTCAGATTGAGCAGAAAATTGTAGATATTGAGCTTCTATTGCCATCTGAAGAAATGCACCACTCCCAACCAAAAACAACCAATCAGAGCCAGGAGGACGGGCCATGGGCTGTCAATCAACCTCGTGTACTCGCTGCTCAATATGCTAATGGCAGAGAAACGACTTACTGGTATATAAAAACTCTTTATCCACTGTTATTGTTAGAGGAGCTCAATATTATATAATAAGATATGTTTTATAAAAGTTACATACTGCAGCTTTAACTATTCTTTCTAAGCACGTCAGGAAAGCACATTTTAAATAAGTTAAGATCAAAAGTCTTCTTTTAATGTACAGAGTATGAAAACAGTTTCAGGCCTTGGTAAAGTCATCTGATTTTTCAGAAATCAAAACCTGGTCACCCTAAATTAGGACACTCAGAAATGCAGAGCAGTCAGTCATCAGGACAGCTGTGATTAGGGCTGTTGTAAACTAATATTTTAGTAATTGAGTAATCTATCGATTATTCTTACGATTAATTGAGTAATTGGATAAATAAATTGATAAAATATTGGTAAATCTAGCATAACACCAGTGTTACTATTGGATATCAACATCAGTCTAATTTTTCATGTTTGAGCTTCCATAACAGTCACATTTTTGTAGTTTAGAAAATTAACCTGTAACAATAATAGCTCACTTTCTAAGTTAACCTGAAGAAAAGTTATACAAAAATCTGAAATGATATTCAATTTAATAATAAAGAGGCAGGCTCACAAATACGCTTATAAAAAATGTCTATAATCCAACTTTCAGTTCATGTGTTCATCCCCAATCAGTTTGATAGATGAACTTCACCTTACTTCATACCTGTCAAGCTTTGGGTTTGAGAATGTGGGAAATGTCGCCTGGAGTGGAGTGGGGGGCTTGGGGTGGTGGGGACAGACGAAGGTAAGTCCGGGCAGTAAAAAACTGCACGAACAAAATACCCAGGGGGGCAATACGTAATATATACAGGAAAATGCTAATACAGGAGCACAGCGGGAAAAGGGGATAAAAAACTGCAGTTTCTCTGCCAAAACGGGAGACTTGACAGGTATGCCTTGCCCAGCCATTTATGGCTTTTGTGTCCTTGTTAACAACGGGATTTGACATCTTCGTTCGTCACACTCAAAAACTCATCTACCAGCTATGTACCGTCACGATGCGCTCCACTGTGAAGGATTGTCCAGGGTGTAGTTTTCCCATAATCAGTGTGATACATCTGTAAGTCATTTTTGTCATGACAACATAACAGTAAATGTGTGTTTATGCCACCCCTTTCCTAGACCAACACCCTAGATAAAGGGGAAATGAAGCAAGATAGTATCAGTTTAGAGATGTAAATGAAGATAAAACCAGCAATGAAGATTCATCATGTGCAATAAAAACTTTAATTTCCAAGTTTCTACGCATCCCTAATCTCAGTTCAGTTGAGTTTATGGCAACTTTATGCCCAATTTATTTAGGTATAATTGTATTGGTTTACGCCTTTGGTAGCGTGATTTCATATCAAAAGAAATCTTTATGTCAAAGGTCAGATTGTACACAGTTCCAACCTGTTTGCCCTGGTAATCAAATATTTGTGATGATACATGATGCAGGTGGGTCAAAATATTCTTCAAAGAAAACACATTGAGATGCATTGAAAATGAACTATAATAAACTATTCAGTGATTTGTGAATGTATTTATGTCAAGATTAATGAGCAAATCAAGTCTTGGGTTAACAGAGGACCAGTGGCAATAAAGGCAATAAAAACTTAACATATAAACTTTATTCCTCAATTACCTTTATGTAGCCTATAAAGTCAAAGGCAGAAATTGTTAACAAGCATTGGTATATTGTCTGTCTTTTGATTTGGTTGATTGACATTCTCCAGAACTCTTTGCGACTTGAAAGGCAAATAACAAAAGATCCGTATTTCCATGACAAGTTTAAGTTGTTCCATAAAAGTATTTATTCCGCACAAAAGCAATAAATATATTTCTGTTGTACCTTGCTGTTTACAAAAAATACTTATGACCAGGTTTTTAAAAATCATAGAGAAATTTGCTGCTTAGTAAGGTGCTCATCAACAAAACAATGAGTGAAAATAAGGGAGAAACCCAAAATCACAAAATACAAAAAAATAAATAAATAAGATAAAATATGCGCACACTCATCTGTAGCTTTACTAATTAAAGCCAGATGCACCTTAATCCTTTGTGGCGTAGCTTCAACCAGATGTAACCAAAGATTCCCAGAGATTTTGGTCCACAGTGACATGATGGCATGACACAGTCATTTACAGTCATAACAGATTTTTTGGTTGCCCTTTCATGATGCGATTCTCCAATTCCACAACATGCCAGAGTGGCTCTGTTGGGTCGAGCTCTGAAGGCTGTTTCATAAACGCAGGATTCAGAAATCCAAGGTAAGAGATAAAACTAAGCTTGGTATAATGCAATCAATTCATCAAGGCCATATTCTATTCAACAAGGCCAAACCAGGCTCAGAAGGTGTGGCTCCACACTGATGGATGACTATGAGTTATTGAAGCACTTTCAACTCAGGAAAGAAAACACTGACGCCACATTAGCAAACAATTACCGATCGTTTGAATGTGCGATTATTCTAGACATTACTAATCATTATCCTAAACTAAAAAACATCATAATCACATCATTCAAGTAGTTACTTGTTATTTGTTCCAATGAACTTTAAACTCATAAATAAACAGAAGTCAGTATTACAACATGTGAATCTGACAGCAGATTCATTCTTGTTACTCTTTTTTATTGTAAATCTTATTAATATTTAAACAGAACAAACAGGACAACAGGATAAAATAAAAAAAAAAACATTTTGCAAAATCTGGGAATATGTGAATAAAAGATTGATTATAATGTACAAATGAATTTTACTAATGACTAACAAGGTCCCTAAATATTGCCCTTAATTAGTTTTAACTATGGTTAACTTACTTTTTGAGTTGTGATGCTTTTATTTTGAAGGGACAATTTCCAGTTTAACTGTTACCACAACAAGATGAAGTGCTATGAAACTTATAAAATGTATATTGTTAGCAGCAAAAGTATGTTTATGATGTAAATAAGTACATGTTTTAAATGTTTAGGCCTGTCACGATAGCAAATTTTGCTCAATGATTAATTGTCTCAAAAATTATTGCGATAAATGATAATATTGTTTGAAGACCTTTTTACACCGATTTAATGGAAATGACGTAATAATGCATGCGATTTCCGGCCAAAGATAGATACACTTTATTTTCAAAAGAACACTAAAACACTGGAACTGATAAACAAAATAAACAAAACAACCAAAAACAAAAATACGAGAATACGAGAACGAAATTACGAGGGGGATTCCAAACAGCTGACACGGCGCAACCCGAAGTCCAGTGGACATTGGAGATGATATGTGGAAACAACATTAATGTTTATTCAACATGCAAATAATATAGAAATGACAAGAGGAGGAGTTGGAGCGAAATTGCTACCGCAGTTGATAAACCCGGTAACTTTTCAGCTGTTCTTCGTTAACTATAGGTTATAATGATTTTCATTCAGTCAGGACTGACACTAGCCACATGCATTGCAGGTAAATTGTAGTAAAGCATTGATTAATGCCTGGTTTTAAAATTACTTCACTGGACTTGTAGCCATTATTTTGTGCCCATTGTTGGACACCACACCGTTATAGCTAGGATTTCTGTCGATTAATGTGTGATCTGTCAGGTTTTGAAAATGAGCCGACAATCGGCTGGCAGCTCTAAGATCGTGCAGTGTGCGCTGGGCATTACACTAAGGAAATGAGGAAGGGGGGTCAGTGGAGAGCACCGGAGTTGAGCCTTTTTTTCATTCGGTGTCATCAACAGAAAGAAAAAAAGGCCGGAAGAGACGATAATGCCGATAATTAAAATGACGTCGATAGTTTTAATTTATCGTACGATTAATTGATTTACCGGTAATCGAGACAGGCCTATAAATGTTGTATGTAAATATTGCAATTGTTATATGCTGAAACTAAAGTTAATTTACAATGTAAACTTTATTTTAAGTTAAAATTTATACGCCTTTACTTCTTTATGAGCCATTTCTCTAATCCTCTGAGAACGTGCAATAGTCTATAAAGCCCTTCAGTCAAACTTAGAACAACGCTAGTCTTCAGAAACACAATTTGACAGTAGCCATGTCCATATACAGTAGATAAATTAATAATTGATAATGGCATATTCTACCCATCATAATGTTAACAATATTATAGTACTTCCTGCCAAACTTACTGAGTGGTATTTCAATGCTTGTTTATAAAAACGATCAAAACAAGTCAGATAAGAAAATAGAGTCAGTGATAAAACATGCTGGTTTCTGTTCTGTTCGGTGAGACCACTGACTGGAGAGATAAGGCATCAGGATTGTGTAATTCTGCCTGTTAGCCTGGTTTGGAGCAGGCTAGTTGCACGGGATAAATCGGCATGGTCACTTATGCGCTGCTGCTTTTGTGAAATTGAATCAAAGCTTAATTCAGCTAGGATATCTGGAAAATCCTGGCTAAATCCGCTTTCCTGGTTTTGAGAAACAGCTGGAGGTTATTACTTGATCTCATACAGAGAATTCCTTGTTATGTTTGAGCGGGGCTGGACGATGTGGCTGAAAAACATATCTGTCAGTATCAATAAATGTTTTTTCTTTTAAATATCTGAAATACTGCAGTTTTCACTCCATGCCATAGGTTTTTTTTAATTATTATTATTTCTAAGCAGTTATGAGGTACGGTGGCGAAACCTTAACCTGCTACTACGCAAGTTCCTCAACAAGTTGTTGCTAGGTAACCAAAGAGTGAGTAAGTTAGTTAATGCCACTTACATGGCTCAGCTGGATGTGACAGGTTTAGTGGCTAAAGCCTTTGCATCCCCTAGAATGCTGGGAGAGTCATGGTTGGGAGAGAAGATCCCAGTAGACCATCAGCTTCTAAAATACCCTGACTGCTGCATTTTAAGTTACTTAAATCTAATTTCTTCCTTTTCTGATGCTCACTGTAAAATTCACCAAGTCATCCTCAACGTCAATGGTTGATTTGCTATTTAAGTTAAGAAGTAACTGAACAGGGTTACCTTAACATGTGGCCGGAGGGGCAATAAAACTAAACATACAATAAACCAGAGGTCATGTTATATTTAAGAAAAGAAACCAAAAGCTTAAATGTTAAAAGTTAGCTAGAAACCAAATCAAAAACGTCTATCCTTTTTTAAATGCGATCGTTACACGTGGTTTTGAACGTTTAAATTTAAAGTTTATTTGTAACTTGATTGACTTGAAATCATATAGCTGAAATGTGCTGAAGTGCAGCACATTTCAGCTGAAATACATACCATTTCAGTAACAGGACAGTTCAAAGTGCTTTACATCATAAAAACACAAAAATAAAGCCATAAAGGCTACATACAGTCAACAATGAACACTTTTACAGCTAGGATGAACACTTTTACAGCTAGGATTCTTGAAGGTTTAGTAAGCTATAGGTTTGAACATCAACTGAAGAGCTCTGTCAGTGACAGACTGCTGCATCCTCAGTGTACAAAGGAGCGTTATCGCAGATCCTTGCTCCCAGCAACTAGTCGTCTGGGGGATTGGTATAAGAATTGCTTGGATGATGACACAAGCATGAAACGTCTCACAGATGTTCACTATCAGATGGCGATCAATTCCAGAGGTGGAGCCATTTTAAAATGTAAATGCATTAGCAACAGTTGCTAGATAACCACTTTTGCATAGCAACCATCTGCTAGTCACTACTACATTTTTATTAAATATTCATACAATCTTTGCAGTTTATCATGTTATCACGTTAGGCTTTGTAGACAATAAATTACATTTTTAAGTCTTCAGTATCAAATGTTGTTTTTAAAAGAAACAGCATTTGGTTCTGAAAGCCTAAATTATTTATACAAAAACAATTTGTCCATTTTTTCAGGTCCTACAAGCATAGTGGTGTTGTGGCTTGTTGGTGGTGGTGGTCTTGTAATATAGATGTTGTCGGTGATGAACTGATAGAAATTGAACATCTTCATAATGCCTTCAATTGCTGCAGAGTCATTTAAATCAGCCATTCATTTAAGCCAGGAGTTCAGCAGCAGGGAAACATGTGAAACATGCAGGACAGGAGGCCCTGACCATGGGACTTCTGTAGAATCAAGACAACATCACGCAACACGCCCATTTACTGCATGTGCATTTTTTTTTTTACAAGCAATTTAGCGATCTTTACTTTGACTCCTTAGGTCCTTATTGCCCAGTAACGCCCTGGGAGGAGTAGTTACTGATTGATATTTCCCATCAGGAATGATTTCACACACATGTTACATTTTCAGACTCTCAGGTGTCATCGACATCATAGTTTGTATTGCCTCCAGTCTTTTTTATGAGATTTAGTTTTTCAAGTTTCTTTCTACAATGGCTAATACGTTGATTGTGACTTTCATCATCTGGATTGCTGTTACCACTATTGGTAAGTGATTGTGGTTTTGTATATTATCTTTAAATTACCCTGTTTATTAAAAGTTGTAGAAAATACATTACTAATACAAATTTATTTGTCTACGTGAGGTTAAAATGGTGGCTGCTCTGATATTAAAGTAGAAACAGCTTCAGTCTATAAGAAAGGTGAATGGAGAGTTTAATAAATGGATTATATCTGTTGGAAAATATAAATTTGCTTTTTTTAGATCCCATAACTAAAATTAGCCCTGGTAACATAAAGGAGACAACCACGATTACTTTGGCTTTAAAATTAATAGCACAGCGCCCAGAAATGTTTAACTTTATCCACATTATGCTGTTAGTCTTTTTGCAAATTGCAACAAATTAATATCTTTCCACAAAATTCTACACACAAATTTTGCGTTTCCAAACCCTCAGAATGCTCAAGAACTGCGCTTTAATTCTGCTCACCCCCGTGAGCGCTCAACTGTGGAGCAATTAATCACCAATAAAATACTGGTGGCGTTTTATTCGACATGCCACTAATGTTGGCCATCAAAGAATAGTTTTTTTTTCTAACTATCCACTTTATTCACATCAATTTCTATTTTCTGAAATTGTTTTACTAGGCAGATCTAGACACTTGTGCACTTTTACCTGGCAGAGTGATACATCCTGTACCTCATAAGTGAGGGTGAAAATCTGCCATAACTGAACAGAGAAAACAAAAAGTCCACAAGAAGATTAAACAGCTATTTACTGTGTCACTGTCGCTTGGAAGAAAACAAAGTTTTATGTATTAACGTCCTTTGTCGTTTAGTTATTTTCTAAATATATTGTGTATTTTTAAAATTTTTGTTTTTTTAATTCTAATTTTCCCGTAACTTTCTACTTTTCTCAGTCTGACTACATCATTTCTAAACATTAAATCGGGTATTATGATCGAACACTTGCTCGTTACTTGAGCAGTGTCTTTCTAACATTTTATTTTTACTCTTGAGTAATTTCTTGGACGGCTACTTTCACTCCTCCTGGAAAACAGCGCGCCTTTATCCCGTTATATTTTATAGAGCCGTCGGTTAAACCTCAAACCCTAAAGCAGCCATGAACATTTTTGTATATTAGTTACTTTGTTCTTGTCTTTACTGCAAGCAATAGGGAAATATAATAAAGCTATAAAAAATAATAATAAATCACACGCGAGTCAATCGATCAGCGAATTACGGACGCAAGAAACCGCGACGTCGGTCACTATCAACATTTATTTAACTCATTGTAAACTTAATTGAACTTCAACTTTGTGTGCTTAAACATCACCTGGAGAAGGTTGTGCGGATCAGCGGCTCCACTCTGCTGGGCTGCAGACAGACTGCCTCTCCAATGCGGCTGTGACTCAGCAGCCTGCGCGACCGCAAAGCGCTGCTGAGTTACAGCAGGGCCGTAACAAAGTTTTTCAGGGACCTAAAGTTATACTTATAATTATTATTTTTTGTGTGTGTGTGAATTAAGGCTACAAGAGACTTCTGGACAAAAAAGAGTTCGTTTTTATAAGTGTGATTTTAATATTTCATAAATGATTCTAGAAGTTTAGGTGATTCTAAACTTCTTCCATTTACGAATAATGGAGGCCACTATTTTAATTTGGACTTTCAAAGCAGCAGAAATCTTTGTTTCCCATATTTGTGCCACAAGGCGATCTTGTCTTGGAGGTGAACACAGAATTACCTTTGACTCCATGCTATCTGACATACCGTCATCTGTAGTAATGGGATGTTTGGCTCTTTTCAGAGAGCTGGCTCTTGTGGCACGGCTCTTTGTAAGGTATTTTACCTTAGCCTGGCAAATACGAGTGTTTCGTAAAAAATGTTCCATTCAGAATATTTCTTTTTTTACTTGTCTAATGTTTTATGTTCTATATCAAGGAGATGGAAAATTACAGACTAATTTTGAGCTTCATCAGCGAAGTATTAAGCAAATGCTGTGAATACTTATGTTTTTTAAATTTTTTAATAAATTTACAAAATACTCAAAAATATTTCCATATTGTTATAAGGTACCATGGTGTGAAACAGCGCCCACCCCCTTCTTGTTTGTCACACATAAAAGTTTGAGAACATCAAAGCAATTGACATCTTATTCAAGGACAACACAGCCACAGAATGCAGTTTTTAAATGGTGTTATGTATTATCGGAGAAAAAAAAATCATGTCCCTGCGTGAAAAACTGATCGGCCCTCTCTTTTAAAACACCTTCCCTGGCTCAGCTTCTCTCATGACTCATTCTAAGGAGATGAGCTATCCTGAGTTATTGCTGTAATTATGCTGATATAGGCTTAGGCTGCTGGAAGATAAACTCACCCTTTTCTTCTTCTACTGCTCTCCAACTTGTATTATTTGCTGTTATTTAAACTGTCAACATTATGTTTTCTCTGGGGGTTTTTTTCCTCTCCATTGAAGCTACATCAAGTTCTGTTTGGGTTTGATTCAGCCAACAACTAAAAGTTGTCTCTGTTCTGCTGCTATCATTTTCATTAAAATAGAAAGCAGTCCCTGAGTTCTTTTATTTCTTTTTGTGCATCTGTTCTATATTCTCAATTGGTCGTGGCAGATGGCCATTCGTACTGAGCCAGGCTCTGGTTCTGCTACAGGTTTCTTCCTGTTAAAAGGGAGGTTTCCTCTTCCATTGTTACTATATGCACATACAGTGATTTATGTAAAGTCAACAACTACATAAGCAATTGTCTACTGTCAAACATGCTCCTCCTGGAGGAGTGAAAGCTGCAAGTCAATGATGCAATCTGATGGCATTCCTTAAATAGAAAACTTTTCAAACTAATTTGAATAATGAGTTGAGGTTTAGGTTAACTAGGCATTATTGGGATAAAGGTGTAATTGAATTGAAGTTACTTTTTAGGAAAGTGTCATAAAAGCAATTAATTATTCAATCAATGAAGTTTATTTCTACAGCACATTTAAAAAACATGGCAGTTCAAAGTGCTTTACATTGGGAAAACAAAAAAATCCATCAACATATGTTTATAGTCAACATATCTGAAAATCAATTACAAACATTACATTTTGCCAAGTGCTGTCAGGAAAATGATCAAAACACATAAAATATGTTGGACAATGTTCCATTTATTA
This sequence comes from Xiphophorus maculatus, assembly GCF_002775205.1. NCBI lineage: Eukaryota > Metazoa > Chordata > Actinopteri > Cyprinodontiformes > Poeciliidae > Xiphophorus > Xiphophorus maculatus. Next base: position 5,046,374 of record NC_036452.1, on the reverse strand, counting down.
TGGTTAAAAAACAACTCTAAACAGGTGGTATTTTAGTCTTGATTTAAATGAACTCAGTGTTTCAGATGTTTGGCAGTTTTATGGAAGTTCATTCCATACATTTGAGGTGCATTGAAGCTCAATGCTGCTTCACTATATCTGGTTCGGGGGATACAGAGCAGACTAGAAAGAAAAGAGATTAATGGCCTGAAAAACTGATACAACAGCAGATGTTTAATGTATTTAGGTGTTAAGTGCCTTTGGTGATGTATAAACTTACAAAAGTAGTATAAAGTATAATCTTTGAGCTACATGGAGCCAGTGTAAGGATGTTAGAACTGGGGTGATGTGCTCTATCTTTTTGGTTTTAGCGAAAACACCAGCAGTAGCATTGTGGATTGGCTATAGCTGTCTGATATACCTGTGAGGATATCTTTAAATCAAATGACTAGATGACATTTATTGTCAATTGCTGAAATTTAGAGAAGTTGAAATAAACTGAATTTTATTTAAACTTTTTTAAATTTCATGATTTAAAAATGATATCATGCCAAGACTGAGCTGTAAAAATAGTTTTCCTGCAAGACAAAGTTACATAGACAACACATTGGATACATTCATAACAAACATAAGTTATCAGGAAATGTAAAAGGTTCATATGTTTTAGGGCGTCCAGTGATCCGCTTGTTTTTCTCCTGTGTTTCTTATCTAGTAATGAAAGCGGAATTGTTGGAAATGTCATCTATAACTACATCCAATGCCACAAGAAGTATGATGAAAACTACACAAACTCCAATGAGAATTTCAGCATCTCCAACAAAAACTACAGCAGCTAAAATGACAACTTCAAATCCAAAAACTATAGCATCTCGAACAGCTAGAATATCTGCAAAAGCACTACAAGATCCATCGAGAGAAAAAGCAGAAACAGCAGCACAAATAACAATCAGAGCAGTTCCAACCACAACCACAGCAGCTGCAACCACAACAACAGAAGCACCAACAACAACCACAGCAGTTCCAACCACAACCACAGCAGCTGCAACCACAACAACAGAAGCAACAACAACAACCACAGCAGTTCCAACCACAACTACAGCAGCACCAACTACCACCACAGCAGCTCCAACCACAACTACAGCAGCACCAACAACCACCACAGCAGCTCCAACGACAACTACAGCAGCTCCAACAACAACCACAGCAGTTGCAACCACAACCACAGCTGTACCAACCACAACTACAGAAGCACCAACCACCACCACAGCAGCTCCAACCACAACAACAGTAGCTCCAACAACAACCACAGCAGTTCCAACCACAACTACAGCAGAACCAACAACCACCACAGCAGCTCCAACCACAACAACAGCAGTTCCAACAACAACCACAGCTGCTCCAACCACAACTACAGCAGAACCAACAACCACCACAGCTGCTCCAACCACAACAACAGCAGTTCCAACCACAACTACTGCAGAACCAACAACCACCACAGCAGCTGCAACAACAACTACAGCAACACCAACCACAACAACAGCAGTTCCAACCACAACTACTGCAGAACCAACAACCACCACAGCAGCTCCAACCACAACTACAGCAGCTGCAACAACAACTACAGCAGAACCAACAACCACCAAAGCAGATCCAACAACAACTACAGCAGCACCAACCACAACAACAGTAGCTCCTACGACAACAACAGCAACACCAATCACCACCACAACAGCTCCAACCACAACAACAGCAGTTCCAACCACAACTACTGCAGAACCAACAACCACCACAGCAGTACCAACCACAACGACAGAAGCACCAACAACAACCACAGCAGTTCCAACCACAACTACAGCAGCTGCAACGACAACTACAGGAGCTCCAACCACAACTACAGCAGCTGCAACCACAACTACAGCAGCAACAACAACAACCACAGTAGTTCCAACATCCACCACAGCAGCACCAACGACCACCACAGAAGCTCCAACCACAACTACAGAAGCACCAACAACCACCACAGCTGCTCCAACCACAACAACAGCAGTTCCAACCACAACTACTGCAGAACCAACAACCACCACAGCAGCTCCAACCACAACTACAGCAGCTGCAACAACAACTACAGCAACACCAACCACAACAACAGCAGTTCCAACCACAACTACAGCAGCTGCAACCACAACTACAGCAGCTGCAACCACAACTACAGCAGCACCAACAACAACCACAGTAGTTCCAACATCCACCACAGCAGCACCAACGACCACCACAGAAGCTCCAACCACAACTACAGAAGCACCAACAACCACCACAGCTGCTCCAACCACAACAACAGCAGTTCCAACCACAACTACTGCAGAACCAACAACCACCACAGCAGCTCCAACCACAACTACAGCAGCTGGAACAACAACTACAGCAACACCAACCACAACAACAGCAGTTCCAACCACAACTACAGCAGCTGCAACAACAACTACAGCAGAACCAACAACAACTACAGCAGCACCAACCACCACCACAGCAGCTCCAACCACAACAACAGTAGTTCCTACGACAACAACAGCAACACCAACCACCACCACAGCAGCTCCAACAACCACCACAGCAGTACCAACCACAACGACAGAAGCACCAACAACAACCACAGCAGTTCCAACCACAACTACAGCAGCTGCAACGACAACTACAGCTGCTCCAACCACAACAACAGTAGCTCCTACGACAACAACAGCAGAACCAACCACCACCACAGCAGCTCCAACCACAACTACAGCAGCACCAACAACAACCACAGAAGCTCCAACCACAACTACAGAAGCACCAATAACCACCACAGCTGCTCCAACCACAACTATAGCAGAACCAACAACCACCACAGCTGCTCCAACCACAACAACAGTAGATCCTACGACAACTACAGCAGCTCCTACCACAACCACAGCAGTTCCAACAACCACCACAGCAGCTCCAACCACCACCACAGCAGCTCCAACCACAACTAGAGCAGCACCAACAACCACTACAGCTGCTCCAACCACAACAACAGTAGCCCCTACGACAACAACAGCAGCACCAACCACCACAGCAGCTCCAACCACAACAACAGTAGCTCCTACGACAACAACAGCTGCTCCAACCACAACTACAGTAGCTCCTACGACAACAACAGCTGCTCCAACCACAACAACAGCAGCTCCAACCACAACTACAGCAGCTGCAATAACAACTGCAGCAACACCAACAACCACCACAGCAGCTCCAACGACAACTACAGCAGCTCCAACAACAACCACAGCAGTTGCAACCACAACCACAGCTGTACCAACCACAACTACAGAAGCACCAACCACCACCACAGCAGCTCCAACCACAACAACAGTAGCTCCAACAACAACCACAGCAGTTCCAACCACAACTACAGCAGAACCAACAACCACCACAGAAGCTCCAACCACAACAACAGCAGTTCCAACAACAACCACAGCTGCTCCAACCACAACTACAGCAGAACCAACAACCACCACAGCTGCTCCAACCACAACAACAGCAGTTCCAACCACAACTACTGCAGTTCCAACCACAACCACAGCAGCTGCAACCACAACAACAGAAGCAACAACAACAACCACAGCTGCTCCAACCACAACTATAGCAGAACCAACAACCACCACAGCTGCTCCAACCACAACAACAGTAGATCCTACGACAACTACAGCAGCTCCTACCACAACCACAGCAGTTCCAACAACCACCACAGCAGCTCCAACCACCACCACAGCAGCTCCAACCACAACTAGAGCAGCACCAACAACCACTACAGCTGCTCCAACCACAACAACAGTAGCCCCTACGACAACAACAGCAGCACCAACCACCACAGCAGCTCCAACCACAACAACAGTAGCTCCTATGACAACAACAGCTGCTCCAACCACAACTACAGTAGCTCCTACGACAACAACAGCTGCTCCAACCACAACAACAGCAGCTCCAACCACAACTACAGCAGCTGCAATAACAACTGCAGCAACACCAACAACCACCACAGCAGATCCAACAACTACAGCAGCACCAACCACCACCACAGCAGTTGCAACCACAACCACAGCTGTACCAACCACAACTACAGTAGCACCAACCACCACCACAGCAGCTCCAACCACAACAACAGTAGCTCCAACAACAACCACAGCTGTTCCAACCACAACTACAGCAGAACCAACAACCACCACAGCAGCTCCAACCACAACAACAGCAGTTCCAACAACAACCACAGCTGCTCCAACCACAACTACAGCAGAACCAACAACCACCACAGCTGCTCCAACCACAACTACAGCAGTTCCAACCACAACTACTGCAAAACCAACAACCACCACAGCAGCTCCAACCACAACTACAGCAGCTGCAACAACAACTACAGCAGAACCAACAACCACCACAGCAGATCCAACAACCACCACAGCAGCTCCAACCACAAACACAGCAGCTGCAACCACAACAACAGAAGCACCAACAACAACCACAGCAGTTCCAACCACAACCACAGCAGCTGCAACCACAACAACAGAAGCACCAACAACAACCACAGCAGTTCCAACCACAACCACAGCAGCTGCAACCACAACAACAGAAGCAACAACAACAACCACAGCAGTTCCAACCACAACTACAGCAGCACCAACTACCACCACAGCAGCTCCAACGACAACTACAGCAGCTCCAACAACAACCACAGCAGTTACAACCACAACCACAGCTGTACCAACCACAACTACAGAAGCACCAACCAACACCACAGCAGCTCCAACCACAACAACAGTAGCTCCAACAACAACCACAGCAGTTCCAACCACAACTACAGCAGAACCAACAACCACCACAGAAGCTCCAACCACAACAACAGCAGTTCCAACAACAACCACAGCTGCTCCAACCACAACTACAGCAGCACCAACCACCACAACAGCTCCAACCACAACAACAGCAGTTCCAACCACAACTACTGCAGAACCAACAACCACCACAGCAGTACCAACCACAACGACAGAAGCACCAACAACAACCACAGCAGTTCCAACCACAACTACAGCAGCTGCAACGACAACTACAGGAGCTCCAACCACAACTACAGCAGCTGCAACCACAACTACAGCAGCACCAACAACAACCACAGTAGTTCCAACATCCACCACAGCAGCACCAACGACCACCACAGAAGCTCCAACCACAACTACAGAAGCACCAACAACCACCACAGCTGCTCCAACCACAACAACAGCAGTTCCAACCACAACTACTGCAGAACCAACAACCACCACAGCAGCTCCAACCACAACTACAGCAGCTGCAACAACAACTACAGCAACACCAACCACAACAACAGCAGTTCCAACCACAACAACAGAAGCACCAACAACAACCACAGCAGTTCCAACCACAACCACAGCAGCTGCAACCACAACAACAGAAGCAACAACAACAACCACAGCAGTTCCAACCACAACTACAGCAGCTGCAACAACAACTACAGCAACACCAACCACAACCACAGCAGCTGCAACCACAACAACAGAAGCACCAACAACAACCACAGCAGTTCCAACCACAACCACAGCAGCTGCAACCACAACAACAGAAGCAACAACAACAACCACAGCAGTTCCAACCACAACTACAGCAGCACCAACTACCACCACAGCAGCTCCAACCACAACTACAGCAGCACCAACAACCACCACAGCAGCTCCAACGACAACTACAGCAGCTCCAACAACAACCACAGCAGTTGCAACCACAACCACAGCTGTACCAACCACAACTACAGAAGCACCAACCACCACCACAGCAGCTCCAACCACAACAACAGTAGCTCCAACAACAACCACAGCAGTTCCAACCACAACTACAGCAGAACCAACAACCACCACAGAAGCTCCAACCACAACAACAGCAGTTCCAACAACAACCACAGCTGCTCCAACCACAACTACAGCAGAACCAACAACCACCACAGCTGCTCCAACCACAACAACAGCAGTTCCAACCACAACTACTGCAGAACCAACAACCACCACAGCAGCTCCAACCACAACTACAGCAGCTGCAACAACAACTACAGCAACACCAACCACAACAACAGCAGTTCCAACCACAACTACTGCAGTTCCAACCACAACCACAGCAGCTGCAACCACAACAACAGAAGCAACAACAACAACCACAGCAGTTCCAACCACAACTACAGCAGCACCAACTACCACCACAGCAGCTCCAACCACAACTACAGCAGCACCAACAACCACCACAGCAGCTCCAACGACAACTACAGCAGCTCCAACAACAACCACAGCAGTTGCAACCACAACCACAGCTGTACCAACCACAACTACAGAAGCACCAACCACCACCACAGCAGCTCCAACCACAACAACAGTAGCTCCAACAACAACCACAGCAGTTCCAACCACAACTACAGCAGAACCAACAACCACCACAGAAGCTCCAACCACAACAACAGCAGTTCCAACAACAACCACAGCTGCTCCAACCACAACTACAGCAGAACCAACAACCACCACAGCTGCTCCAACCACAACAACAGCAGTTCCAACCACAACTACTGCAGAACCAACAACCACCACAGCAGCTCCAACCACAACTACAGCAGCTGCAACAACAACTACAGCAACACCAACCACAACAACAGCAGTTCCAACCACAACTACTGCAGAACCAACAACCACCACAGCAGCTCCAACCACAACTACAGCAGCTGCAACAACAACTACAGCAGAACCAACAACCACCACAGCAGATCCAACAACAACTACAGCAGCACCAACCACCACCACAGCAGCTCCAACCACAACAACAGTAGCTCCTACGACAACAACAGCAACACCAACCACCACCACAGCAGCTCCAACCACAACAACAGCAGTTCCAACCACAACTACTGCAGAACCAACAACCACCACAGCAGTACCAACCACAACGACAGAAGCACCAACAACAACCACAGCAGTTCCAACCACAACTACAGCAGCTGCAACGACAACTACAGGAGCTCCAACCACAACTACAGCAGCTGCAACCACAACTACAGCAGCACCAACAACAACCACAGTAGTTCCAACATCCACCACAGCAGCACCAACGACCACCACAGAAGCTCCAACCACAACTACAGAAGCACCAACAACCACCACAGCTGCTCCAACCACAACAACAGCAGTTCCAACCACAACTACTGCAGAACCAACAACCACCACAGCAGCTCCAACCACAACTACAGCAGCTGCAACAACAACTACAGCAACACCAACCACAACAACAGCAGTTCCAACCACAACTACAGCAGCTGCAACAACAACTACAGCAGAAACAACAACAACTACAGCAGCACCAACCACCACCACAGCAGCTCCAACCACAACAACAGTAGCTCCTACGACAACAACAGCAACACCAACCACCACCACAGCAGCTCCAACAACCACCACAGCAGTACGAACCACAACGACAGAAGCACCAACAACAACCACAGCAGTTCCAACCACAACTACAGCAGCTGCAACGACAACTACAGCAGCTCCAACCACAACTACAGAAGCACCAACAACCACCACAGCTGCTCCAACCACAACAGTAGCTCCTACGACAACAACAGCAGAACCAACCACCACCACAGCAGCTCCAACCACAACTACAGCAGCACCAACAACAACCACAGAAGCTCCAACCACAACTACAGAAGCACCAATAACCACCACAGCTGCTCCAACCACAACTATAGCAGAACCAACAACCACCACAGCTGCTCCAACCACAACAACAGTAGATCCTACGACAACTACTGCAGCTCCTACCACAACCACAGCAGTTCCAACAACCACCACAGCAGCTCCAACCACCACCACAGCAGCTCCAACCACAACTAGAGCAGCACCAACAACCACTACAGCTGCTCCAACCACAACAACAGTAGCTCCTACGACAACAACAGCAGCACCAACCACCACAGCAGCTCCAACCACAACAACAGTAGCTCCTACGACAACAACAGCTGCTCCAACCACAACAACAGCAGTTCCAACCACAACTACAGCAGCTCCAACCACAACTACAGTAGCTCCTACGACAACAACAGCTGCTCCAACCACAACAACAGCAGTTCCAACCACAACTACTGCAGAACCAACAACCACCACAGCAGTACCAACCACAACGACAGAAGCACCAACAACAACCACAGCAGTTCCAACCACAACTACAGCAGCTGCAACGACAACTACAGGAGCTCCAACCACAACTACAGCAGCTGCAACCACAACTACAGCAGCACCAACAACAACCACAGTAGTTCCAACATCCACCACAGCAGCACCAACGACCACCACAGAAGCTCCAACCACAACTACAGAAGCACCAACAACCACCACAGCTGCTCCAACCACAACAACAGCAGTTCCAACCACAACTACTGCAGAACCAACAACCACCACAGCAGCTCCAACCACAACTACAGCAGCTGCAACAACAACTACAGCAACACCAACCACAACAACAGCAGTTCCAACCACAACAACAGAAGCACCAACAACAACCACAGCAGTTCCAACCACAACCACAGCAGCTGCAACCACAACAACAGAAGCAACAACAACAACCACAGCAGTTCCAACCACAACTACAGCAGCACCAACTACCACCACAGCAGCTCCAACCACAACTACAGCAGCACCAACAACCACCACAGCAGCTCCAACGACAACTACAGCAGCTCCAACAACAACCACAGCAGTTGCAACCACAACCACAGCTGTACCAACCACAACTACAGAAGCACCAACCACCACCACAGCAGCTCCAACCACAACAACAGTAGCTCCAACAACAACCACAGCAGTTCCAACCACAACTACAGCAGAACCAACAACCACCACAGAAGCTCCAACCACAACAACAGCAGTTCAAACAACAACCACAGCTGCTCCAACCACAACTACAGCAGAACCAACAACCACCACAGCTGCTCCAACCACAACAACAGCAGTTCCAACCACAACTACTGCAGAACCAACAACCACCACAGCAGCTCCAACCACAACTACAGCAGCTGCAACAACAACTACAGCAACACCAACCACAACAACAGCAGTTCCAACCTCAACTACTGCAGTTCCAACCACAACCACAGCAGCTGCAACCACAACAACAGAAGCAACAACAACAACCACAGCAGTTCCAACCACAACTACAGCAGCACCAACTACCACCACAGCAGCTCCAACCACAACTACAGCAGCACCAACAACCACCACAGCAGCTCCAACGACAACTACAGCAGCTCCAACAACAACCACAGCAGTTGCAACCACAACCACAGCTGTACCAACCACAACTACAGAAGCACCAACCACCACCACAGCAGCTCCAACCACAACAACAGTAGCTCCAACAACAACCACAGCAGTTCCAACCACAACTACAGCAGAACCAACAACCACCACAGAAGCTCCAACCCCAACAACAGCAGTTCCAACAACAACCACAGCTGCTCCAACCACAACTACAGCAGAACCAACAACCACCACAGCTGCTCCAACCACAACAACAGCAGTTCCAACCACAACTACTGCAGAACCAACAACCACCACAGCAGCTCCAACCACAACTACAGCAGCTGCAACAACAACTACAGCAACACCAACCACAACAACAGCAGTTCCAACCACAACTACTGCAGAACCAACAACCACCACAGCAGCTCCAACCACAACTACAGCAGCTGCAACAACAACTACAGCAGAACCAACAACCACCACAGCAGATCCAACAACAACTACAGCAGCACCAACCACCACCACAGCAGCTCCAACCACAACTACAGCAGCTGCAACAACAACTACAGCAACACCAACCACAACAACAGCAGTTCCAACCACAACTACAGCAGCTGCAACAACAACTACAGCAGAACCAACAACAACTACAGCAGCACCAACCACCACCACAGCAGCTCCAACCACAACAACAGTAGCTCCTACGACAACAACAGCAACACCAACCACCACCACAGCAGCTCCAACAACCACCACAGCAGTACCAACCACAACGACAGAAGCACCAACAACAACCACAGCAGTTCCAACCACAACTACAGCAGCTGCAACGACAACTACAGCAGCTCCAACCACAACTACAGAAGCACCAACAACCACCACAGCTGCTCCAACCAAAACAGTAGCTCCTACGACAACAACAGCAGAACCAACCACCACCACAGCAGCTCCAACCACAACTACAGCAGCACCAACAACAACCACAGAAGCTCCAACCACAACTACAGAAGCACCAATAACCACCACAGCTGCTCCAACCACAACTATAGCAGAACCAACAACCACCACAGCTGCTCCAACCACAACAACAGTAGATCCTACGACAACTACTGCAGCTCCTACCACAACCACAGCAGTTCCAACAACCACCACAGCAGCTCCAACCACCACCACAGCAGCTCCAACCACAACTAGAGCAGCACCAACAACCACTACAGCTGCTCCAACCACAACAACAGTAGCTCCTACGACAACAACAGCAGCACCAACCACCACAGCAGCTCCAACCACAACAACAGTAGCTCCTACGACAACAACAGCTGCTCCAACCACAACAACAGCAGTTCCAACCACAACTACAGCAGCTCCAACCACAACTACAGTAGCTCCTACGACAACAACAGCTGCTCCAACCACAACAACAGCAGTTCCAACCACAACTACTGCAGAACCAACAACCACCACAGCAGTACCAACCACAACGACAGAAGCACCAACAACAACCACAGCAGTTCCAACCACAACTACAGCAGCTGCAATGACAACTACAGGAGCTCCAACCACAACTACAGCAGCTGCAACCACAACTACAGCAGCACCAACAACAACCACAGTAGTTCCAACATCCACCACAGCAGCACCAACGACCACCACAGAAGCTCCAACCACAACTACAGAAGCACCAACAACCACCACAGCTGCTCCAACCACAACAACAGCAGTTCCAACCACAACTACTGCAGAACCAACAACCACCACAGCAGCTCCAACAACAAAAACAGCAGTACCAACCACAACGACAGAAGCACCAACAACAACCACAGCAGTTCCAACCACAACTACAGCAGCTGCAACGACAACTACAGCAGCTCCAACCACAACTACAGAAGCACCAACAACCACCACAGCTGCTCCAACCAAAACAGTAGCTCCTACGACAACAACAGCAGAACCAACCACCACCACAGCAGCTCCAACCACAACTACAGCAGCACCAACAACAACCACAGAAGCTCCAACCACAACTACAGAAGCACCAATAACCACCACAGCTGCTCCAACCACAACTATAGCAGAACCAACAACCACCACAGCTGCTCCAACCACAACAACAGTAGATCCTACGACAACTACTGCAGCTCCTACCACAACCACAGCAGTTCCAACAACCACCACAGCAGCTCCAACCACCACCACAGCAGCTCCAACCACAACTAGAGCAGCACCAACAACCACTACAGCTGCTCCAACCACAACAACAGTAGCTCCTACGACAACAACAGCAGCACCAACCACCACAGCAGCTCCAACCACAACAACAGTAGCTCCTACGACAACAACAGCTGCTCCAACCACAACAACAGCAGTTCCAACCACAACTACAGCAGCTCCAACCACAACTACAGTAGCTCCTACGACAACAACAGCTGCTCCAACCACAACAACAGCAGTTCCAACCACAACTACTGCAGAACCAACAACCACCACAGCAGTACCAACCACAACGACAGAAGCACCAACAACAACCACAGCAGTTCCAACCACAACTACAGCAGCTGCAACGACAACTACAGGAGCTCCAACCACAACTACAGCAGCTGCAACCACAACTACAGCAGCACCAACAACAACCACAGTAGTTCCAACATCCACCACAGCAGCACCAACGACCACCACAGAAGCTCCAACCACAACTACAGAAGCACCAACAACCACCACAGCTGCTCCAACCACAACAACAGCAGTTCCAACCACAACTACTGCAGAACCAACAACCACCACAGCAGCTCCAACCACAACTACAGCAGCTGCAACAACAACTACAGCAACACCAACCACAACAACAGCAGTTCCAACCACAACTACTGCAGAACCAACAACCACCACAGCAGCTCCAACCACAACTACAGCAGCTGCAACAACAACTACAGCAACACCAACCACAACAACAGCAGTTCCAACCACAACTACAGCAGCTGCAACAACAACTACAGCAGAACCAACAACAACTACAGCAGCACCAACCACCACCACAGCAGCTCCAACCACAACAACAGTAGCTCCTACGACAACAACAGCAACACCAACCACCACCACAGCAGCTCCAACAACCACCACAGCAGTACCAACCACAACGACAGAAGCACCAACAACAACCACAGCAGTTCCAACCACAACTACAGCAGCTGCAACGACAACTACAGCAGCTCCAACCACAACTACAGAAGCACCAACAACCACCACAGCTGCTCCAACCACAACAGTAGCTCCTACGACAACAACAGCAGAACCAACCACCACCACAGCAGCTCCAACCACAACTACAGCAGCACCAACAACAACCACAGAAGCTCCAACCACAACTACAGAAGCACCAATAACCACCACAGCTGCTCCAACCACAACTATAGCAGAACCAACAACCACCACAGCTGCTCCAACCACAACAACAGTAGATCCTACGACAACTACTGCAGCTCCTACCACAACCACAGCAGTTCCAACAACCACCACAGCAGCTCCAACCACCACCACAGCAGCTCCAACCACAACTAGAGCAGCACCAACAACCACTACAGCTGCTCCAACCACAACAACAGTAGCTCCTACGACAACAACAGCAGCACCAACCACCACAGCAGCTCCAACCACAACAACAGTAGCTCCTACGACAACAACAGCTGCTCCAACCACAACAACAGCAGTTCCAACCACAACTACAGCAGCTCCAACCACAACTACAGTAGCTCCTACGACAACAACAGCTGCTCCAACCACAACAACAGCAGTTCCAACCACAACTACTGCAGAACCAACAACCACCACAGCAGTACCAACCACAACGACAGAAGCACCAACAACAACCACAGCAGTTCCAACCACAACTACAGCAGCTGCAACGACAACTACAGGAGCTCCAACCACAACTACAGCAGCTGCAACCACAACTACAGCAGCACCAACAACAACCACAGTAGTTCCAACATCCACCACAGCAGCACCAACGACCACCACAGAAGCTCCAACCACAACTACAGAAGCACCAACAACCACCACAGCTGCTCCAACCACAACAACAGCAGTTCCAACCACAACTACTGCAGAACCAACAACCACCACAGCAGCTCCAACCACAACTACAGCAGCTGCAACAACAACTACAGCAACACCAACCACAACAACAGCAGTTCCAACCACAACAACAGAAGCACCAACAACAACCACAGCAGTTCCAACCACAACTACAGCAGCTGCAACGACAACTACAGCAGCTCCAACCACAACTACAGAAGCACCAACAACCACCACAGCTGCTCCAACCACAACAGTAGCTCCTACGACAACAACAGCAGAACCAACCACCACCACAGCAGCTCCAACCACAACTACAGCAGCACCAACAACAACCACAGAAGCTCCAACCACAACTACAGAAGCACCAATAACCACCACAGCTGCTCCAACCACAACTATAGCAGAACCAACAACCACCACAGCTGCTCCAACCACAACAACAGTAGATCCTACGACAACTACTGCAGCTCCTACCACAACCACAGCAGTTCCAACAACCACCACAGCAGCTCCAACCACCACCACAGCAGCTCCAACCACAACTAGAGCAGCACCAACAACCACTACAGCTGCTCCAACCACAACAACAGTAGCTCCTACGACAACAACAGCAGCACCAACCACCACAGCAGCTCCAACCACAACAACAGTAGCTCCTACGACAACAACAGCTGCTCCAACCACAACAACAGCAGTTCCAACCACAACTACAGCAGCTCCAACCACAACTACAGTAGCTCCTACGACAACAACAGCTGCTCCAACCACAACAACAGCAGTTCCAACCACAACTACTGCAGAACCAACAACCACCACAGCAGTACCAACCACAACGACAGAAGCACCAACAACAACCACAGCAGTTCCAACCACAACTACAGCAGCTGCAACGACAACTACAGGAGCTCCAACCACAACTACAGCAGCTGCAACCACAACTACAGCAGCACCAACAACAACCACAGTAGTTCCAACATCCACCACAGCAGCACCAACGACCACCACAGAAGCTCCAACCACAACTACAGAAGCACCAACAACCACCACAGCTGCTCCAACCACAACAACAGCAGTTCCAACCACAACTACTGCAGAACCAACAACCACCACAGCAGCTCCAACCACAACTACAGCAGCTGCAACAACAACTACAGCAACACCAACCACAACAACAGCAGTTCCAACCACAACAACAGAAGCACCAACAACAACCACAGCAGTTCCAACCACAACCACAGCAGCTGCAACCACAACAACAGAAGCAACAACAACAACCACAGCAGTTCCAACCACAACTACAGCAGCACCAACTACCACCACAGCAGCTCCAACCACAACTCCAGCAGCACCAACAACCACCACAGCAGCTCCAACGACAACTACAGCAGCTCCAACAACAACCACAGCAGTTGCAACCACAACCACAGCTGTACCAACCACAACTACAGAAGCACCAACCACCACCACAGCAGCTCCAACCACAACAACAGTAGCTCCAACAACAACCACAGCAGTTCCAACCACAACTACAGCAGAACCAACAACCACCACAGAAGCTCCAACCACAACAACAGCAGTTCCAACAACAACCACAGCTGCTCCAACCACAACTACAGCAGAACCAACAACCACCACAGCTGCTCCAACCACAACAACAGCAGTTCCATCCACAACTACTGCAGAACCAACAACCACCACAGCAGCTCCAACCACAACTACAGCAGCTGCAACAACAACTACAGCAACACCAACCACAACAACAGCAGTTCCAACCACAACGACTGCAGAACCAACAACCACCACAGCAGCTCCAACCACAACTACAGCAGCTGCAACAACAACTACAGCAGAACCAACAACCACCACAGCAGATCCAACAACAACTACAGCAGCACCAACCACCACCACAGCAGCTCCAACCACAACAACAGTAGCTCCTACGACAACAACAGCAACACCAACCACCACCACAGCAGCTCCAACCACAACAACAGCAGTTCCAACCACAACTACTGCAGAACCAACAACCACCACAGCAGTACCAACCACAACGACAGAAGCACCAACAACAACCACAGCAGTTCCAACCACAACTACAGCAGCTGCAACGACAACTACAGGAGCTCCAACCACAACTACAGCAGCTGCAACCACAACTACAGCAGCACCAACAACAACCACAGTAGTTCCAACATCCACCACAGCAGCACCAACGACCACCACAGAAGCTCCAACCACAACTACAGAAGCACCAACAACCACCACAGCTGCTCCAACCACAACAACAGCAGTTCCAACCACAACTACTGCAGAACCAACAACCACCACAGCAGCTCCAACCACAACTACAGCAGCTGCAACAACAACTACAGCAACACCAACCACAACAACAGCAGTTCCAACCACAACTACAGCAGCTGCAACAACAACTACAGCAGAACCAACAACAACTACAGCAGCACCAACCACCACCACAGCAGCTCCAACCACAACAACAGTAGCTCCTACGACAACAACAGCAACACCAACCACCACCACAGCAGCTCCAACAACCACCACAGCAGTACCAACCACAACGACAGAAGCACCAACAACAACCACAGCAGTTCCAACCACAACTACAGCAGCTGCAACGACAACTACAGCAGCTCCAACCACAACTACAGAAGCACCAACAACCACCACAGCTGCTCCAACCACAACAACAGCAGTTCCAACCACAACTACAGCAGCTCCAACCACAACTACAGTAGCTCCTACGACAACAACAGCCCAACCAACCACCACCACAGCAGCTCCAACCACAACTACAGCAGCACCAACAACAACCACAGAAGCTCCAACCACAACTACAGAAGCACCAATAACCACCACAGCCTCTCCAACCACAACTATAGCAGAACCAACAACCACCACAGCTGCTCCAACCAAAACAACAGTAGATCCTACGACAAGTACTGCAGCTCCTACCACAACCACAGCAGTTCCAACAACCACCACAGCAGCTCCAACCACCACCACAGCAGCTCCAACCACAACTAGAGCAGCACCAACAACCACTACAGCTGCTCCAACCACAACAACAGTAGCTCCTACGACAACAACAGCAGCACCAACCACCACAGCAGCTCCAACCACAACAACAGTAGCTCCTACGACAACAACAGCTGCTCCAACCACAACAACAGCAGTTCCAACCACAACAACAGCAGTTCCAACCACAACTACAGCAGTTCCAACCACAACTACAGCAGCTCCAACCACAACTACAGTAGCTCCTACGACAACAACAGCTGCTCCAACCACAACAACAGCAGCTCCAACCACAACTACAGCAGCTGCAATAACAACTACAGCAACACCAACAACCACCACAGCAGATCCAACAACTACAGCAGCACCAACCACCACCACAGCAGTTGCAACCACAACCACAGCTGTACCAACCACAACTACAGAAGCACCAACCACCACCACAGCAGCTCCAACCACAACAACAGTAGCTCCAACAACAACCACAGCTGTTCCAACCACAACTACAGCAGAACCAACAACCACCACAGCAGCTCCAACCACAACAACAGCAGTTCCAACAACAACCACAGCTGCTCCAACCACAACTACAGCAGAACCAACAACCACCACAGCTGCTCCAACCACAACAACAGCAGTTCCAACCACAACTACTGCAGAACCAACAACCACCACAGCAGCTCCAACCACAACTACAGCAGCTGCAACAACAACTACAGCAGAACCAACAACCACCACAGCAGATCCAACAACAACTACAGCAGCACCAACCACCACCACAGCAGCTCCAACCACAACAACAGTAGCTCCTACGACAACAACAGCAACACCAACCACCACCACAGCAGCTCCAACAACCACCACAGCAGTACCAACCACAACGACAGAAGCACCAACAACAACCACAGCAGTTCCAACCACAACTACAGCAGCTGCAACGACAACTACAGGAGCTCCAACCACAACTACAGCTGCTCCAACCACAACAACAGTAGCTCCTACGACAACAACAGCAGCACCAACCACCACCACAGCAGCACCAACCACAACTACAGCAGCTGCAACCACAACTACAGCAGCACCAACAACAACCACAGTAGTTCCAACATCCACCACAGCAGCACCAACGACCACCACAGAAGCTCCAACCACAACTACAGAAGCACCAACAACCACCACAGCTGCTCCAACCACAACAACAGCAGTTCCAACCACAACTACAGCAGCTCCAACCACAACTACAGTAGCTCCTACGACAACAACAGCAACACCAACCACCACCACAGCAGCTCCAACCACAACAACAGTAGCTCCTACGACAACAACAGCAACACCAACCACCACCACAGCAGCTCCAACAACCACCACAGCAGTACCAACCACAACGACAGAAGCACCAACAACAACCACAGCAGTTCCAACCACAACTACAGCAGCTGCAACGACAACTACAGGAGCTCCAACCACAACTACAGCTGCTCCAACCACAACAACAGAAGCTCCTACGACAACAACAGCAGCACCAACCACCACCACAGCAGCACCAACCACAACTACAGCAGCTGCAACCACAACTACAGCAGCACCAACAACAACCACAGTAGTTCCAACATCCACCACAGCAGCACCAACGACCACCACAGAAGCTCCAACCACAACTACAGAAGCACCAACAACCACCACAGCTGCTCCAACCACAACAACAGCAGTTCCAACCACAACTACAGCAGCTCCAACCACAACTACAGTAGCTCCTACGACAACAACAGCTGCTCCAACCACAACAACAGCAGCTCCAACCACAACTACAGCAGCTGCAATAACAACTACAGCAACACCAACAACCACCACAGCAGATCCAACAACTACAGCAGCACCAACCACCACCACAGCAGTTGCAACCACAACCACAGCTGTACCAACCACAACTACAGAAGCACCAACCACCACCACAGCAGCTCCAACCACAACAACAGTAGCTCCAACAACAACCACAGATGTTCCAACCACAACTACAGCAGAACCAACAACCACCACAGCAGCTCCAACCACAACAACAGCAGTTCCAACAACAACCACAGCTGCTCCAACCACAACTACAGCAGAACCAACAACCACCACAGCTGCTCCAACCACAACAACAGCCGTTCCAACCACAACTACTGCAGAACCAACAACCACCACAGCAGCTCCAACCACAACTACAGCAGCTGTAAAAACAACTACAGCAACACCAACCACAACAACAGCAGTTCCAACCACAACTACTGCAGAACCAACAACCACGACAGTTCCAACAACCACCACAGCAGCTCCAACAACAACTACAGCAGCACCAACAACTACCACAGCAGTTCCAACCACAACGACAGCTGTACCAACCACAACTACAGCTGCTGCAACCACAACTACAGAAGCACCAACAACCACAACAGCAGCTCCAACCACAACAACAGTAGCTCCTACGACAACAGCAGAAGCACCAACCACCACCACAGCAGCTCCAACAACCACCACAGCAGTACCAACCACAACGACAGAAGCACCAACAACAACCACAGCAGTTCCAACCACAACTACAGCAGCTGCAACGACAACTACAGCAGCTCCAACCACAACTACAGAAGCACCAACAACCACCACAGCTGCTCCAACCACAACAACAGTAGCTCCCACGACAACAACAGCAGAACCAACCACCACCACAGCAGCTCCAACCACAACTACAGCAGCACCAACAACAACCACAGAAGCTCCAACCACAACTACAGAAGCACCAATAACCACCACAGCTGCTCCAACCACAACTATAGCAGAACCAACAACCAAAACAGCAGTTCCAACCACAACTACAGCAGCTGCAACCACAACTACAGTAGCTCCTACGACAACAACAGCTGCTCCAACCACAACAACAGCAGTTCCAACCACAACTACAGCAGCTCCAACCACAACTACAGTAGCTCCTACGACAACAACAGCTGCTCCAACCACAACAACAGCAGCTCCAACCACAACTACAGCAGCTGCAATAACAACTACAGCAACACCAACCACCACCACAGCAGCACCAACCACCACAACAGCAGCTCCAACAACCACCACAGCAGTACCAACCACAACGACAGAAGCACCAACAACAACCACAGCAGTTTCAACCACAACGACAGCGGTACCAACCACAACTACAGCAGCTGCAAAGACAACTACAGCAGCTCCAACCACAACTACAGAAGCACCAACAACAACCACAGCAGTTCTAACCACAACTACAGCAGCTGCAACCACAACAGCTGCTCCAACCACAACAACAGTAGCTCCAACCACAACAACAGTAGCTCCTACGACAACAACAGCAGCACCAACCACCACCACAGCAGCTCCAACAACCACCACAGCAGCTCCAACCACAACTACAGCAGCTGCAACAACAACTACAGCAACACCAACAACAACTACAGCAGTTCCAACCACAACCACAGCAGTTCCAAGCACAACTACAGCTGCTCCAACCACAACAACAGCAGTTCCAACCACAACTACTGCAGCTGCAACAACAACTACAGCAAGACCAACAACAACCACAGCAGTTCCAACCACAACCACAGCAGCTCCAACCACAACTACAGCAGAACCAACAACCACCACAGCAGCTCCAACCACAACTACAGCAGCTGCAACAACAACTACAGCAGAACCAACAACCACCACAGCAGATCCAACAACAACTACAGCAGCACCAACCACCACCACAGCAGCTCCGACCACAACAGTAGCTCCTACAACAACAACAGCAACAACCACCACCACAGCAGCTCCAACAACAACCACAGCAGTTCCAACCACAACTACAGCAGCTTCAACGACAACTACAGCAGCTCCAACCACAACTACAGAAGCACCAACAACCACCACAGCTGCTCCAACCACAACAGTAGCTCCTACGACAACAACAGCAGCTCCAACCACAACTACAGCAGCTGCAACAACAATCACAGCAGTTCCAACATCCACCACAGCAGCACCAACAACCACCACAGAAGCTCCAACCACAACTACAGAAGCACCAAAAACCACCACAGCTGCTCCAACCACATCAGTAGCTCCTACGACAACAACAGCAACACCAACCACCAGCACAGCAGCTCCAACAACCACCACAGCAGCACCAAGAACCACCACAGCTGCTCCAACCACAACGACAGAAGCACCAACAACAACCACAGCAGTTCCAACCACAACTACAGCTGCTCAAACCACAACTACAGCAGAACCAACAACCACCACAGCTGCTCCAACCACAACCACAGTAGATCCTACGACAACTACAGCAGCTCCTACCACAACCACAGCAGTTCCAACAACCACCACAGCAGCTCCAACCACAACAGTAGCTCCTACCACAACCACAGCAGTTCCAACAACCACCACAGCAACTCCAACAACAACTACAGCAGCACCAACAACAACCACAGCAGTTCCAACCACAACTACATCAGCTGCAACCACAACTACAGAAGCACCGACAACCACAACAGCTGCTCCAACCACAACAACAGTAGCTCCTACAACAACAACAGCAACACCAACCACAACAACAGCAGTTCCAACCACAACTACAGCAGCTGCAACAACAACTACAGCAGAACCAACAACCACCACAGCAGATCCAACAACAACTACAGCAACACCAACCACCACTACAGCAGCTCCAACCACAACAACAGTAGCTCCTACGACAACAACAGCAACACCAACCACCACCACAGCAGCTCCAACAACCACCACAGCAGTACCAACCACAACGACAGAAGCACCAACAACAACCACAGCAGTTCCAACCACAACTACAGCAGCTGCAACGACAACTACAGGAGCTCCAACCACAACTACAGCTGCTCCAACCACAACAACAGTAGCTCCTACGACAACAACAGCAGCACCAACCACCACCACAGCAGCACCAACCACAACTACAGCAGCTGCAACCACAACTACAGCAGCACCAACAACAACCACAGTAGTTCCAACATCCACCACAGCAGCACGAACGACCACCACAGAAGCTCCAACCACAACCACAGAAGCACCAACAACCACCACAGCTGCTCCAACCACAACAACAGCAGTTCCAACCACAACTACAGCAGCTCCAACCACAACTACAGTAGCTCCTACGACAACAACAGCTGCTCCAACCACAACAACAGCAGCTCCAACCACAACTACAGCAGCTGCAATAACAACTACTGCAACACCAACAACCACCACAGCAGATCCAACAACTACAGCAGCACCAACCACCACCACAGCAGTTGCAACCACAACCACAGCTGTACCAACCACAACTACAGAAGCACCAACCACCACCACAGCAGCTCCAACCACAACGACAGTAGCTCCAACAACAACCATAGCAGTTCCAACCACAACTACAGCAGAACAAACAACCACCACAGCAGCTCCAACCACAACAACAGCAGTTCCAACAACAACCACAGCTGCTCCAACCACAACTACTGCAGAACCAACAACCACCACAGCAGCTCCAACCACAACTACAGCAGCTGCAACAACAACTACAGCAACACCAACCACAACAACAGCAGTTCCAACCACAACTACTGCAGAACCAACAACCACCACAGCAGCTCCAACCACAACTACAGCAGCTGCAACAACAACTACAGCAGGACAACCAACAACCACCACAGCAGATCCAACAACAACTACAGCAGCACCAACCACCACCACAGCAGCTCCAACCACAACAACAGTAGCTCCTACGACAACAACAGCAACACCAACCACCACCACAGCAGCTCCAACAACCACCACAGCAGTTCCAACCACAACTACAGCAGCTGCAACGACAACTACAGGAGCTCCAACCACAACTACAGCTGCTCCAACCACAACAACAGTAGCTCCTACGACAACAACAGCAGCACCAACCACCACCACAGCAGCACCAACCACAACTACAGCAGCTGCAACCACAACTACAGCAGCACCAACAACAACCACAGTAGTTCCAACATCCACCACAGCAGCACCAACGACCACCACAGAAGCTCCAACCACAACTACAGAAGCACCAACAACCACCACAGCTGCTCCAACCACAACAGCAGTAGATCCTACGACAACTACAGCAGCTCCTACCACAACCACAGCAGTTCCAACAACCACCACAGCAGCTCCAACAACAACTACAGCAGCACCAACAACTACCACAGCAGTTCCAACCACAAGGACAGCTGTACCAACCACAACTACAGCTGCTGCAACCACAACTACAGAAGCACCAACAACCACAACAGCTGCTCCAACCATAACAACAGTAGCTCCTACGACAACAGCAGAAGCACCAACCACCACCACAGCAGCTCCAACAACCACCACAGCAGTACCAACCACATTGACAGAAGCACCAACAACAACCACAGCAGTTCCAACCACAACTACAGCAGCTGCAACGACAACTACAGCAGCTCCAACCACAACTACAGAAGCACCAACAACCACCACAGCTGCTCCAACCACAACAACAGTAGCTCCTACGACAACAACAGCAGAACCAACCACCACCACAGCAGCTCCAACCACAACAACAGCAGCACCAACAACAACCACAGAAGCTCCAACCACAACTACAGAAGCACCAATAACCACCACAGCTGCTCCAACCACAACTATAGCAGAACCAACAACCAAAACAGCTGCTCCAACCACAACAACAGTAGATCCTACGACAACTACAGCAGCTCCTACCACAACCACAGCAGTTCCAACAACCACCACAGCAGCTCCAACCGCCACCACAGCAGCTCCAACCACAACAACAGTAGCTCCTACGACAACAACAGCTGCTCCAAACACAACAACAGCAGTTCCAACCACAACTACAGCAGAACCAACAACAACCACAGCAGTTCCAACCACAACTACAGCAGCTCCTACGACAACAACAGCTGCTCCAACCACAACAACAGCAGCTCCAACCACAACTACAGCAGTACCAACCACCACAACAGCAGCTCCAACAACCACCACAGCAGTACCAACCACAACGACAGAAGCACCAACAACAACCACAGCAGTTTCAACCACAACTACAGCAGCTGCAACCACAACAGCTGCTCCAACCACAACAACAGTAGCTCCTACGACAACAACAGCAGCACCAACCACAACAACAGCAGCTCCAACCACAACTACAGCAGTACCTACCACCACAACAGCAGCTGCAAAGACAACTACAGCAGCTCCAACCACAACTACAGAAGCACCAACCACCACAACAGCAGCTCCAACAACCACCACAGCAGTACCAACCACAACGACAGAAGCACCAACAACAACCACAGCAGTTCTAACCACAACTACAGCAGCTGCAACCACAACAGCCGCTCCAACCACAACAACAGTAGCTCCAACCACAACAACAGTAGCTCCTACGACAACAACAGCAGCACCAACCACCACCACAGCAGCTCCAACAACCACCACAGCAGCTCCAACCACAACTACAGCAGCTGCAACAACAACTACAGCAACACCAACAACAACCACAGCAGTTCCAACCACAACCACAGCAGTTCCAAGCACAACTACAGCTGCTCCAACCAAAACAACAACAGCAGTTCCAACCACAACTACTGCAGAACCAACAACCACCACAGCAGCTCCAACCACAACTACAGCAGCTGCAACAACAACTACAGCAAGACCAACAACAACCACAGCAGTTCCAACCACAACCACAGCAGCTCCAACCACAACTACAGCAGAACCAACAACCACCACAGCAGCTCCAACCACAACTACAGCAGCTGCAACAACAACTACAGCAGAACCAACAACCACCACAGCAGATCCAACAACAACTACAGCAGCACCAACCACCACCACAGCAGCTCCGACCACAACAATAGTAGCTCCTACAACAACAACAGCAACAACAACCACCACCACAGCAGCTCCAACAACAACCCCAGCAGTTCCAACCACAACTACAGCAGCTTCAACGGCAACTACAGCAGCTCCAACCACAACTACAGAAGCACCAACAACCACCACAGCTGCTCCAACCACAACAGTAGCTCCTACGACAACAACAGCAGCACCAACCACCACCACAGCAGCTCCAACCACAACTACAGCAGCTGCAACAACAACCACAGTAGTTCCAACATCCACCACAGCAGCACCAACAACCACCACAGCAGCACCAAGAACCACCACTGCTGCTCCAACCACAACGACAGAAGCACCAACAACAACCACAGCAGTTCCAACCACAACTACAGCTGCTCAAACCACAACTACAGCAGAACCAACATCCACCACAGCTGCTCCAACCACAACCACAGTAGATCCTACGACAACTACAGCAGCTCCTACCACAACCACAGCAGTTCCAACAACCACCACAGCAGCTCCAACCACCACCACAGCAGCTTCAACCACAACTACAGCAGCTGCAACGACAAGTACAGCAGCTGCAACCACAACTACAGCAGCACCAACAACCACTACAGCTGCCCCAACCACAACAGTAGCTCCTACCACAACCACAGCAGTTCCAACAACCACCACAGCAGCTCCAACAACAACTACAGCAGCACCAACAACAACCACAGCAGTTCCAACCACAACTACATCAGCTGCAACCACAACTACAGAAGCACCGACAACCACAACAGCTTCTCCAACCACAACAACAGCAGTTCAAACCACAACTACAGCAGAACCAACAACCACCACAGCAGCTCCAACCACAACTACAGCAGCTGCAATAACAACTACAGCAACACCAACAACCACCACAGCAGATCCAACCACAACAACAGTAGCTCCTACGACAACAACAGCAACACCAACCACCACCACAGCAACACCAACAACCACCACAGCAGCTCCAACCACAACAACAGTAGCTCCTACGACAACAACAGCAACACCAACCACCACCACAGCAGCTCCAACAACAACCACAGCAGTTCCAACCACAACGACAGCGGTACCAACCACAACTACAGCAGCTGCAACGACAACTACATCAGCTCCAACCACAAGTACAGAAGCACCAACAACCACAACAGCTGCTCCAACCACAACAACAGTAGCTCCTATGACAACAACAACAGCACCAACCACCACCACAGCTGCTCCAACCACCACAGCAGCTCCAACCACCACCACAGCAGCCCCAACCACAACTACAGCAGCTGCAACGACAACTACAGCAGCTGCAACCACAACTACAGCAGCACCAACAACCACTACAGCTGCTCCAACCACAACAACAGTAGCTCCTACCACAACCACAGCAGTTCCAACAACCACCACAGCAGCTCCAACAACAATTACAGCAGCACCAACAACTACCACAGCAGTTCCAGCCACAACTACAGCAGCTGCAACTACAACTACAGAAGCACCAACAACCACAACAGCTGCTCCAACCACAACAACAGTAGCTCCTATGACAACAACAGCAGCACCAACCACCACCACAGCTGCTCCAACCACCACAGCAGCTCCACCCACCACCACAGCAGCCCCAACCACAACTACAGCAGCTGCAACGACAACTACAGCAGCTGCAACCACAACTACAGCAACACCAACCACGACAACAGCAGTTCCAACCACAACTACTGCAGAAACAACAACCACCACAGCAGCTCCAACCACAACTACAGCAGCTGCAACAACAACTACAGCAGAACCAACAACCACCACAGCAGATCCAACAACAACTACAGCAGCACCAACCACCACCACAGCAGCTCCAACCACAACAACAGTAGCTCCTACGACAACAACAGCAGCACCAACCACCACCACAGCAGCTCCAAATACCACCACAGCTACTCCAACCACAACAACAGCAGTTCCAACCACAACTACTGCAGAACCAACAACCACCACAGCAGCTCCAACCACAACTACAGCAGCTGCAACAACAACTACAGCACCAACCACCACCTCAGCAGCTCCAACCACAACAACAGTAGCTCCTATGACAACTACAGCAGTTCCAACCACAACTACAGCAGAAGCAACAACCACCACAGCAGCTCCAACCACAACTACAGCAGCTGCAACAACAACTACAGCAACACCAACAACAACCACAGCAGTTCCCACCACAACCACAGCAGTTCCAACCATAACAACAGTAGCTCCTACGACAACAACAGCAGCACCAGCCACCACCACACCAGCTCCAACCACAACTACAGCAGCTTCAACAACAACTACAGCAGCTCCAACCACAACTACAGAAGCACCAACCACCACCACAGCTGCTGCAACCACAACAACAGTAGCTCCTACGACAACAACAGCAGCACCAACCACCACCACAGCAGCTCCAACCACAACTACAGCAGCTGCAACAACAACCACAGCAGTTCCAACCACAACGACAGTGGTACCAAACACAACTACAGCAGCTGCAACCACAACTACAGCAGAACCAACAACCACCACAGCTGCTCCAACCACAACAACAGTAGCTCCTACGACAACTACAGCAGCTTCTACCACAACCACAGCAGTTCCAACAACCACCACCGCAGCTCCAACAACAACTACAGCAGCACCAACAACAACCACAGCAGTTCTAACCACAACTACAGCAGCTGCAACCACAACAGCTGCTCCAACCACAACAACAGTAGCTCCTACGACAACAGCAGCACCAACCACCACCACAGCAGCTCCAACCACAACAACAGTAGCTCCTACGACAACTACAGCAACACCAACAACAACCACAGCAGTTCCAACCACAACCACAGCAGTTCCAACAACAACCACAGCAGAACCAACAACCACCACAGCAGCTCCAACCACAACTACAGCAGCTGCAACAACAACTACAGCAGAACCAATAACCACCACAGCAGATCCAACAACAACTACAGCAGCACCAACCACCACCACAGCAGCTCCAACCACATTAACAGCAGTTCCAACCACAACTACTGCAGAACCAACAACCACCACAGCAGCTCCAACCACAACTACAGCAGCTGCAACAACAACTACAGCAACACCAACAACAACCACAGCAGTTCCAACCACAACCACTGCAGTTCCAACCACAACGACAGCAGCTCCAACAACCACCACAGCAGCACCAACCACCACCACAGCAGCACCAACCACCACAACAGCAGCTCCAACAACCACCACAGCAGTACCAACCACAACTACAGAAGCACCAACAACCACCACAGCTGCTCTGACCACAACAGTAGCTCCAACCACAACTACAGCAGCTGCAACAACAACCACAGCAGTTCCAACCACAACCACAGCAGCACCAACCACAACTACAGCAGCTGCAACCACAACTACAGCAGCACCAACAACAACCACAGTAGTTCCAAAATCCACCACAGCAGCTCCAACAACAACTACAGCACCACCAACAACTACAACAGCAGTTCCAACCACAACGACAGCTGTACCTACCACAACTACAGCAGCTGCAACCACAACTACAGAAGCACCAACAACCACCACAGCTGCTCCAACCACAACAACAGTAGATCCTACGACAACTACAGCAGCTCCTACCACAACCACAGCAGTTCCAACAACCACCACAGCAGCTCCAACAACAAAAACAGCAGTACCAACCACAACGACAGAAGCACCAACAACAACCACAGCAGTTCCAACTACAACTACAGCAGCTGCAACGACAACTACAGCAGCTGCTACCACAACTACAGAAGCACCAACAACCACCACAGCTGCTCCAACCACAACAACAGTAGCTCCTACGACTACAACAGCAGCACCAACCACCACCACAGCAGCTCCAACCACAACTACAGCAGCTGCAACCACAACTACAGAAGCACCAACAACCACAACAGCTACTCCAACCACAACAGTAGCTCCTACGACAACAACATCAGCACCAACCACCACCACAGCAGCTCCAACAACCACCACAGCAGTACCAACCACAACTACAGCAGAACCAACAACAACCACAGCAGTTCCAACCACAACTACAGCAGCTTCTACGACAACAACAGCTGCTCCAACCACAACAACAGCAGCTCCAACCACAACTACAGCAGTACCAACCACCACAACAGCAGCTCCAACAACCACCACAGCAGTACCAACCACAACGACAGAAGCACCAACAACAACCACAGCAGTTTCAACCACAACTACAGCAGCTGCAACCACAACAGCTGCTCCAACCACAACAACAGTAGCTCCAACCACAACAACAGCAGTTCCAACAACCACCACCGCAGCTCCAACAACAACTACAGCAGCACCAACAACAACCACAGCAGTTCTAACCACAACTACAGCAGCTGCAACCACAACAGCTGCTCCAACCACAACAACAGTAGCTCCTACGACAACAGCAGCACCAACCACCACCACAGCAGCTCCAACCACAACAACAGTAGCTCCTACGACAACTACAGCAACACCAACAACAACCACAGCAGTTCCAACCACAACCACAGCAGTTCCAACAACAACCACAGCAGAACCAACAACCACCACAGCAGCTCCAACCACAACTACAGCAGCTGCAACAACAACTACAGCAGAACCAATAACCACCACAGCAGATCCAACAACAACTACAGCAGCACCAACCACCACCACAGCAGCTCCAACCACATTAACAGCAGTTCCAACCACAACTACTGCAGAACCAACAACCACCACAGCAGCTCCAACCACAACTACAGCAGCTGCAACAACAACTACAGCAACACCAACAACAACCACAGCAGTTCCAACCACAACCACAGCAGTTCCAACCACAACGACAGCAGCTCCAACAACCACCACAGCAGCACCAACCACCACCACAGCAGCACCAACCACCACAACAGCAGCTCCAACAACCACCACAGCAGTACCAACCACAACTACAGAAGCACCAACAACCACCACAGCTGCTCTGACCACAACAGTAGCTCCAACCACAACTACAGCAGCTGCAACAACAACCACAGCAGTTCCAACCACAACCACAGCAGCACCAACCACAACTACAGCAGCTGCAACCACAACTACAGCAGCACCAACAACAACCACAGTAGTTCCAAAATCCACCACAGAAGCACCAACAACCACCACAGCTGCTCCAACCACAACAACAGTAGATCCTACGACAACTACAGCAGCTCCTACCACAACCACAGCAGTTCCAACAACCACCACAGCAGCTCCAACAACAACTACAGCACCACCAACAACTACAACAGCAGTTCCAACCACAACGACAGCTGTACCTACCACAACTACAGCAGCTGCAACCACAACTACAGAAGCACCAACAACCACCACAGCTGCTCCAACCACAACAACAGTAGATCCTACGACAACTACAGCAGCTCCTACCACAACCACAGCAGTTCCAACAACCACCACAGCAGCTCCAACAACAAAAACAGCAGTACCAACCACAACGACAGAAGCACCAACAACAACCACAGCAGTTCCAACTACAACTACAGCAGCTGCAACGACAACTACAGCAGCTGCTACCACAACTACAGAAGCACCAACAACCACCACAGCTGCTCCAACCACAACAACAGTAGCTCCTACGACTACAACAGCAGCACCAACCACCACCACAGCAGCTCCAACCACAACTACAGCAGCTGCAACCACAACTACAGAAGCACCAACAACCACAACAGCTACTCCAACCACAACAGTAGCTCCTACGACAACAACATCAGCACCAACCACCACCACAGCAGCTCCAACAACCACCACAGCAGTACCAACCACAACGACAGAAGCACCAACAACAACCACATCAGTTCCAACCACAACTACAGCAGCTGCAACGACAACTACAGCAGCTCCAACCATAACTACAGAAACACCAACAACCACCACAGCTGCTCCAACCACAACTACAGTAGCTCCTACGACAACAACAGCAGCACCAACCACCACCACAGCAGCTCCAACCACAACTACAGCAGCTGCAACAACAACCACAGCAGTTCCAACCACGACTACAGCGGTACCAACCACAACTACAGCAGCTGCAACAACCACCACAGCAGTTCCAACCACAACTACAGCAGGACCAACAACCACCACAGCAGCTCCAACCACAACTACAGAAGCTGCAACAACAACCACAGCAGTTTCAACCACAACCAGAGCAGCACCAACCACAACTACAGCAGCTGCAACCACAACTACAGCAGCACCAACAACAACCACAGTAGTTCCAACATCCACCACAGCAGCACCAACAACCACCACAGAAGCTCCAACCACAACTACAGAAGCACCAACAACCACCACAGCTGCTCCAACCACAACTACAGCAGAACCAACAACCACCACAGCTGCTCCAATCACAACAACAGTAGATCCTACGACAACTACAGCAGCTCCTACCACAACCACAGCATTTCCAACAACCACCACAGCAGCTCCAACAACTACCACAGCAGTTCCAACCACAACGACAGGTGTACCAACCACAACTACAGCAGCTGCAACCACAACTACAGAAGGACCAACAACCACAACAGCTGCTCCAACCACAACAGTAGCTCCTACGACAACAACAGCAGCACCAACCACCACCACAGCAGCTCCAACAACCACCACAGGAGTACCAACCATGACAGAAGCACCAACAACAACCACAGCAGTTCCAACCACAACTACAGCAGCTGCAACGACAACTACAGCAGCTCCAACCACAACTACAGAAGCACCAACAACCACCACAGCTGCTCCAACCACAACAAAAGTAGCTCCTATGACTACAACAGCAGCATCAACCACCACCACAGCAGCTCCAACCACAACTACAGCAGCTGCAACCACAACTACAGAAGCACCAACCACCACAACAGCTGCTCCAACCACAACAGTAGCTCCTACGACAACTACAGCAGCTACTACCACAACCACAGCAGTTCCAACAACCACCACGGCAGCTCCAACAACTACAGCAGCACCAACAACTACCACAGCAGTTCCAACCACAACGACAGCTGTACCAACCACAACTACAGCAGCTGCAACCACGAATACAGAAGCACCAACAACCACAACAGCTGCTCCAACCACAACAACAGTAGCTCCTACGACAACAACAGCAGCACCAACCACCATCACAGCAGCTCCAACAACCACCACAGCAGTACCAACCTCAACTACAGAAGCACCAACAACCACAACAGCTGCTCCAACCACAACAACAGTAGCTCCTACGACAACTACAGCAGCTGCAACCACAACTACAGAAGCACCACCAACCACAATAGCTGCTGTAACCACAACAACAATAGCACTTACGACAACAACAGCAGCACCAACCACCACCACAGCAGCTCCAACCACAACAACAGTAGCTCCTACGACAACAACAGCAGCTGCAACAACTACAGCAACACCAACAACAACCACAACAGTACCAACAACCACCACAGCAGCTCCAACCACAACTACAGCAGCTCCTACGACAACAACAGCAACACCAACCACCACCACAGCAGCTCCAACAACCACCACAGCAGTTCCAACAACCACCACAGCAGCTCCAACAACTACAGCAGCACCAACAACAACCACAACAGTTCCAACCACAACGACAGCTGTACCAACCACAACTACAGCAGCTGCAACCACAACTACAGAAGCACCAACAACCACAACAGCAGCACCAACCACCACCACAGCATCTCCAACAACCACCACAGCAGTTCCAACCACAACGACAGCGGTACCAACTACAACTACAGCAGCTGCAACGACAACTACAGACGCACCAACAACCACCACAGCTGCTCCAACCACAACAACAGTAGCTCCTACGACATCAACAGCACCACCAACCACCACCACAGCAGCTCCAACCACAACAACAGCAGCTCCTACCACAACCACAGCAGTTCCAACAACCACCACAGCAGCTCCAACCACAACTACAGCAGCTGCAACCACAACAACAGCAGCACCAACCACCACCACAGCAGTTCCAACCACAACCACAGCAGCACCAACCACAACTACAGCAGCTGCAACCACAACTACAGCAGCACCAACAACAACCACAGTTGTTCCAAAATCCACCACAGAAGCACCAACAACCACCACAGCTGCTCCAACCAGAACAACAGCAGTTCCAACCACAACTACAGCAGAACCAACAACCATCACAGCTGCTCCAACGACAACAACAGTAGATCCTACGACAACTACAGCAGCTCCTACCACAACCACAGCAGTTCCAACAACCACCACAGCAGCTCCAACAACAACTACAGCACCACCAACAACTACAACAGCAGTTCCAACCACAACGACAGCTGTACCTACCACAACTACAGCAGCTGCAACCACAACTACAGAAGCACCAACAACCACCACAGCTGCTCCAACCACAACAACAGTAGATCCTACGACAACTACAGCAGCTCCTACCACAACCACAGCAGTTCCAACAACCACCACAGCAGCTCCAACAACAAAAACAGCAGTACCAACCACAACGACAGAAGCACCAACAACAACCACAGCAGTTCCAACTACAACTACAGCAGCTGCAACGACAACTACAGCAGCTGCTACCTCAACTACAGAAGCACCCACAACCACCACAGCTGCTCCAACCACAACAACAGTAGCTCCTACGACTACAACAGCAGCACCAACCACCACCACAGCAGCTCCAACCACAACTACAGCAGCTGCAACCACAACTACAGAAGCACCAACAACCACAACAGCTACTCCAACCACAACAGTAGCTCCTACGACAACAACATCAGCACCAACCACCACCACAGCAGCTCCAACAACCACCACAGCAGTACCAATCACAACGACAGAAGCAACAACAACAACCACAGCAGTTCCAACCACAACTACAGCAGCTGCAACGACAACTACAGCAGCTCCAACCATAACTACAGAAACACCAACAACCACCACAGCTGCTCCAACCACAACTACAGTAGCTCCTACGACAACAACAGCAGCACCAACCACCACCACAGCAGCTCCAACCACAACTACAGCAGCTGCAACAACAACCACAGCAGTTCCAACCACGACTACAGCGGTACCAACCACAACTACAGCAGCTGCAACAACCACCACAGCAGTTCCAACCACAACTACAGCAGGACCAACAACCACCACAGCAGCTCCAACCACAACTACAGAAGCTGCAACAACAACCACAGCAGTTTCAACCACAACCACAGCAGCACCAACCACAACTACAGCAGCTGCAACCACAACTACAGCAGCACCAACAACAACCACAGTAGTTCCAACATCCACCACAGCAGCACCAACAACCACCACAGAAGCTACAAGCACAACTACAGAAGCACCAACAACCACCACAGCTGCTCCAACCACAACAACAGCAGAACCAACAACCACCACAGCTGCTCCAATCACAACAACAGTAGATCCTACGACAACTACAGCAGCTCCTACCACAACCACAGCAGTTCCAACAACCACCACAGCAGCTCCAACAACAACTACAGCAGCACCAACAACTACCACAGCAGTTCCAACCACAACGACAGGTGTACCAACCACAACTACAGCAGCTGCAACCACAACTACAGAAGGACCAACAACCACAACAGCTGCTCCAACCACAACAGTAGCTCCTACGACAACAACAGCAGCACCAACCACCACCACAGCAGCTCCAACAACCACCACAGCAGTACCAACCACAACGACAGAAGCACCAACAACAACCACAGCAGTTCCAACCACAACTACAGCAGCTGCAACCACAACTACAGAAGCACCAACCACCACAACAGCTGCTCCAACAACCACCACAGCTGCTCCAACAACCACCACAGCTGCTCCAACCACGACAACAGCAGTTCAAACCACAACTACAGCAGAACCAACCACAACTACAGCAGCTGCAACCACAACAACAGTAGATCCTATGACAACTACAGCAGCTACTACCACAACCACAGCAGTTCCAACAACCACCATGGCAGCTCCAACAACTACAGCAGCACCAACAACTACCACAGCAGTTCCAACCACAACGACAGCTGTACCAACCACAACTACAGCAGCTGCAACCACGAATACAGAAGCACCAACAACCACAACAGCTGCTCCAACCACAACAACAGTAGCTCCTACGACAACAACAGCAGCACCAACCACCATCACAGCAGCTCCAACAACCACCAAAGCAGTACCAACCTCAACTACAGAAGCACCAACAACCACAACAGCTGCTCCAAGCACAACAACAGTAGCTCCTACGACAACTACAGCAGCTGCAACCACAACTACAGAAGCACCACCAACCACAACAGCTGCTGTAACCACAACAACAATAGCACTTACGACAACAACAGCAGCACCAACCACCACCACAGCAGCTCCAACCACAACAACAGTAGCTCCTACGACAACAACAGCAGCTGCAACAACTACAGCAACACCAACAACAACCACAACAGTACCAACAACCACCACAGCAGCTCCAACCACAACTACAGCAGCTCCTACGACAACAACAGCAACACCAACCACCACCACAGCAGCTCCAACAACCACCACAGCAGTTCCAACAACCACCACAGCAGCTCCAACAACTACAGCAGCACCAACAACAACCACAACAGTTCCAACCACAACGACAGCTGTACCAACCACAACTACAGCAGCTGCAACCACAACTACAGAAGCACCAACAACCACAACAGCTGCACCAACCACAACAACAGTAGCTCCTTCGACAACAACAGCAGCACCAACCACCAGCACAGCATCTCCAACAACCACCACAGCAGTTCCAACCACAACGACAGCGGTACCAACCACACCTACAGCAGCTGCAACGACAACTACAGACGCACCAACAACCACCACAGCTGCTCCAACCACAACAACAGTAGCTCCTACGACAACGACAGAAGCACCAACAACAAACACAGCAGTTCCAACCACAACTACAGCAGCTGCAACGACAACTACAGCAGCTCCAACCATAACTACAGAAGCACCAACAACCACCACAGCAGTTCCAACAACCATCACAGCAGCTCCAACAACAACTACAGCAGCACCAACAACAACCACAACAGTTCCAACCACAACAACAGCTGTACCAACCACAACTACAGCAGCTGCAACAACAACTACAGCAGAACCAACAACCACCACAGCAGATCCAACAACAACTACAGCAGCACCAACCACCACAACAGCTGCTCCAAACACAACAAAAGTAGCTCCTACGACAACGACAGAAGCACCAACAACAACCACAGCAGTTCCAACCACAACTACAGCAGCTGCAACCACAACAACAGCAACACCAACCACCACCACAGCAGCTCCAACAACCACCACAGCAGTTCCAACAACCACCACAGGAGCTCCAACAACAACTACAGCAGCACCAACAACAACCACAACAGTTCCAACCACAACGACAGCTGTACCAACCACAACTACAGCAGCTGCAACAACAACTACAGCAGAACCAACAACCACCACAGCAGATCCAACAACAACTACAGCAGCACCAACCACCACAACAGCTGCACCAACCACAACAACAGTAGCTCCTACGACAACAACAGCAGCACCAACCACCACCACAGCATCTCCAACAACCACCACAGCAGCTCCTACCACAACCACAGCAGCTCCAACAACAACTACAGCAGCACCAACAACAACCACAACAGTTCCAACCACAACGACAGCTGTACCAACCACAACTACAGCAGCTGCAACCACAACTACAGAAGCACCAACAACCACAACAGCTGCACCAACCACAACAACAGTAGCTCCTACGACAACAACAGCAGCACCAACCACCACCACAGCATCTCCAACAACCACCACAGCAGTACCAACCACAACGACAGAAGCACCAAAAACAACCACAGCAGTTCCAACCACAACGACAGCGGTACCAACCACAACTACAGCAGCTGCAACGACAACTACAGACGCACCAACAACCACCACAGCTGCTCGAACCACAACAACAGCAGCTGCAACCACAACAACAGCAACACCAACCACCACCACAGCAGCTCCAACAACCACCACAGCAGTTCCAACAACCACCACAGCAGCTCCAACAACAACTACAGCAGCACCAACAACAACCACAACAGTTCCAACCACGACAGCTGTACCAACCACAACTACAGCAGCTGCAACAACAACTACAGCAGAACCAACAACCACCACGGCAGATCCAACAACAACTACAGCAGCACCAACCACCACCACAGCAGCTCCAACCACAACAACAGCAGCTCCTACCACAACCACAGCAGTTCCAACAACCACCACAGCAGCTCCAACCACAACTACAGCAGCTGCAACCACAACAACAGCAACACCAACCACCACCACAGGAGCTCCAACAACCTCCACAGCAGTTCCAACAACCACCACAGCAGCTCCAACAACAACTACAGCAGCACCAACAACAACCACAACAGTTCCAACCACAACGACAGCTGTACCAACCACAACTACAGCAGCTGCAACAACAACTACAGCAGAACCAACAACCACCACAGCAGATCCAACAACAACTACAGCAGCACCAACCACCACAACAGCAGCTCCAACCACTACAACAGCAGCTCCTACCACAACCACAGCAGTTCCAACAACCACCACAGCAGCTCCAACCACGACTACAGCAGCTGCAACCACAACAACAGCAACACCAACCACCACCACAGCAGCTCCAACAACCACCACAGCAGTTCCAACAACCACCACAGCAGCTCCAACAAAAACTACAGCAGCACCAACAACAACCGCAACAGTTCCAACCACAACGACAGCTGTACCAACCACAACTACAGCAGCTGCAACCACAACTACAGAAGCACCAACAACCACAACAGCTGCACCAACCACAACAACAGTAGCTCCTACGACAACTACAGCAGCTGCAACCACAACTACAGAAGCACCAACAACCACAACAGCTGCTCCAACAACAACAACAGTAGCTCCTACGACAACAACAGCAGCACCAACCACCACCACAGCAGCTCCAACCACAACTACAGCAGCTGATACAACAACCACAGCAGTTCCAACCACAACTACAGAAGCACCAACAACAACCACAGCTGCTCCAACCACAACAGTAGCTCCTACGACAACAACAGCAGAACCAACCACCACCACAGCAGCTCCAACAACAACTACAGCAGCACCAACCACCACCACAGCAGTACCAACCACAACGACAGCGGTACCAACCACAACTACAGCAGCTGCAACTACAACTACAGCAGCTCCAACCACAACTACAGAAGCACCAACAACCACCACAGCTGCTGATACAACAACCACAGCAGTTCCAACCACAACTACAGCAGCTACGACGACAACTACAGCAGCTGCAACCACAACAACAGAAGCACCAACAACCAAAACAGCTGATCCAACCACAACAACAGTAGCTTCTACGACAGCAACAGCAGCACCATCCACCACCACAGCAGCTCCAACCACAACAACAGTAGCTCCTATGACAAAAACAGCAGCACCAACCACCACCACAGCAGCTTCAACCACAACTACAGCAGCTCCAACAACAACCACAGCAGTTCCAACCACAACGACAGCAGTACCAACCACAACTACAGCAGCTGCAACAACTACAGCAGCTGCAACCACAACTACAACAGCACCATCATCAACCACAGTAGTTCCAACATCCACCACAGCAGCACCAACAACCACCACAGTAGCTCCAACCACAACTACAGAAGCACCAACAACAACCTCAGCTGCTAAAACCACAACAACAGCAGTTCCAACCACAACTACAGCAGAACCAACAACCACCACAGCTGCTCCAACCACAACAACATTAGCTCCTACTACAACTACAGCAGCTCCTGCCACAACCACAGCAGTTCCAACAACCACCACAGCAGCTCCAACAACAACTACAGCAGTTGCAGCGACAACTGCAGCAGCT
Organism: Xiphophorus maculatus; assembly: GCF_002775205.1. Taxonomy (NCBI): domain Eukaryota; kingdom Metazoa; phylum Chordata; class Actinopteri; order Cyprinodontiformes; family Poeciliidae; genus Xiphophorus; species Xiphophorus maculatus. The sequence continues at coordinate 5,007,902 of NC_036452.1, read as the reverse complement.
CCAACCACAACTACAGAAGCACCAACAACCACCACAGCTGCTAAAACCACAACAGTAGCTCCTACGACAACAACAGCAGCACCAACCACCACCACAGCAGCTTCAACCACAACTACAGCAGCTGATACAACAACCACAGCAGTTCCAACCACAACGACAGTGGTACCAACCACAACCACAGGAGCACCAACAACCACCACAGCAGGTCCAACCACAACAACAGTCGCTCTGACAACAAGTACAGCAGCTGCAACCACAACAACAGCAGATGCAACCACAACAACTCCAACCCCAACTACTGCAACTGCAGCTCCAACTACAACCACAGTAGTTCCTACCACAACTCTGACTACAATCACAGGATCGCCAATTAAAACCACAGCTACTCTATCTACAACCACAGCAGCAGCAACCACTCCAGGTCCCACCACAACATCTGCAGCTCCAACAACCACCACAGCAGTTCCAACCACTACGACAGCAGGACCAACCACAACTACAGAAGCACCAACAACCACCACAGCAGTTCCAACCACAACTACAGCAGAACCAACAACCACCACAGTTGCTCCAACCACAACAACAGTAGCTCCTAAGACAACTACAACAGCACCAACAACCACCACAGTAGCTCCTACGACAACAACAGCAGCACCAACCAAAACCACAGCAGCTCCAACCACAACAACAGCAGCTGCAACTACAACTACAGCAGCACCAACAACAACCACAGCAGTTCCAACCACAACGACAGCAGCACCAACAACAAACACAGCAGGTCCAACAACCACCACAGCAGTACCAACCACAAAGACAGAAGCACCAACAACAACCACAGCAGTTCCAACCACAACAACAGCAGCACCTACCACAACTACAGAAGCATCAACAACAACCACAGCAGTTCCAACCACAACTACAGCAGCACCAACAACCACCACAGCAGCTCCAACAACCACAGTAGCTCCAACCACAACAACAGTGGTACCAACCACAACTACAGCAGCTGCAACGACAACTACAGCAGCTGCAACCACAACGACAGAAGCAGCAACAACAACCACAGCAGTTCCAAAAACAACCACAGCAGCACCAAGCACAACTACAGCAGCACCAACAACCACCACAGCAGCTCCAACCACAACTACAGCAGCTGCAACCACGACTACAGAAGGACCAACCACAACCACAGCAGCTGCGACCACAACTACACCAACTGTGACCACAACTAGAGCAACTCCAACCACAAGCACAGCAGCTGCAACCACAAGCACTGCAGCTCCAACCACAACAACTGCACCTCCAACTACTGCAACTGCAGCTCCCACCACAACCACAGCATCTCCTACCACAACCACAGCAGCTCCGAACACAACTACACCAACTGCGACCACAACTAGAGCAACTCCAAACACAAACACAGCAGCTCCAACCACAACCACAACAGCTGCAACCACAAGCACTGCAGCTCCCACCACAACCACAGCAGTTCCGACAACAACTACACCAACTGCGACCACAACTAGAGCAACTCCAACCACAAGCACAGCAGCTCCAACCACAACTACACCAACTGCGACCACAACTAGAGCAACTCCAAACACAAGCACAGCAGCTCCAACCACAACCACAGCAGCTGCAACCACAAGCACTGCAGCTCCAACCACAACAACTGCAACTCCAACTACTGCAACTGCAGCTCCCACCACAACCACAGCATCTCCTACCACAACAACAGCAGCTCCGACCACAACTACACCAACTGCGACCACAACTAGAGCAACTCCAACCACAAACACAGCAGCTCCAACCACAACCACAGCAGCTGCAACCACAAGCACTGCAGCTCCAACCACAACTGCAACTCCAACTACTGCAACTGCAGCTCCCACCACAACCACAGCATCTCCTACCACAACCACAGCAGCTCCGACCACAACTACACCAACTGCGACCACAACTAGAGCAACTCCAAACACAAACACAGCAGCTCCAACCACAACCACAGCCGCTGCAACCACAAGCACTGCAGCTCCCACCACAACCACAGCATCTCCTACCACAACCACAGCATCTCCTACCACAACCACAGCAGCTCCGACCACAACTACACCAACTGCGACCACAACTAGAGCAACTCCAACCACAACCACAGCATCTCCTACCACGACCACAGCAACTCCGACCACAACCACAGCAGCACCTACAACCACCACAGCAGGTCCAACCACAACAACAGTCGCTCCGACGACAACTACAGCAGCGGCAACCACAACAACTTCAACCCCAACTACTGCAACTGCAGCTCCAACTACAACCACAGTAGTTCCTACCACAACTCTGACTACAATCACAGGATCGCCAATTAAAACCACAGCTACTCTATCTACAACCACAGCAGCAGCCACTCCAGGTCCCACCACAACATCTGCAGCTCCAACAACCACCACAGCAGTTCCAACCACAACTACAGCAGAACCAACAACCACCACAGTTGCTCCAACCACAACAACAGTAGCTCCTAAGACAACTACAACAGCACCAACAACCATCACAGCAGCTCCAACCACAACAACAGCAGCAACAACAACAAACACAGCAGGTCCAACAACCACCACAGCAGTACCAACCACAACTACAGCAGCTGCAACCACAACTACAGCAGCACCAACAACAAACACAGCAGGTCCAACAACCACCACAGCAGTACCAACCACAAAGACAGAAGCACCAACAACAACCACAGCAGTTCCAACCACAACAGCAGCACCTACCACAACTACAGAAGCATCAACAACAACCACAGCAGTTCCAACCACAACTACAGCAGCACCAACAACCACCACAGCAGCTCCAACAACCACAGTAGCTCCAACCACAACAACAGTGGTACCAACCACAACTACAGCAGCTGCAACGACAACTACAGCAGCTGCAACCACAACGACAGAAGCAGCAACAACAACCACAGCAGTTCCAAAAACAACCACAGCAGCACCAAGCACAACTACAGCAGCACCAACAACCACCACAGCAGCTCCAACCACAACTACAGCAGCTGCAACCACGACTACAGAAGGACCAACCACAACCACAGCAGCTGCGACCACAACTACACCAACTGTGACCACAACTAGAGCAACTCCAACCACAAGCACAGCAGCTGCAACCACAAGCACTGCAGCTCCAACCACAACAACTGCACCTCCAACTACTGCAACTGCAGCTCCCACCACAACCACAGCATCTCCTACCACAACCACAGCAGCTCCGACCACAACTACACCAACTGCGACCACAACTAGAGCAACTCCAACCACAAACACAGCAGCTCCAACCACAACCACAGCAGCTGCAACCACAAGCACTGCAGCTCCAACCACAACAACTGCAACTCCAACTACTGCAACTGCAGCTCCCACCACAACCACAGCATCTCCTACCACAACCACAGCAGCTCCGACCACAACTACACCAACTGCGACCACAACTAGAGCAACTCCAAACACAAACACAGCAGCTCCAACCACAACCACAGCAGCTGCAACCACAAGCACTGCAGCTCCCACCACAACCACAGTATCTCCTACCACAACCACAGCAGCTCCAACCACAACCACAGTAGCATCAACAACTACTGCAGATGCAACCACAACAACCACAGTAGCAGCAACCACAACTTCAGCAGTACCAACGACAACCATAGCAGTTCCAACCACAACAACAGCGGTACCAACCACAACTACTGCAGCTGCAACGACAACTACAGCAGCTGCAACCACAACATCAGCAGCACCAACAACCACCACATCTGCTCCAACCACAACAACAGTAGCTCCTACGACAACTACAGCAGTTCCTACCACAAACACAGCAGTTCCGACAACAACTACACCAACTGCGACCACATCTAGAGCAACTCCAACCACAAGCACAGCAGCTCCAACCACAACTACACCAACTGCGACCACAACTAGAGCAACTCCAACCACAAGCACAGCAGCTCCAACCACAACCACAGCAGATGCAACCACAAGCACTGCAGCTCCAACCACAACAACTGCAACTCCAACTACTGCAACTGCAGCTCCCACCACAACCACAGCATCTCCTACCACAACCACAGCAGCTCCGACCACAACTACACCAACTGCGACCACAACTAGAGCAACTCCAACCACAAACACAGCAGCTCCAACCACAACCACAGCAGCTGCAACCACAAGCACTGCAGCTCCAATCACAACAACTGCAACTCCAACTACTGCAACTGCAGCTCCCACCACAACTACACAAACTGCGACCACAACTAGAGCAACTCCAACCACAACAACAGCATCTCCTACCACAACCACAGCAGCTCCGACCACAACTACACCAACTGCGACCACAACTAGAGCAACTCCAACCACAAACACAGCAGCTCCAACCACAACCACAGCAGCTGCAACCACAAGCACTGCAGCTCCCACCACAACCACAGCATCTCCTACCACGACCACAGCAACTCCGACCACAACCACAGCAGCACCTACAACCACCACAGCAGGTCCAACCACAACAACAGTCGCTCCGACGACAACTACAGCAGAGGCAACCACAACAACTCCAACCCCAACTACTGCAACTGCAGCTCCAACTACAACCACAGTAGTTCCTACCACAACTCTGACTACAATCACAGGATCGCCAATTAAAACCACAGCTACTCTATCTACAACCACAGCAGCAGCAACCACTCCAAGTCCCACCACAACATCTGCAGCTCCAACAACCACCACAGCAGTTCCAACCACTACGACAGCAGGACCAACCACAACTACAGAAGCACCAACAACCACCACAGCAGTTCCAACCACAACTACAGCAGAACCAACAACCACCACAGTTGCTCCAACCACCACAACAGTAGCTCCTAAGACAACTACAACAGCACCAACAACCACCACAGTAGCTCCTACGACAACAACAGCAGCACCAACCAAAACCACAGCAGCTCCAACCACAACAACAGCAGCTGCAACTACAACTACAGCAGCACCAACAACAACCACAGCAGTTCCAACCACAACGACAGCAGCACCAACAACAAACACAGCAGGTCCAACAACCACCACAGCAGTACCAACCACAAAGACAGAAGCACCAACAACAACCACAGCAGTTCCAACCACAACAACAGCAGCACCTACCACAACTACAGAAGCATCAACAACAACCACAGCAGTTCCAACCACAACTACAGCAGCACCAACAACCACCACAGCAGCTCCAACAACCACAGTAGCTCCAACCACAACAACAGTGGTACCAACCACAACTACAGCAGCTGCAACGACAACTACAGCAGCTGCAACCACAACGACAGAAGCAGCAACAACAACCACAGCAGTTCCAAAAACAACCACAGCAGCACCAAGCACAACTACAGCAGCACCAACAACCACCACAGCAGCTCCAACCACAACTACAGCAGCTGCAACCACGACTACAGAAGGACCAACCACAACCACAGCAGCTGCGACCACAACTACACCAACTGTGACCACAACTAGAGCAACTCCAAACACAAGCACAGCAGCTGCAACCACAAGCACTGCAGCTCCAACCACAACAACTGCACCTCCAACTACTGCAACTGCAGCTCCCACCACAACCACAGCATCTCCTACCACAACCACAGCAGCTCCGAACACAACTACACCAACTGCGACCACAACTAGAGCAACTCCAAACACAAACACAGCAGCTCCAACCACAACCACAACAGCTGCAACCACAAGCACTGCAGCTCCCACCACAACCACAGCAGTTCCGACAACAACTACACCAACTGCGACCACAACTAGAGCAACTCCAAACACAAGCACAGCAGCTCCAACCACAACCACAGCAGCTGCAACCACAAGCACTGCAGCTCCAACCACAACAACTGCAACTCCAACTACTGCAACTGCAGCTCCCACCACAACCACAGCATCTCCTACCACAACAACAGCAGCTCCGACCACAACTAGAGCAACTCCAAACACAAACACAGCAGCTCCAACCACAACCACAGCAGCTGCAACCACAAGCACTGCAGCTCCCACCACAACCACAGCATCTCCTACCACGACCACAGCAACTCCGACCACAACCACAGCAGCACCTACAACCACCACAGCAGGTCCAACCACAACAACAGTCGCTCCGACGACAACTACAGCAGCGGCAACCACAACAACTTCAACCCCAACTACTGCAACTGCAGCTCCAACTACAACCACAGTAGTTCCTACCACAACTCTGACTACAATCACAGGATCGCCAATTAAAACCACAGCTACTCTATCTACAACCACAGCAGCAGCAACCACTCCAGGTCCCACCACAACATCTGCAGCTCCAACAACCACCACAGCAGTTCCAACCACTACGACAGCAGGACCAACCACAACTACAGAAGCACCAACAACCACCACAGCAGTTCCAACCACAACTACAGCAGAACCAACAACCACCACAGTTGCTCCAACCACCACAACAGTAGCTCCTAAGACAACAACAACAGCACCAACAACCACCACAGTAGCTCCTACGACAACAACAGCAGCACCAACCAAAACCACAGCAGCTCCAACCACAACAACAGCAGCTGCAACTACAACTACAGCAGCACCAACAACAACCACAGCAGTTCCAACCACAACGACAGCAGCACCAACAACAAACACAGCAGGTCCAACAACCACCACAGCAGTACCAACCACAAAGACAGAAGCACCAACAACAACCACAGCAGTTCCAACCACAACAACAGCAGCACCTACCACAACTACAGAAGCATCAACAACAACCACAGCAGTTCCAACCACAACTACAGCAGCACCAACAACCACCACAGCAGATCCAACAACCACAGTAGCTCCAACCACAACAACAGTGGTACCAACCACAACTACAGCAGCTGCAACGACAACTACAGCAGCTGCAACCACAACGACAGAAGCAGCAACAACAACCACAGCAGTTCCAAAAACAACCACAGCAGCACCAAGCACAACTACAGCAGCACCAACAACCACCACAGCAGCTCCAACCACAACTACAGCAGCTGCAACCACGACTACAGAAGGACCAACCACAACCACAGCAGCTGCGACCACAACTACACCAACTGTGACCACAACTAGAGCAACTCCAACCACAAGCACAGCAGCTGCAACCACAAGCACTGCAGCTCCAACCACAACAACTGCACCTCCAACTACTGCAACTGCAGCTCCCACCACAACCACAGCATCTCCTACCACAACCACAGCAGCTCCGAACACAACTACACCAACTGCGACCACAACTAGAGCAACTCCAAACACAAACACAGCAGCTCCAACCACAACCACAACAGCTGCAACCACAAGCACTGCAGCTCCCACCACAACCACAGCAGTTCCGACAACAACTACACCAACTGCGACCACAACTAGAGCAACTCCAAACACAAGCACAGCAGCTCCAACCACAACCACAGCAGCTGCAACCACAAGCACTGCAGCTCCAACCACAACAACTGCAACTCCAACTACTGCAACTGCAGCTCCCACCACAACCACAGCATCTCCTACCACAACAACAGCAGCTCCGACCACAACTAGAGCAACTCCAAACACAAACACAGCAGCTCCAACCACAACCACAGCAGCTGCAACCACAAGCACTGCAGCTCCCACCACAACCACAGCATCTCCTACCACGACCACAGCAACTCCGACCACAACCACAGCAGCACCTACAACCACCACAGCAGGTCCAACCACAACAACAGTCGCTCCGACGACAACTACAGCAGAGGCAACCACAACAACTCCAACCCCAACTACTGCAACTGCAGCTCCAACTACAACCACAGTAGTTTCTACCACAACTCTGACTACAATCACAGGATCGCCAATTAAAACCACAGCTACTCTATCTACAACCACAGCAGCAGCAACCACTCCAGGTCCCACCACAACATCTGCAGCTCCAACAACCACCACAGCAGTTCCAACCACAACTACAGCAGAACCAACAACCACCACAGTTGCTCCAACCACAACAACAGTAGCTCCTAAGACAACTACAACAGCACCAACAACCACCACAGTAGCTCCTACGACAACAACAGCAGCACCAACCAAAACCACAGCAGCTCCAACCACAACAACAGCAGCTGCAACTACAACTACAGCAGCACCAACAACAACCACAGCAGTTCCAACCACAACGACAGCAGCACCAACAACAAACACAGCAGGTCCAACAACCACCACAGCAGTACCAGCCACAAAGACAGAAGCACCAACAACAACCACAGCAGTTCCAACCACAACAACAGCAGCACCTACCACAACTACAGAAGCATCAACAACAACCACAGCAGTTCCAACCACAACTACAGCAGCACCAACAACCACCACAGCAGCTCCAACAACCACAGTAGCTCCAACCACAACAACAGTGGTACCAACCACAACTACAGCAGCTGCAACGACAACTACAGCAGCTGCAACCACAACGACAGAAGCAGCAACAACAACCACAGCAGTTCCAAAAACAACCACAGCAGCACCAAGCACAACTACAGCAGCACCAACAACCACCACAGCAGCTCCAACCACAACTACAGCAGCTGCAACCACGACTACAGAAGGACCAACCACAACCACAGCAGCTGCGACCACAACTACACCAACTGTGACCACAACTAGAGCAACTCCAACCACAAGCACAGCAGCTGCAACCACAAGCACTGCAGCTCCAACCACAATAACTGCAACTCCAACTACTGCAACTGCAGCTCCCACCACAACCACAGCATCTCCTACCACAACCACAGCAGCTCCGAACACAACTACACCAACTGCGACCACAACTAGAGCAACTCCAAACACAAACACAGCAGCTCCAACCACAACCACAACAGCTGCAACCACAAGCACTGCAGCTCCCACCACAACCACAGCAGTTCCGACAACAACTACACCAACTGCGACCACAACTAGAGCAACTCCAACCACAAGCACAGCAGCTCCAACCACAACTACACCAACTGCGACCACAACTAGAGCAACTCCAAACACAAGCACAGCAGCTCCAACCACAACCACAGCAGATGCAACCACAAGCACTGCAGCTCCAACCACAACAACTGCAACTCCAACTACTGCAACTGCAGCTCCCACCACAACCACAGCATCTCCTACCACAACAACAGCAGCTCCGACCACAACTACACCAACTGCGACCACAACTAGAGCAACTCCAAACACAAACACAGCAGCTCCAACCACAACCACAGCCGCTGCAACCACAAGCACTGCAGCTCCCACCACAACCACAGCATCTCCTACCACAACCACAGCATCTCCTACCACAACCACAGCAGCTCCGACCACAACTACACCAACTGCGACCACAACTAGAGCAACTCCAACCACAACCACAGCATCTCCTACCACGACCACAGCAACTCCGACCACAACCACAGCAGCACCTACAACCACCACAGCAGGTCCAACCACAACAACAGTCGCTCCGACGACAACTACAGCAGCGGCAACCACAACAACTTCAACCCCAACTACTGCAACTGCAGCTCCAACTACAACCACAGTAGTTCCTACCACAACTCTGACTACAATCACAGGATCGCCAATTAAAACCACAGCTACTCTATCTACAACCACAGCAGCAGCAACCACTCCAGGTCCCACCACAACATCTGCAGCTCCAACAACCACCACAGCAGTTCCAACCACAACTACAGCAGAACCAACAACCACCACAGTTGCTCCAACCACAACAACAGTAGCTCCTAAGACAACTACAACAGCACCAACAACCATCACAGCAGCTCCAACCACAACAACAGCAGCACCAACAACAAACACAGCAGGTCCAACAACCACCACAGCAGTACCAACCACAACTACAGCAGCTGCAACCACAACTACAGCAGCACCAACAACAAACACAGCAGGTCCAACAACCACCACAGCAGTACCAACCACAAAGACAGAAGCACCAACAACAACCACAGCAGTTCCAACCACAACAACAGCAGCACGTACCACAACAACAGCAGCACCTACCACAACTACAGAAGCACCAACAACCACCACAGCAGCTCCAACCACAACTACAGCAGCTGCAACCACGACTACAGAAGGACCAACCACAACCACAGCAGCTCCGACCACAACTACAGCAACTGCGACCACAACTAGAGCAACTCCAACCACAAACACAGCAGCTCCAACCACAACCACAGCATCTCCTACCACAACCACAGCAGCTCCGACCACAACTACAGCAACTGCGACCACAACTAGAGCAACTCCAACCACAAACACAGCAGCTCCAACCACAACCACAGCATCTCCTACCACAACAATAGCAGCTCCAACCACAACCACAGCAGCTCCGACCACAACCACAGCATCTCCTACCACAACCACAGCAGCTCCGACCACAACTACACCAACTGCGACCACAACTAGAGCAACTCCAACCACAAACACAGCAGCTCCAACCACAACCACAGCATCTCCTACCACAACAACAGCAGCTCCAACCACAAGCACAGCAGCTCCGACCACAACCACAGCATCTCCTACCACAACCACAGCAGCTCCGACCACAACTACACCAACTGCGACCACAACTAGAGCAACTCCAACCACAACCACAGCATCTCCTACCACAACAACAGCAGCTCCAACCACAACCACAGCATCTCCTACCACAACCACAGCAGCTCCAACCACAACCACAGTAGCATCAACAACTACTGCAGATGCAACCACAACAATGACAGTAGCAGCAACCACAACTACAGCAGTACCAACGACAACCATAGCAGTTCCAACCACAACAACAGCGGTACCAACCACAACTACTGCAGCTGCAACGACAACTACAGCAGCTGCAACCACAACTTCAGCAGCACCAACAACCACCACATCTGCTCCAACCACAACAACAGTAGCTCCTACGACAACTACAGCAGCTCCTACCACAAACACAGCAGCTCCAACCACAACTACACCAACTGCGACCACAACTAGAGCAACTCCAACCATAAGCACAGCAGCTCCAACCACAACCACAGCAGCTGCAACCACAAGCACTGCAGCTCCAACCACAACAACTGCAACTCCAACTACTGCAACTGCAGCTCCCACCACAACCACAGCAGCTCCAACCACAACCACAGCAACTCCAACTACTGCAACTGCAGCTCCCACCACAACCACAGCATCACCTACCACAACAACAGTCGCTCCGACGACAACTACAGCAGCTGCAACCACAACAACAGCAGCTGCAACCACAAGCACTGCAGCTCCAACCACAACAACTCCAACCCCAACTCCTGCAACTGAAGCTCCAACTACAACCACAGTAGTTCCTACCACAACTCTGACTACAATCACAGGATCGCCAATTAAAACCACAGCTACTCTATCTACAACCTCAGCAGCAGCAACCACTCCAGGTCCCACCACAACATCTGCAGCTCCAACAACCACCACAGCAGTTCCAACCACGACGACAGCAGCACCAACCACAACTACAGTAGCATCAACAACTACTGCAGATGCAACCACAACAACAGGAGTACAAACAACAACGACAGTAGCTGCAACCACAACTACAGCAGCACCAACAACTACCACAGCAGTTCCAACCACAGCAACAGCGGTACTAACCACAACTACAGCAGCTGCAACGACAACTACAGCAGCTGCAACCACAACTACAGCACCAACAACAACAACCACAGCAGTTCCAACATCCACCACAGCAGCACCAACAACCACCACAGCAGTACCAACCACAACGATAGTAACTCCTACGCCAATAACAGCAGCACCAACCACAACTTCAGCAACATCAACAACAACTACTGCAGATGCAACCACACAAACAGGAGCACCAACAACAACGACAGCAGCAGCAACCACAACTACAGCAGCACCAACAACCACCGCAGCAGCTCCAACCACAACAACAGCAGTTCCAACCACGACAGCGGCACCAACCACAACTACAGCAGCACCAACAACAACAACTGAAGGGCCAACCACAAGCACAGCAGTTTCGACCACAACTACAGCAACTCCAACCACAACCACTGCAGCTCCAATTACAACCTCTGTGGCAATAACGAAAAGCACACCTGCTCAAAACACAACTACAACAGCTCCAACAACAAACGCAGCAACTTCAACTGCTATAGCAGGAGAAACGACATTTACACACCCTCCAAGTATGTTTTCTACTTTACAAATATACACAATTTAGCACACATAGTTTCATTAACATAGCTGAAATTACTTAATTAAATCATGAAATTCTGACATCGTACCTTTGTGTTTCTTATCTCAATTTTAAAGATGCATGTGCTTCAAATCCATGCCTCGGTGGAAGCACCTGTGAGGAACGTGATGACCACACCTATGTGTGTTTGTGTGTAGCTGGAGAAGTTTACAGTCCTCAAGGCTGTCAAAAGGGTATGTGTATGAATGTGAAGTAACAAGGAATTGTAGTACTTTGCTTAAGTAAGGCCTTATGGTGTTTACAAAATATGTTCAGTAAACAGACTTAGCTGTTCATAAATCAACAAGTTCTTTTTTCATTTCTTTTTTGTGTATCACTTAAGTTTAAATACTGAAAGTAGTGCCAACGTTCCACCAACACAGAACATGCAGTGTGTAGGGCAACAAGTGGGAGCACAAGAAAATGTAATTTTTGAAAAAATCATCATCATATTTAATGATTTTATATAAAGACATGTTTAAAACAAAAGAGATTGCTGGATGATGGTTGGATGTTGCTCACATTCTGTGCCCCTCTGGTCCACCTTTCCTTATACTGATGCTGTTTCACAGAAATCAGAGCAGCCATGAGCAACACTTGGTGGTGGCTGATAGGGAAAAATTAGGAAAAAAAGTTTAGAATTGTTCTGGTTTCTGGTGGATGTTAATATTGTTTAATTTGATACAGAGGTCGCGATATTTTCCGTATTCAAGCGTTTTTTTTTTTTAAACGACCGGAAAATTTAAAGCCCGTCCGTCATTTGACAGGTTATAATTAACACCGTCGTCTGGTGCACTTGGGCAGACATTATAGACTTTATGCAAAGATTTCATCGCAGAGTCAACTAAAGTCAATTAATTTACAAAGTCCTTTTTGAAAATTATCTAATGGACACTGAACTAAATGCGTCTTTCTGGCAGTGTGTTGAAACGTTATGGACCGGACGCTTTGGAGTGAGTCTGGTTAGGAAGCGCATTCCAAACCTTTGGTAGACATGGCGCGTTTAATTCAAGTCTCCATTACAGACCAGAGAAAACTAAGGAGAATACAAAATTGTTTTAATCCATTTATAGTCTAAACAAAGGAGCCGCCAGTTTATCTTGAGGAAATAAATAACGGTGCAGACGTTAATTTGACCATAACACGCGCAGTGCGCTGCACAACCAATGCAGATGTGGCTCCGCCGCTGCGAAGAATTAAACTTAACTCACTCTGCAGTTTCAACATGTGGAGCCTTCTTGATGCACGTTACCCTTACACACCCAGGAGAGTTCAATTGATCAGTTTGGATCAGACAGATCCAACTGACAGATGAACTAGCGGAGATTTCTCTGCAGATGGGGCCCAGGAGGAATTTGAGAGACGCTATTGTTCAGACCCCAACGGGTGAAGTGCTCGTAATTTAAGTGGAGTCGTTTGAATGAATTTATTATAAGTTATTGGGGCCACAGTCAATGGTTTTTGTCACTATGGAGAAAAGTTAGATGCGTTCATCTGCTTTATGTGTGATGGTATCTGGATTCACGGTTCAACTAGGTGAATATTAACTAAACTGCATAAAAATGCAGCTAAATAGCCGATGTTAATATGGTTATAATTTGACGGGTAAAGATAGTACATGTCCAATTTTTTTTAATGTTGTCTGTCAAGATGACGGATAACAAAAAAAAAGTCTAGCGCGAACTCTGATTTGATATTTCAGATATTTTGACAACTAATGACAAGGAGAGCAGACATTTTTGTGCCCCGGTTTGCACTTGCTTTTCAAACCCGCTAAACACAACAAAAAACAGCACCCATTAACTGGTTCAACTTTGATAAATTGCATTATAGATTGAAAGTCATTATACTTCCATGTCTTCCTACCCGTAATTTTTCACTTTCTGATATTCATTTGAGCATAGAAGCAAAATACATTTCCCTGCTATACTGCTCATTGTTTTGCTGAAGCAATTATGCTAGTGCTATCTCTTTGTTAGATCCTGTTTGCGTATGCTATCAAGTTTGCACCTGCTCTTATACATGCAAACCTTTAAAGATGAGGACCTCATTTTTTTTCTTCAAAACTGAATTTTCTTTATAAAATCTGTTTAGTCATATTTTTTTCTGATTTTGAGGCACAAAGGCTAAGACTCACTGCTGACTGCTTCTTTGTTGATAGACTGGTGGTTGATCTTTGTGATCGTTGCATCTGTCTTCGGATCCCTCCTCATCATCATGTTGATTGCTCTGCTGTTGGTAGTAAAGAAGTAAGTTTGAACCCACTTTGGTCTTGTTTTTTTGTTCTTTTCTAAATCTGCATTCTAACCCTTGTATTAGATAACAATTTATATTACTTATGCAAGGTCATTTTAAAATTAAGTGATTTTACCAATTATTTACCAATGGTTGTAGAAATCTAACTATAAACACAACACTCTACAACACTGGAGACAGTTGCAATACTTTGTTATTCTTGTTTTTCAGATTCAAGAAGAAACTCTTCAAGAACAAAGAGAAAGACATTTGGAAACCCTTCCAAGTTCCGTCCTTTTCCAAGGGCCCACCATCCTATAGCAGCAGTGATAACTTTTTCACCTGGGTCAAAGAATCAGCAAACAGCCCAGGAAATGATGGGGTCCCACGAATCCCACGGGCCAAACTCAGTGCCAATTGGGACAGCAGGCCCAGCTCTGAGTGGACTCCGAGTAACAGCCGACAAAGCTTGATTCCTTCGGGGATGAACTCGGTGGGTACACCTCTGCACGAGATACTCTGAAAAAAAACATCTGTGTTTTATTCATTCACAAATTATGATCTGTCTTCTTCTCTCCTGCAGCGATTCAGCGACAGCCAAGGTGACATGTTTCCATTCTCCCAGAGTCCACCCAGGAACATCCCCTACGAGGAGGTCCAAGCCAGCAATAGCCCTTATCACCAGATCCGAGCCACAAACCCTTACGCCAAGACCCAAGGCCAGACCAGCCCTTATTTAGTAATAACCTAATAAAGAAAAGGTACAGTGAATCACTTCAGGGGTTCAAATGTTGATATTTTTCCAAAAATCCTCTATTTCATTAGGACCCCACTGACAAATGTTGCAAACAAGAGCATATCATACGAAATGTGCAATGTAATAGATATTGTTATATCATTTGTTCCTTTACTGCTTTAGCTTCTCTTTTTGACTAAGCCTGTCGCAATAAGCATTTAATCGCATGATAAATTAATATGAGCATAATCATTTCCATTCTGACGATTGATATTTTTTGACAGGAAATTTTGTTTACAGAGACTTCATAATGCATTTTATTTATGGTTTCCGTTGAGTGTGGTTTTTGTTTCCTTTATATTTATTGATTTTGGTTTGTATTATATTTTGGATATTTAAAATGTCTCCCAGTTCCAGTGTGGAGTGTTCTGGTCAAAATTAAAAATCATTAGCTTTTGAGAAGGCAAACTTACACTGTTATGCCCTTGCAAATATAGTACTTGAAAATATTCTTAAGACAACAATATTTTTGTTTCTTGGAATAATTTTCGGGGCAGTTTATCATCCAGTAAGATTTGTAATTATGTTCTTGCATTATACCATTACTATATTGCTTGAAAATAGTCTTAGAATAACAGTATTATTATCATTTATCACCATCATGACAATTTATTGTCCAGACAGGGCTTGTGTGACTTCTGCCCTGTTAAGCTGCCATAAAGCAGTCTGTGTTTTATTGTCAAAATCATAAAATTAGGTTAATAATTCCAACATTGTGAGTCACTCAACCTCTCAGTTCTGTATGTTAACTGAACATAATAAATACATAATTTATTTAGTGTTTATACTCACGGAGCAAAAACTGATGCTCTTGCCCAGTTTTTTGCTCATTTGTTCATCTATGAATTTACTAAAGTTCTGATTTTTGTTGTAGCTATTTTAGGTTGAATTTTATTCTCAGTGGTATATTTAGCTAAGTTTTGGTAAATGAGATGAGCTGAATATTGCTCTAAATCAGAAAATGCGAAAATTTTCAGCATCTTTCAATGTGTTTTGTATAATATTAAAATCTATTTATCACATAATTCAAACAGTTCAGAGTATTTTAACATAGTTTATATATTTATTCTTTCCATATTGACTTGTTTGATATTGTATTTAACACATTAACATTGGAACTATAAAGTTTGGATTGCCGGTTTTTGAGTCTCACGAGTTTTATAAGGATGATTTTGCTGTGATGTACTCATTAATGTTTATATTTTTATACTTATATACAGTCTAGATCAAAAGTTTGCAAACTCACCATGAGAAAACTGTTATATTCAATAAATATAAGAGAAAATAGTTTATTTTAGTAACTCAATTCACACTGAAAGAGATTATTTAGACACACATCAACTGATGTGTCCAAGTCTATACTTTTGTTAATTATGATTTTTGGTTTGTTTCAAATGTAAACATGACATTTAACACCAGACAATTAAAAACATCTATGTGCATAATGAGTATGTTTAATGTTTAATATTTACTTTAAGATTATTATTTGTAAGAGGCACATTTAATCTCATTTGTTGAAAAAGACTATGACTTGTGTTAAATTTGGGTTTATATTAATGCATGAAGCACTTTAACTGTTCTTGTTTCGAGTTGAAATATTTATACAATAAAACAACAATTTTTAAAAACAAGTACTGAGTTGAAAGTTTGAATATATTTTCTCTTTTTTCCGTCCTGCTCTCCTTTTCCCAGGTGACAGAAAACTTGATTGTGCTTGAACAATTTTTCTCCTCTAGATGGAACCAGTGGCATAATGTTCCCCTTTTTCCCTCAGTGCTTCCTGCCTTCAACTGCCACATATGTTTCTCATTTCCTGGATCCTGCTGCTACTTAAGATAACTCCAGAAATCAGCTCAAATCAAATCAGAGGAAGTGTTATGATGGTTATTTTCAAAAGGAAAGGAAAAATGCAAATAAATTAAATCAGGGGGAAACGCTCAAAGGAACATGTTTGTTGTGAATAAATATCCAAAAAAACCAAAGGACATATGAAATGACAGGCCTCGTTATTGATAAAGCAAGGAGACAGATTGTATGGGGCTCCTGAACTGGCAAACTTTCTGGTTATCAAAAATACATTAAATTTACTTCTGGATACCATACAGAAGAAAAGCTTCGTTTTAACATGAAACAGTTTTCAACTATTTGACTTTTCAATAAAAGTCAATATTACCACATCGAGTATTTTGAACAGTAAGGCTCTTTTTGTTTTGTTTTATTTGGATGGGGGTTTTTATTTTTATTTTTGTTATTTCAATTTGTTTGTTTCAGCTCAGTTTAGTTCATTCTTATTAAATATAATTACCAAAAAGTTTATGTAGAAATTTCCTATGCAGGAGATTGATGCCCTCATTTTCTTTTCATTGTTTTGTTCCACATGTGGGAAATTCATGTTAAAAATGATGACTGACACCAGCCTTTTAAACGTGAATTGTGAAAGCCTATCTGAGGTTGTAACAATTCTTTCTAACAATACGGAGAAAGCATGATTGAAGTGTTTCAGGACCGAGCCAAGTGTCCTCTTTTCCAGAAATCAAAATTTGGTCACCATGTTTTAGGAAACGCAGAAATGCAGAGCGGTCTGCCGTCAGCATAGCTGTGATAATTCAACTTTCTCCCAAGGATTCCACCTTATGGAAGCATGGACTGGTTGATAGTGCAGGACCTAAATTAGAGTCTTGGAGAACACCATTGTTGACCATTACTTATTGGCTTTAACATTTGGAAGCTGCCCTTCTTAGATTTACAAAACAACATATTTTGTCTTAATCCATCTTATATTATGTAGTCCGAGTGGGATTTACAAAAACAGGCAAAATAAGAAAAAGATTACCAATTAAAGCATCTACACTGTACATGGACACCACTCTTAGTGTAATCTCTACTAATACTGGTCAAAACACTTAAATTGTCTTGCTTAATCTGATTACTGTCAATTTTTGATGTTTACAATTTATCAGCTATGAAACCTGTTTGTAATGGACGTGGCGCCTTCTCCAGGTTGAAGCTTCCTGTGATGATGACATAACATGAGATGACCCTTGTTTCCACCAACACCCAATATGATGTTGAACTGGAGCCATGAAGAGAGTATCATGGCAAAGAGGATCCACGTCAAAATAAAAATGATACTTCAGGTGACATAAAACTTAGTTTTATCTCACTTAGGTTGCATCTCTGATATCAGCGGCCAGTAATTTAGTCGACTTCATCCTATCTGCATGAGCATTTTATTTGTATTGGTTATCCATGTGATGCAGTTATTTCATAACAACCAGGCGTCTCCAAATCAAAGGTCAATTTATATTTAGTCCTTGTTTTCTGGCAACCAATTGTTACATTATATAAGCGGACCAAAACATCCCCTCAAGGATGGTCCCACCCTATGGTAACATGAATGTGTTTAAACTGTTAGGTCAACATAATCTCTCTGAAGGATACTTTGATACTTATGTGTCACGACAAACATTTGGTTACCAACAGATCAGGGTGGTAACCAAGCTATGCACAGTATGACCTTTGATTTTAAGACATCCTTTATTATTAAACTACTCAGTCATAGGCATAAACCAATAAAAACATACCTAAATGAAATGTGCATGAAGTCAGCATAAACTCAACTAAATTACTGAGATCAGGTATGCATGCTAGGTGGAAAATGAGGGTTTTTATGCATTGCTGCTCATTAACAGAAATTTATTTTATGTTGACTTGAATCCTCTTTGTCACGATTCTCTCTTCAACACTTGATCCATTTCAGGTGTTGAAGAAGGGGAAAAAAGGTGGTTTTTATTTATCCATGTTATGTCATCATGGCAAAATGGTTTGAAGGTATTTCTCGTATCATCCTGATTATTGGAAACTTCACCCTGGACAGGGCTCCATGTCCGTCATAGACAGGTTTTAAAGCTGAAATTGCATAAACTGACATAAATAGCATTCAGATTGACCAGTATTACCAGAGACAACATTAAGAGGGACTGATCCTCATGTATAAAAACAAAGCAGTTGTTTATATTGGTCATTTTTTCTCTTATTTTATGGTGTTATCAAAATTATCTAATTTAGGTCCATCATTTTAAACTGATCTATGCTGCCATAAGGCTGAAATATCACAGCTATGATGTCTGTCTGATGACAGACAGCTCTACCTTTCTGAGTCTCCTAAACTAGGGTAACCAAATTTTGATTTCTCAAAAAGAAGACCCAGTTTTAAAATACTATAGGATAAGTTTTAATCTTAACATATAAAATGTGCTTTCTTGAAGTGGTTAGAAACAATAGTTGAAAAGCAAATTTTAGATGGGCTTTCAACAAAAAATACTTTAAACATGTCCAAGTTCAGTTTATTTACTCAGTTTGTAACAATTAATCAAGATTGTTCAGTCTATGTGATTCTCAAAGGAGCAAAAGTGCAAATAATTCATTGGGATTTGTATTTTTAGACTCAGTGGTAAAGGTTTGCTGAAACTGTGAAAGTTGGTTACTTGTCAGCTACAATAACTTATTCCTTTTCAAAAAGGTATAGCCTTTTGTAGTGGAAAAATTAAAGACATTTTTTTGTGCAGAAATTGCAGCAAAATTGCCTTGTCAGATTTAAGGGATTAGTGCCTAACACTTTGCATTTGGTATAACACTAACAGTAACTTATAATGAGAACATGTAGTTGACGGAAGCATTAATTATGCTCTCTAGGCAGGCATGACCCAAAGTGCATCACCATGTCCACATTTGAATGGCCCAGAAGATGCAAAATACTGGTTGTATTGCTATCTTATGTAATATTCATGCATTGTGTCATAATGTAATTAATCCTCTTTTCAAAATGTGACTGAAACCGCATTATGTAATAATTTCATCAATATGTAGTAATAATGAAATCCTTGAACACATTTTCTAGTACTTTTACGCTGTATTATTTAGTTGTTACGTTTTGCATTGGTCAGTACAAATCAAAGAGGTAACTATAAAAAAAATTATAATGTAATTAAGTGGCACACAAACAAGTGTTCGTCCTATCAGCCTATTAACAGTCCCCTAATGGCAGTCATGCTGTAGATCACAAGCTTTTAATTCTTTGAAACTTCTGGTTATTTAATTGCCTATTCAGACTCATAGTCAGATCCTTTGATATTAGCGTGTAATGTAAGGTAGAACAGTCAAGACACATATGCAGCTTTTTTCAATGCATTGGCTTTTAGAAAAAAATGATTAGAAATAAATTTTTTAGACTCAAATATTAATATATTTGTATCTCTAGTTTCCCTTCAGGTGTTTTCTTGGAGAACGAACAAAAGGTAACTTGTCAGGCCAAATTATTTTCAACAAAACTCACCCTACATGAGATGTATATGTGTACGAACATAGTAAACAACATACATTTTTAAAAGTATTTACAGAAAAGAAGCAAAACTCTGAAGCACACACAAATATATCTTGATTTACAAACTGCTCTGTTTTCTCAAACTCACAGGGGGTTGTGACAAATGGCCATGCACTCGGAGGCAGGTTCAGGTTCTGATTGAGGTTTCCTTCTGCTAAAGAGAGATTTCTTTTCTGTTATCATTATCTAATTTAAGAGACTGAGAAAGGTAGAGCTGTCTGTTATCAGCATAGCTGTGATAATTTCACCCTATTATAACATGGAACGGTTTAAAGTGTTGGACCTAAATCAGAGCGTTTGAGATCACTAATGTTTATCATCATTTATTGTTTTTAACATTAGAAAATCGTACTATGTAGATGTAGAAAAACATATATTGTCATAATCCAACCTATAATATGTACCTTGAGTAGAATTTAGGCAACAGGCAAGATAAAAGAATAAATTACCAATAAATACAACTATTCTTAATTCCAAAGAGTTTCCATGAGCATAATCTGGTATTGATCTACTTATTGGTCCAGACACCCAAATTTATTGCTCAATTTGCTAATCATGTCAGGTTTTGACGTTTTTAGTTATCAGCTTTGAAATCTGTTTGCAATGAACATGCAAGATTGTCCAGGGTGTAGCTTTCCTATAATCAGCATGATACATGCAATACCTTCAAGATATTTTGCGATGATGAGATAACATTACATGCGTGTGCAAACCACCCCTTTATTCCACCCACACCCAAAGTGACGTTGAAGAGCAGCAAGCATTGATGATAGTGTCGTGACAAAAAGAATCCAAGTTAATATAAAATGGATTTATGTTCCATAAAATTCAGGTGACATGTCATTCATTTTAAGTCATTCAGGTGACATAAAAATCTTAATTCTGTACTAAATCCAGCATCCATAATCTCAGTAATTTAGTTGAGTTCTTGACAACTGTTTATGCCTGTGACTGAGTGATTTCACAACAACTGACGTCTTAAAATCAAAGGTCATGTTGTATATAGTTCCACCCTGTTTACCTTGGTAACCAAATCATACATATTGTAAGTGGGTTAAAATATTATTCAGAGAGAATATATTGAGACTTATTACAAATAATTTACACATTGATTTGGGATCAAAAATATTTTATTGTAACTCATATTAATTCAGGATTCTTCAGAGTTTCTGTAGATGATGATGGCTGTGGGCAGGACGGATCTCCTGTAGTGGTCTGTATTACAGCAAATTTGTAGAAGCCTCTGACTGAAGACACCCTATTTTTCTGATTTCTTGGGACTTTGCTGCTGTTACACCTGGATTTTCCGACTGTGCAGACATAAAGGATATTTCTGTTCTACACCACTTGGTTCTAAAATGTTTTCAATTTTATCTGGGTCTGGAAACTGCAGCTGTTTCTGCTTTAATGGAGCATTTGTTTATAATGTTCCATTATTGTTGTTTATAAATAAAATTATCTTGTAGAAAAATACATCAATATTGTAATAATATTTTTACTCTGGTTTCTGCATTTTTTATATATATTTTCTCTTTCCTTCTTTCTTTCTTTTTTTTACCATAACAGTCAAAAAGTGTGATGAACTTTACATGTATACCTTTCCTTTTATTGTGTTCCATGTCTTTGACCAATGACATTGTCTAAAATCTGTGGCAGATACAGTTTAGGGTGTTGCATAGCAAA
The DNA here is from genome assembly GCF_002775205.1 of Xiphophorus maculatus. Classification (NCBI taxonomy): domain Eukaryota; kingdom Metazoa; phylum Chordata; class Actinopteri; order Cyprinodontiformes; family Poeciliidae; genus Xiphophorus; species Xiphophorus maculatus. Next base: position 4,985,460 of record NC_036452.1, on the reverse strand, counting down.
TGGAATATGAAAATTTAAAAAAATATATATTAAAAACTTGGCCTTTATTTTTTGTTTTTCTCTGCAAACACATTTAGGTTCTTATCTCTAAAAGGCACGGGTGTGTAGAAAGGTGGGTGGAAACGGGTGCCCGAAAATGTCTGCAATAAGTGGCAAGACGGAAGCAAAAATACAACAGAAGATATTGCTTGACAAAAATTTTGGAACATTTAGAACATACAAGAAATAAATAATGAAAATAAATGACAAATATCCCTCAGCAATCCTAATTTTGAGCTATAGAATTGCTGAATAATTCCATCCTGTCATAAAGTTCAATTCAAATGTCTAGAGGTTTATTTAGATTGGTTTTAAATGTGTGTACTGTTCTATTGTAAATGTTTGAGATAATTATTTGAAATAAGTTTAGTAGTAGTATAATTATTATTAGTAAAACTCCATGGTCTCTCAACTTCATCTTATTTTTATGGTCACTCTCCTCTCCATCACCCTCCATGATAATACAGGCAAAATGCTAATTTGAATAGGGTGATCTGCACCACTTATTGACCTTGTAGAGATTAGTTGATGCTACATGCCCAACAGTTGCACGCAAAATCTTTTTTCCATAAGCAATATAGTGATCTTTACTTAGTATCTTTTAAGATCAGGCCCTTATTGCTCAGCAACACCCTGGAAGGAGTGGTTACTGATTAAAACTGTCACATCAGGGATGAACGACTCACACTCGTCCACACAGTTCAAACTGCCTTCAGTCTTTTTATGCGATTTTGTCCATCAAGTTTCTTTTTGCAATGGCTAAAACATTAACTGTGACTTTCATCCTTCTGATTACTGTTACCTCTTTTGGTAAGTGGCTATGTTTTTATATATCTTGTTTAGACGCTATTGTGAAGGAACACATTTCTATGCTTTGAATATTTTATCTGTATGACGTTAAAATAATATCTGATCTCAAATTAAAGCAGAAAAAGTTGTAGTGTGTAAAGACTTCAAAGGCAGGTTAACAGACAGTTTAGGAGAGAGACTATATCTATTATATTATATATCTAATATTAATTTCCTTTTTTAAATCTTGTAACTGAAATTAGCCCTGATAACATCAAGGAGAAAACCATAAAACATCAGTTTACTTTGACATAAAAAATTAAAATAGGATAATTTAAATTTTTTACAAAAAGGATTCACACTTCACTCTATCCACATTTTTCTGTTACAGTCTAGTGTTCAATCAATCATAGCTTTATTAAAGACACAACTAGGTACACATGAGAAAAAAAAGAGTAATAGTAATAATAATTCAAAACATAAAATCACATAAAATATAGTAATCACAAATACAGTTACTGACTTACAGAAAAGCTGAATGGCCAGTGAGTTAAATTTATTTCCTCAAAATTTTAAACACCTTTATCCAATTGCTGTAACATATGAGATGAATATACATGGATATGTGACTGTGTGACAAAAATGTAAACTGGTATTGATAAGTTAAAATGTCTGCAACCAATATGCTGAATCTCTAGAGATAGAAAATTAAAATCACTGCATCACACACAATAGAATTTTTCATTTGTTAATTCGACAATAATGCAGAATTGGTGGATGAAATCTTAACGAAATGAATAATCATTTCTAACTCAACTTCTTTCAATGAATATTGTATTTCTGAAGCTGGAACAACAACTACTACAGGAGCTCCAACCTCAACCAAAGCTTCTCCAACCACAACAACTGAAGCACCAACAAAAACCACAGAAGCTCAAACTACAACAAAAGCAGAACCAACAACGACAGCAGCTCTAACAACAACATCATCAGCCCCAACCACAGAGACAGCAGCCCCAACCACAACAACAGGAGCACCAACCACAACTACAGCAGCACCAACCACAACTACAGCAGCACCAACAACCACCACAGCAGCTCCAACAACCACAGCAGCCCCAACCACAACAACAGGAGCAACAACCACAACTACAGCAGCACCAACAACCACCACAGCAGCTCCAACCACAACGACAGCAGCACCAACCACAACTACAGCAGCACCAACAACCACCACAGCAGCTCCAACCACAACCACAGCAGCTCCAACCACAACCACAGCAGCCCCAACCACAACAACAGGAGCACCATCCACAACGACAGCAGCTCCAACCACAACCACAGCAGCCCCAACCACAACTACAGC